>NC_142025.1:38060078-38402578 GCF_049901735.1 Notechis scutatus | reverse complement strand
TAGGCCATTCATTGCAATCAGCAAATGATTAATTGCAAATTTGTTATAAATTGACCATCAAAAACAAAAAGATGAGAAAAAAAAAGAAACCAGTGTACTGTCAAAGAGGGAAAACCATTCTGTGTTTTGTAATGAATTAAATCCTAATCAATACTCTTGTTGGACTTTACTGTAGTTTAATTACTTCCTTAAATAGCATAGGTACCCATCATTGGGGACATTTAAATTAATTTTTAAACTAAATGTATTTTTCCAACTACTGAATCAGCATTTTCAACTTCCAGCTTTCACAATTCAGTGTTCTGCTTATTATCAACTGCATGAGGCGTAGATTTCCCCCTTTTAATATCATTCAACTGAATGAGAAAAATATATCTTCTAGTATTAAAAGCCAAATCTTAGAGATATAATTATTTTAATGCAATTTGTAGAGTGTAGGTTTGGTTATAACGATGCTGATGAAATAAACTGTATTAATGTTACTTGCTATGTTATTTTCCTTTTCCACTTCTTAGGAATTATTTATTAAAATTTTACATAGCAAAGTCATTGAGAAGATATTCCATAAAAAATACCCAAAATAATATTCTTTCACAGTGGAACTACACATTTAACAGCAATAATTACTATGGTAAAATATTAAAAGATATTTAGATCAGATTTATGCTTAGTCTTTTTTTTCCTATTATTTTTCATGATATCCTCCAGTGAGGATGTCAAAATTGCCAGAATGTCTAATTCTAAAAGAACTCACACTATATGCACATGACAAGCTATATATGGCCAAGACAGGGCTAAATGCCTTCTCTTCTCCTACAGTTCTTTAAGCAAAATTAGAAATATAATCTTTAGCTATGAAAATCTGTCCTAATAAAAAACAATATAGCTTATACGTAGAGTTAGTTCACCCAAACAACATTAAACATTTAACATTAATTCAATATTCTTTCCATTTTTACTGCTAAAGACTTTAATAATACCACTAATTTACACATCATGCTAAGTTATAATTGCCATATCAGGGTTTGCTGAATAGATTCCAGCTGGCCAAGTTTACACATAACACATCCATAAATCAAATAAGTCTGGTGTCTTTAGCCAATGATGTAGAATAGCAAAATTTAAGGAAATAATTCTAAACTAAAACCACCCTTAATCCAGATACACTGTTCAAAAAATTTCACAAAGTCATGAAACCAGCTATACAATGACGTATTTCTCATGTTCTGCAGAAATAAGAAGGCAGAGGAGATAACAGAAGCATAAAATATATTATTTTACCTTTCTAAAGAAGCTAGGGTAATTCATGATCTTCAGAATTATTAATCAATTTCATTAGCCAGGTTTCATACAGATCAGAATAAAATGCTGCAGTAGTGGCCACAGCCAACGGTTTGAATTTCGTCCTTGCAGAAGACACCCTTAAGAACTGCAGGAACTCCAATCACAATGGTGACTTTTGATTCACTAATATATATATACGGTATATAGGCTATGTTGGAAGAAGTTTGACTTCATCAATTCTTCTGAGCATATGTATTTTTCCTTTCAATAATATGTTACCTACATATGCGTAAAAGGGGTCCTAGTGTCCTGGGAAAATGACAGATACCCTTAGTTAGTTTTAAACTCTGTCTCATTTTATTAAAATTTACAGATTCTCCTTTGAAAAATAAAGATTCTACTCTTTGAGGCACTAGACTATCTTGAATGAAATATTTAACTATTTGGTAATGTTTGAAATATTGTCAAGACAAATTGTGACATGTCTCAAATAAACAACTGATGTATAATGTACAAAATTGTAGGGAAGCAAACTTTTCCTATGATGAAAGAGTCCAATTTTGGCACAAAAACAATGAACTTAGAAAAATGTCTTGAGAGAGCTAGTATTGACAATGCATTTTTTTAAAAAGATCCATTTATAGCTATAATATGTAAACCAACAAACTGACAAGCTGTGTACATAGCCTCTCTGGATACCAGCTGGCTTGGCTGCATGTTTTTCTAATGGTAATGAAGTCACGCAGCTGCTAGTACAATCAAATGAGTTCAGATCATCTCTGGCTGAATAGATCGCTACTGACTTGTTTCTTATTGGAAGCCATTGAGTTGGCCTTCAGAAAACTACAGTATTAGGTAGGTTTGCATGGTTACAGCAAACTGTCTTTAAAAATGAGCTTAGAAATAAAAAAAAACACCTTTTTTGCTTATCAATGTTAATTTGTGCTAATCAACTCACAGAAAACCCTAACCACCACAAGTAGCCCAAAAAAGAAAAAAAAGAAGAAGAGTGAAAAACAAACTTCTATTCATTTGACTGAGGCACATATATCAATTCCCTGAATAATACTGCTATTCACTTTTTCTTATGAATCAGGAGTCTGGGGAAAGAGGAAGCCACTCACATGTCTATCCTTTTCTTTTAGTTGAGCATGTGTATGTAAAGTTGAAGCAGTATTGATGAAAAATGGCATCCCTGGCCTGGATGAATACCACTATAACAAAATAGCTAGGTTTAAAAAAAACACAGAATAATGATATAAAGTTGGGTGGTATTCAACTGTTGTATCACTGACAGAAGGCTCTTGGCTTCACAGCCTCTTACTTTAGCTGGACAGGATAAGAAATGATTCCTTATTTTATTATGCTGAGGGATCTAGAATTTACAGTTGTTCACAATTATAAGACATATTCTAAACTGGCAAAGAAAAGAGAGGGGAAGGGAGGAGAGGCGTTTTCCTTCTTAATCTCTTTTAGTAGGCAGCAGCATGTAGGCTGCTGTGCCTGAGCTTGGAAGCTAACTGTTTATTTATATCCAATCTTTACTATTATTATAAATAACTCAATGCAGTGAACATACCTAAGACTCCCAAAAGTGCTTTTTCAAGAGGCAACTGGACTTTCTGGTGTTTCATTGAAGACGTTTCACTTCTCATCTAAGAAGCTTCTCATTCAAGACCCAAAGATGAGAAGTGAAACATCTTCAAAGAAAAACCAGAAAATCTAGAAAAAACACCTTTGGATTGTGGACTAGCCTGGAAAGTTTAAAAATCATTCAATGGCAATGGCAAACTACATTCAAACCATTGCAAACAGATGTGCACAGATATTTCTATGGAGTCTCAAAATATTAAGCTCACCACAAAGGAAATTTTACTAATTTAACTCTGACTCTGACTTTTATTTTTGAAAAAAAAAGAAAGCTCCATTTCAAAATTAAGTTTTTCCTCTGATAAATATATTTTCATTTTCATTTATGTAATTTAAGGTCACAGACCAAAATAAATAAAATGAAATGAAAAAAACTGGGAAATTTTGGCTTCTTTGGTTTGTTTAAATGTTGAATAAATGGGGGCGGGGGAGACAGAAAAGAAGCTATCAGTTTTATCCATTGGAAGATTATTTCTCATACTGAATCAGAATTTGATTTCTGATTTTAAAGGCAGAAAAATAGAATTTGGCCACTGCCAAATGTACTGATGTACTGATCAGCCAGATGTAGTTGACTATAAAAAAAGAGTTTATGTGTCCTCAGAAGTTTGTTAAAAGATATGTGATGTACCTGCTCCTAATATATTTGTAGAAAAGGCAATATAATAAATATATATATATATAGATTACTCTATATATAAATATATAGATTACTTCGCTTCTGAAGATGCCAGCAAAACATCAGAAAATCTCTAAAGAATATTTAAAGCTTAGGGTTGAAATGAGGGGTTTTTGGTGTTCTCTGAGCTTGATTCTTTTCTGGAGGACATTTCATTATTCAAAGTAGGTAAAATAAACAATGCTGGAAGGGTCTTTTAAATTTTAAGTATTCTTATATATTTTCACATAAGAGAAGAGTTATTTAGATAGGGTGTTTAGATAGGGGGCGCACCAACGTGCCTACCATCCCTATCCTATTGTTTCTTTTATTTTTCTTGCATGTATCCATTGCATGTATTCATAACTATGTTTATTCTTATACCTATTATCTTGTAAGCGATTGAAAAATCAAATTAAATAAATAAGGAGATGAAGCTAGTTTGCCATTCTATATCCAAAATACGTGTTTATCATTTTAACTACCTGATTATAGATTAGCAAATGAAGGATTTCCGAATATAATACAAATGAATGTTGTTTTTCAATCATTACTTTCAAGCCTATGGTTGTAATGGTATGTGGGAAAGACTTTGATAGATGGGCAAAGAGGTGCTGGAGATAAGAGACAGCTAACCACAAGTGTATAGTGGATAAAGCAAGAGGCTCAAAAGGAAATCTCCCTAAATTCTTAGGTGATAAAGGTGACAACAGGTGAATTGTACTTTCAAATTTCCAACATTTTATTAATGTAGGTTGACAATGAAGTAGAATTAATTTACCTTGTGGTGTTTCTAGTCTAGCCTATCTAGAACCAGAATACATCTCAAAATACCAAATCATACACCTCTTTTGAAGCAAACGGTAAGGCTGATTAAAATGTTAGCATCTCCCTGCCCTTCCATGTACGTGCACAGCTATTTTGTTGCCTGTTCCATCAGAAATGTTATATTTGTATGTCTAAGTAGTTAGCAGCAACCAGGTCTAAGTCTTCAAAGTAGCCTCATGAACCTTTCAAAAGTTGCTTTAACAATTCAAGAGTATGTTGTTTTGCATCAACTCAGGAATGTTCACAGAGTAATAGGGGGGGAAAGTCAATATGGTGGTACAATGATGTATTGCATATAAAAAAAGGTGAAGCTATACTTAACAAAGCTCTGACCTCCCTTTCATATTGCATTCATTCTCTGAGGAATTATGAGGATTGCATCCATTCTCTGAGGATTTGGTTTTAATTCTCATAAATCTATGAAGTTTTCATATGATTGAGAACATAACTATCAACTACACCTACAGACTTGCAGCCATATTACTCCAGGGGCCACAAGAGAATCTTGTCCCATGAGATGGCACGTGCAATCTTTTGTATTTATAACTACATCAATTACTGTTGGCACAGGTTTAACCAATTTGTAAGCCGGCACCATGCCATGTGAACAGATGGCATGAGGTAGGCAGCCAAACAGCCACGTATGTGCATCACTTGTGGGTAGAGATGGCACTATTCCCAGCCATGAAGTTCCAAACAGTTGTCCATCCTAATCTTCAGACTTATGCTTCTAATGAATAATCACTATAAACTAGATTAACTTTCAAATTATTATATTAAATATGTTCTTGTGGGGGGGATATTTTATTGTAAAAATGAAGATAAAATTAATTTTCCCCACATAGAAAAGAATTCAATTTCTTTTGTATTACACTACCCTTGAGAATAAAATCAGCCACATTTCTTTGAATCCGATCACCAGAGAATTTCCCTATTGTGACAGAATGCAGAATTTGAGAGGTAACTCTGCAGACTTTTTTTCTCTTTTTTTTCAGCCTCTAGAATAAGAACTATAATTGAATTTAAAGAAGCATCAGGTCAATGACTTTGTATGTTCTTTTTCCAATGCTTATGTAATTTATCTTACTTTTTTCACAGCATACATTGCAAGAATGAAGTTTACAGATGCAGTGTAAAATACTAGAGTATATAAATCTTCTTTCTCTCTGATATAGTTATTATTATCAAGAACCAATGCATAAATGAGTGGAACACCAAAATAATCCAAAGGTGATTTTTTATTTTCAAGAGCCACCTGGACTTTCTTGTTTTTCCTTAAAGACATTTTGTTCCTCATCTAAGAAGCTTCTTCAGCTCTGTCTGGATGGAATGGAAGGCTCCTTTGGGACTGCTTCTGGATGACTGAAAATCTCCATAAACAAATACTGGAATAATTAAAATAAAGTAAAATATGCCAAACTATGGCTGAGGAAGTAACATTAACACTATCTTTCTTTTTATTTTTGTTTTAACTTTCTTATCAGTTTTCAGCAAGTTTTAATTTGGTCATAAAATGCTTTTTCCACTTCACATTAGAAGGCAAATTATGGCTTCTGAGAACTCAGAAGTAGTTTTAAAGAGAAAAAGAAACACGTCATGTATAACCATAATCTATTGAATAAACAACTGACAGAGTTCAATAACATGTAAAACCACGGTAACGGTCTTCACATAGTCAATCAAAACTAAACAAACTATGTTATTGCTTTATATGTGGATGAATCTGACATTGTATGAATAAGGTCCCCAAGTCTGGTATTGATAAATCATGATTCAGTACTGCCTATGATTAAGTCTTGTAATTCTTCTTTGGTAATTATACTATTGACTATTCTCTGGGAAAAATCCCTAAAACAAGATGTATTTCAGCCTCTGAATTGTTGTAATGAGAAGAAATGTATCACCAGGTTCACATTTCACAATAGTATACACTTGAGATTAAATAGGGGGAAAATAATTGTTGCCATTTTTTTTCCTTTAAGACCTCTATGCTATGGCTTTTGATTTAACAGTATTATTAATTTAGTCGAATCTTGCTCATAACTTGACTTGTTTGACTGTTATCCCAGGGGTTTGTTTCTAGTTGTTATTGTTTAGTTTTAATATTTAGATTGATAGCAAAGAAGTTTATACATTATATTTACTATTAAGATAGAAAAGAATATGTAAACTTGGATAATGAATTATTTTTATGAAGTTTAATATTTACATGATCATGTAATTTATTTGTACCTTTATATCCTTAACATATATTGAAAATATAATTAAAATAAGCTCCTGTCTATTCCTTTTATTTATTCCTGCTAGATAATAGATATAATTTGTGTCATGAAGTTTTGTTTCATAGTTTAATTGATGTATTGATTGATTTATAAACTATCTCAATCACTGAGTAACTCTAGATATCTTCTATTTTAGCATTAAAGCAAGCAAGAAATAATATAATATAAACTTCTGGTAGTGACATCACAGTGAAACAGAGTGGGAAAGCGGGGTTCTGTTGTCCCACCCGATTTTGCCTGTTTGGTGACCCTCGAAGGATATGATTAACCCCACAGGGGTTAAAGAAGGTAGAGGGGAATTTATGTCTAAAAACCATGAGGGCATCAAAAATGAAATGGGAGAGATGAAGAAGGATATATATATAAGATGGATGAAAAAATAGTGAGCATCCAACAAACAATAATGAAAATGAGCAGAGAATACAGAAAATAGAAACAAGGACTGAACAAACAGGAAAAAAAAGAACCAAAAACAAGGGAGGGTTTGGGCTCCTGGATTGGAGCTGTACTGTCAGGCTTCCATGCTCAAATGGGTGAAGGAGTGGATAAATTTAAAGAACAAAAAAATACTGACAATAGAAGGATATGATCTACAACTGGGGTGGTGCGCATTCATATGGTAAATCGCATAGATACTTCCAAAGGCACTTTATTAGAAATGTTCTGTTGTCAATATGGGGAAAAAAACTACAGAACCACTACATGAAAATACCAGTCTGGCTATCTACGATGGAAGTGCTAATATACCCTAATATTTTAGATCCAGATAAAATTGTAAGATATAAAGATACACTTAACAAACAGGGGGACCTAAAATCCAAACAGGAATTAAAGAAGCAGGGAATTGACTTGGACTGGTGGCCATATACCAAAATTCAAATGAGAAAGAAGAAAGATATAAAAATGTATGTATTCTATAAGGAATCCCAAGAACTGGATAAAATACTGTTAAGGACAGATGAAAAATTAATAAAG
Organism: Notechis scutatus; assembly: GCF_049901735.1. Classification (NCBI taxonomy): domain Eukaryota; kingdom Metazoa; phylum Chordata; class Lepidosauria; order Squamata; family Elapidae; genus Notechis; species Notechis scutatus. The sequence continues at coordinate 38,394,901 of NC_142025.1, read as the reverse complement.
AAAATCTATAATTACCTATTTAATTTTAAAATGGAAGAAAAATGTGTAAACAAAACTATGAAACTATGGGCAAAAAATTTTGGGTAAGCTATAGAATTAGATAATTGGCAAAAATTATGGGAAAGAAATTATAAGTTAATGATGTCAACAGCATACAAAAAAAACTTGTACCAAATGTTTTAAAGATGGCATTTGTCACCAGCAAGAATGGCAAAAATGTTTCCAAATATGTCACCAGAATGCTGGAAATGCAAACAGATGCCAGGATCAAACTACCATATGTGGTGGACCTGTCCAGTGGCAACAAAAAAATATTGGCTAAAGATAAAGAGTTGGCTAAAAGAGATGACAACACAGCAAATAGATCTGAAACCAGAATTATTCTTATTAGGGATAATACTGGGGAAATACAATAAAAGATTCACATATTTAATCATACACATAATAACAGCAGCTAGAATCATATATACACAAAATTGGAAAAATGAAAGTATACTCACAGATGTGAAGAAATATTTCACAAGAAGAGTTCTCCACTCCTCTACTCGTTGTAGAATACCTTATGCCAACAGACTTGAAATTCTAGAACTAGAAAACCTTGAATTACGCCGTCTTCGGTCTGATTTAAGCATGGTATATAAAATCATACATTGCAATGTCCTACCTGTCAATGAATACTTCAGCTTCAACCATAACAACACAAGAGCACACAATAGATACAAACTCAATGTTAACCGCACCAAACTTGATTACAGGAAATATGACTTCAGCAATAGAGTGGTCAATGTCTGGAATACTCTACCCGACTCTGTAGTTTCTTCCCCAAACCCCAAAAACTTTAACCTTAGACTGTCTACTATTGACCTCACCCCTTTCCTAAGAGGTCTGTAGGGGGCGTGCATAAGCGCACCAACGTGCCTACCGTCCCTGTCCTATTGTTTCTCTTATTCTTCTTTTATTTTTCTTATATGTACCCATTTCATGTATTCACAACTATGTATACACTTATACTTATTATCTTGTAAACAATTGGCAAATCAAATAAATAAATAAATAAATAAAGGTAATTTTAAAAAGTATTAGGATGTACCAAATTGAACAAGCTAACAATGGAACTTAAGGACAAAGAAGAAACAGAATACTACTTAACATGGGATGTACTGTATAAATGGTTAAATAACAAGTGCTTAGATTAGTACTTAACAAAGAAAGAAGATTAACAAAATAGAAATAAATACAGATATATAGAAATATGTAAAAATACACAATGTAATCAATATCACTATCGGACTGTACGTAAATATAATTTAAAGTGTATAAAATGATAAATGTAATAGTGTATTACAGTATGAAAATAATAGTTATAATTAAGATGTACAACACTAAGTAGTCAAAAGAGACTATACTGTATGACTATGAGAATAATAGTTATAAACAGGATGTATACTATGATGTATTTTTTTAAAAAGGACTTGATATACCCAGTACACTGATGTTGCAAAATTGGAAATGTGATGAATAACAATGAAAAATGTACAATAAAAATATATATTTTAAAAAGAAATAATAGAATACAAAATAGATAACAACACATATCAACACATTGGAGAGAATAATCAATTCAAAGTAATTCTAACAATCAAAAATAAAATACCATAGAAAGTAAGTTACTGCATTCTACATCAAGACCTGTTAGAAGAATCATGTTTTCATAGTGTTACAAAATCATGTTTTCATAGCCTTACGAAAACCCATCAGGGTCAGGGGTCATAAGAATTTCAGGATTGCATTATTATTTATTCAGCAAGTTTTGGAATATAATGCCTTTGAATAATATTTAAAGTCTATATCTGCAGTAGCATTAACATAAAAGCAAAACAAAATCTATTTCTATTAAGCATTCTGTACAGTATAAGATTTTATTCCAATTCAATATTTATTTAATAATGCCTACTTACAGTAGATTCAGGCAGTACGGCCTAAATCCTTCAGCTGGAAATTTTCTGACATACTTATTGCACTGATTCCCAGTCAAGTAGAAATTGCTCTCATCACTGAAGATGACCTTGGCCCACTGTTTGTTGGTCCATTTGGCATACTTCTTGGCCCATGCACGTCAACAAGAACAGTGAGCATCTGTGAGCAAAGGTTTACTTAAAGCCCTGCAAGCAGTCTGTGATGCACTGTGCTTGTGCACACTTTTACATCATGTTTCACCCCAAATTCTTGTAATCTGAGGTGAGGTGAGCTTCCTGTCAGCCATCAAAATGCATTGCAGAGCCTGGAACTTCCGGTTGCAAGGCTTCAGCAGCGGCAGAAATCCACAAGCGTGTGCGGTTCCTGCCGTGCTCGCTGCTGAAGTGCCCCCGATCCAGCTGGATTTGGAGGCTATTGTTACCCCGTAGAGGTAACGGAAGATAGAGGAGATCGGGGCAGGGGTCTGGGGATATCACAACCCCTTTCCTCAGCCGGCTAGACTCCTTTTTCCCAAGGTGGTGGAGCGGCGGTCAGCAATGGCTGCCACAAAGAAACCTTCAGCCGGACAAGATTGTGCAGGAGGAAGTTTGAGAAAGTGAAAGTTTTTGGCTGAACTGGGACATTAAGATACATCCAAATACCCTGGAAATTTAACTTTTTGAATGATACATTGTTTCCTAAGAAGATTATCAAAGTGGCGAATGAAAGTGTAAAAGGGAAAGTTCACTCTCCTTCCCTACAGAGATAGCAAATGGACATTGGAAAAACCTGCTTTGGCACAGAAGGTAAAAATTAAAAGCCTTTTGCTATAAGTGGTAAGGGAGAGGTAAAAAAAAACTTATATTAAGATTTTGCTGGAGGAGACGGCTTGGAGTTTATAAGATCAGAGATTAACTGCAATAAGACTTCAAAAAATATTTTTGGAACTTTGTAATTGATATTGCCCCAGGAGGAGAAAGTGTAAAAGGAAGAAGGTGCTAAATGAAACATTTTGCGTTTTTTTTGGATTGATTGATGACTTTGGAACTTTTGGAAACTATTTTAAGATTAAAAACATTTGGGTTGTTTTTTTGTTTTTTTTTAAAGGGAAAATCTTACAATGGCATTATCCGTGGAAGAATTGAAAATGGAATTTAAAAAATTAAAAGAAGAGGAACAAGAAGGCAAGGGCTCTTCTGGATCTGTTTTTCACTTCTTAGAAATGGCGATTTCTACCTACCAGGAAATACAACAACAAGAAAATTGGGATGAAGAAGAAGAAGCCATCTTAATGGACAAATAATTTTAGCCAAGGAAGAAGAGAGGAAGAGGGGAAGGAAAATGGAGAATTTAAGATTTAAAAAAAGAACCAAGAAAGAGAAAAATAAGGTGAAAAATCAATACAATGTCAAAAAGCAACAGAAAAGAGGAATACAACAGAGAGGGGAAGCTAAGAAGGCGGAGATCAAGAGATGGGGGGGTAAAAAGGCCAGATTGGACAAGAAAGGAAGGGGAAAAGGGGAAAGAAGTCACAAAGGCTTGAAAGAAGATGTAAAAAAACAGATTTTTTTTTCAGAGACAAAGGGTAAAATACAATTTAAAAAAAAAGATTCTGCAAAAGTACATAAGATTGTATTGTAGTATTTGTATTTGAAATAGAAATTGGAATATTATATGATCTAATAAAATATTAAAATGCTTAAGATTTAATGATAGAGTTCAATATTTAACAAAATATTAAAGGGAATGTGTAAAATGTTTAAGATTTAATGATAGAGCTTAATTTGCAATTGTTTTAATGTTATTATAAACTTATTATCTTTTTATTTTCTTATTTTAAAATGTAGTATGTAGAATGTACTAAGCAGAATCAGAATGGAAATTATATATTTAATTATATTATAAATTTATTATTACAAGAGCTAACATGGGGGGCAAATACTTTAGCCCTAGAAAAAAAGGCTCATCAACGATTGTATTTTTTAAGACTTTTAAGATCACAACAACTGCCAGAGAGTCTGTTGGTTGCCTTTTATCGAAGCTCTATAGAGAGCATTTTATCCTATTGCCTCTGTGTGTGGTTTAGGAGTTGTACAGAGGCAGAGAAAAGGGCACTCCAAAGAGTGATAAAAGGGGCACAAAAGATCAGCGGATGTTCTCTTCCCTCATTGGAGGATTTGTACAACATGGGATGTAGAAGGAAGACACAAAAGATCTTGAAAGACCCTTCACATCCAGGCCACTCGTTGTTTGAGATCCTACCATCAGGAAGACAATATAGAGTGCTGAAAGCCAGGACAAGTAGATTTAAACATAGCTTTTACCCAAGTGCTGTGATCAGGTTAAATGCAGAGTTATGAATCTGGTGGTCTTAACATATATATATCCTGGTTGTATAATTTTTAACTGTTAATTGTTTCAATTTGTTTTACATTGTTATTTGTATATGTCTTTTGGTGTTGTTCAGTTGTATGTTGTGAAAGAGCACCTTATTTCGTTGTTCTCAGGTTCTGAGTATAATGACAATAAATTTATCTTATCTTATCTTATTTATTATTTTAAAATGCAGTATGTAGAATGTACTAAGCAGAATCAGAATGGAAATTATGTATTATTTTAAGTGTTAAATTAGGGGAAAGATAGAAAGGCGTCATACTTCAATTAGTGATTACAGGAGAAATTTTGTGTTAAAGAGAAGAGATAAATAGATAATTGGAAAAGAATGGACAAAAGATACAAGTATAATGATTTAAATCAAGATGAAATAAATAAAATAGAATTAAGAGAGTGGAAAGAGGGGAGAAGTTATATAGAAAATATAGAATGGTGAATAAGATATGTAATGGTATACAAGGTGAGCATGAATTTGATTTATGTCTGTACAAAAAGATGTAACCCGGGGTTAAGCCACTTTCCAAAAAGAAGTTTTATGTTTCTATGTTTTGTGTTTTGTTTGATCATGTTTGATTGAGAATTAATAAAACCTTGGAAGAATGTTGGAAGAGAATAATGAAATTGACAAATAAGACAGATGAAAATATAAGTATAATGAATAAAAACATATAGAATAGATAAATATAGAAAAGAAATAAATTGAATAAAAGCAAAGGGAGAAACAATGAGAAACCAGAAAAAGATATGCACATGTTTATATGGAAATGTGATAATTTAGAACTATGCTGTATAAAACAATGTTTTATTTGCCATGTTAAAATTCAATAAGTAGCTTTCAGAAAAGAAGTTTTATGCTCTTATGTTTCATGTTTTGTTTGTCTTTAAAAATTAATAAAATTTGTTTTAAAAAAAATGCATTGCAGAGCCCGATCTTGCCATTTTGTCAACTTTCTTGATCTTCCAGAGCAGAGCCTGTCATCAATTGAACCAATTATTTGGTATTTTTCAACCACTCTGCTCACTCTGGTGCAATGGCATTTCACTCTCTTGGCTATTTCTGTACAGGAATAACCCTCTTCATGAAGCACAATGATGCAATGCTGCTGTCATGCCCCTAGTGGAGTTGGACTCTGAGGAAGAAGAGGAACAGCCAACAGGGAGAGGGAGTGTGGCTCTAGAGGTGGTGGAGGAGGCTGGGGAAGGGCAGAGGCCGGCTAAGCAGTCAGAGGAGGATCCAGGCCCATCCCCTATCCATCCTAGCTCACGCAGGGAGGAGAGGATCAGGGAAAAGCGAGGTCTACTCAAGAGGAGATTACCATGATCCTTCTCGTGGCTTGCAGGTGGGAGCTATGTATATAAGTATGCAACTGCGCAGTTAGAATTGCTGAAGTCATTTAGTGTTTACCTTGAAAGAGACAATTACGCTGAGTTTTGCGGTCAGTTTCAGGCCATGTTTGAGGACCCTGTTCGAAGCCAAACAGCAAACAGACGTTTGAGAGAGTTGAAGCAGGAGCGTGGCTCACTCATGGATTATATTGCTAGTTTTCGGGTGGTTGCTCAGGATGTACAATGGAATGAGGCAGCACTATTAGACCAGTTCCAGGACGGTTTGTTGTCGGAGCTTCTGGATGAGTTGGCGCGCACTGAATGCCCTCGCACCCTTCAGGAGCTCATACATCTGTGTCCTCGTATCGATGCTAGACTTCAGCAGCGACGGGTGCAACGATGGACAGAGACCGTATCTGTTTCCAGCAAGATGGTGCCCTTGGTGGAAGTGCCTTTGGAGGAACCCATGCAGTTGGGGGCTGGCCACCCTTGCCTGACTCAAGTAGAAAAGAATAGATGTCGTCGTGATGGTTTATGCCTCTATTGTGGCAAACAAGGCCATTTTGTGGCCAAGTGTCCTGTTAAGACATCCACAGCAGCGACACCTGCAGGAAACGAGCATCGCTTGGCCTGCAGGGGTCTGCAGGTCAGGGTGTAAAATCCATAGGCCCTCCATCTTCACCAACCTTTTCACCCTCACCACCTTTGACATCTTCGACATCTCCACCACAGTCGCTATTGGTGAAGCATCTTGTGCTGCCAGCAAGTGTGTTCATGCCTGGTGTGGGAGCGGTGGAGATCCCAGCTTTGGTCTACTCAGAGGCCACAGCCAATTTCATGGATGCTCACTTTGTCAAGCAGTGGTTCATTCCTCAGCAACAGGTATCCCCACCAGTAATGGTGGAGACGATTGATGGTCGGCCCCTTCGTTCGGGACCTGTGGTTGCTGCAACCAAACCCCTTTGCATGCGTATTGGGAAGCATGTGGAGGAAACCGTGTTTTACATTGCCGCAGTGCCTCATTTTCCAGTGGTACTGGGTTTGGAATGGCTACAGGCCCATGATCCACAGATTGTCTGGTCATCTGGAGCTGTGCAGTTCCATGATAGGAAGTGTGCCAACCATTGCTTGTGTTCCTGTGCAGGGAGTGTGGCTATGCTCATGGACCTGGATCTACCTGTGGAGTTGGTGGACTTTGCTGATGTGTTTGGGGAGAAGGAGGCAGATCAGCTGCCTCCGCATCAGGCGTATGACTGTCCAATCAACTTGCTGCCTGATGCAAAATTGCCGGTGGGTCGGAGAATTCCCTTTTGGAACTGGAGTTGGCCGCGTTGTGGGATTTTATTGATAAGAACCTCTGGAAAAGGGTTTATCCAGCCTTCTACCTCCCCATTGGCTGCACTGGTGCTTTTTGTGAAAAAGAAATCAGGGGAGCTACATTTGTGTTGTGATTATCGCAGGTTGAATGCAATCACAGTGAGGAATAGGTACCCGCTTCCCCTCATCCCTGAACTGATTGAGTGGCTTCGTCAAGCTAAGATCTTTATGAAGTTGGACTTGCATGGGGCCTACAATCTGGTTCGCATTCATGCAGGGGACGAGTGGAAAACAGCTTTCCAGATGAGGTACGGGCATTTTGAGTATACCGTGATGCCTTTTGGATTAACCAATGCCCCAGCTGTGTTCATGCATTTCATGCACGATGTTTTCCATGATTTGTTGGATCAATTCGTGGTCATTTATTTAGATGACATTTTGATTTACTCAGACTTCCTGCAGGAACATTGGCACATGTGCAGCTAGTGTTGCAATGTTTGCGTGATAACCACCTGTTTGCTAAATGTGAGAAGTGTCAGTTTGCACAAACCACGATTGACTTCTTGGGACATCGTATTTCACCTGCTGGGGGTGGAAATGGACCCAGAAAAATTCAATCGTTGCAGGAGTGGGAACCTTCACAGCGGGTTAAGAATGTGCAATGACTGTTGGGGTTTGCGAACTACTACTGCACATTTATTCCCTGATTTGCTGCCTTGACTGCTCCCCTTTCTAATCTGCTCAAGAAGGGGGAGAAGTTCCATTGGGGTGCTGAGGAGCAGGCAGCTTTCGAGGCGTTGAAAGTCACCTTTGCTTCTGAGCCTATCCTCAAACACCCTGATCCAGGCCAGCCATTTGTGGTGGAAACAGATGCTTCTGATGTGGCTGTTGGTGCGGTGCTCCTCCAGGCCTATGCTCCTGCAGGCACCTTGTTCCTGTGCGCTTATTATTCCTGGAAGTTGTCGGCTCCAAAGCGCAACTATACGACTATACAATTTGGGACAAGGAGCTATTGGTGGTTAAGGTGGCTTTTGAGACATGGCTGCACCACCTGGAGGGGGCTCGTAACCAAATCGAGGTTCAGGCAGATCATCGCAATTTGGAACACCTACGTACAGCTCAGACATTGAACCAGCATCAGGTGAGATTGTCCTTATTCTTTGCTTGATTCGATTTCTGGGTGACCTATGTTCTGAGTGGAGGGAATCAACGCGCCGATGCCCTATCTCGGAAGCCCGAGTATACCCGAAGGGAGGATAAAATCTTGCCCTGGATGGTGATTCTGTTGGAGTGGTTTGTGGCCACTGAGGAACCTGTGGACCTTCGAGTGAGGATTCAGGAGGCACAACAGCAGGATCCATTTGTGGCAGTTCGACGTCGAGAATGGGAGGAGAATGGGAGACAAGAGACTCCTTGGGCATATATTTGAAACCTATTGCAGTTCTGTGATCGCATTTATGTGCCTGGAGGTACTCTTCATGGCCTTATCCTACGTCAATGTCATGATAGTCCAGCGGCAGGACACTTTGGGGTGTTCAAAACACTGCACTTCATCTCTAGGACATTTTGGTGGCCGAGACTTAAACATGATGTGTCGGGATATGTGGCGTCCTGTGGGATCTGTCGCCAAGCCAAGTATGCTCCTGGTGTTCACCCTGGTCTCTTGCAGCCCTTGCCCATGCCAGAACGACTGTGGGGGGCAGTTTCATTGGATTTCATCATTGAGTTACCACCATCAAATGATGCCACAACCATTTTGGTGGTGGATATGTTGACTAAAATGGCCCACTTTATTCCGTGTGCAGGTCTTCCATCAGCCAAGATAACGGCTCAATTGTTTATCTCCCATGTTTTCTGGTTGTATGGGTTACCAGACCACATGATATCAGATTGGTACAATTTACGGCACGCTTCTGGCAGACCCTACTTGCAAAACTGCAGGTTCAGGCGTGTCTATAATCTGCTCATCACCCTGAAACTGATGGGGGGACAGAGAGAGTGAATGCTATTTTGGAGCAGTACCTCCGCTGTTTCAGCAATACTCAACAAGACAATTGGGTGGAGGTGCTGCCAGTGGCGGAGTTTGCTTATAACAATGCTCAACATGCATCCACCTGTGTGTTCCCTTTCTTTGCTAACTATGGGTTTCATCCACAACTTTTCCCTTTAGCCCTGTCTGATTCCCCAGTTCCAGCAGTGGATACATTTTTGCAGGAGTTAAAAGCCATGCACCACATGGTCCACAATCAACTAGAGAGAGCCAAGGAAGACTATAAACGGTTTGCAGACCGACATTGTTGTGATGATTGTTTAGCGGTCCGCGAACAGGTTTGGCTTTCTACTCGATATTTACTGACGATGCAACCATCGAAAAAGCTCAATCACCGTTACTCGGGACCTTTTCCGGTCAAGGCAGTGATCAATCCTGTGGCTTATCGTCTCTCCCTGACACGGACCATGCGTATCCATCCTGTTTTTCCTGTTAGTCCCTGCCTCGCCCGACAGTCCACATAGACCAGCACCATCACTGCCAGCCCCAGTAACCCCTCTGAGAGAGGAGGAGTATGAAGTGGATAGCATCCGAGATTCACGCCAGTTGCGGGGCCGATTTCAGTATTTGGTGGCATGGAAAGGTTATGGACCAGAGGACTTCACCTGGGTCGATGCCACTGATGTTCATGCTCCTCGTTTGGTCCAGGACTTTCATGCTCAGTTTCCTCAATGTCCTCGTCCACCTGGTCCTGTGGGAGGGAGCCCTGCGGGGGGGATAGTGTCATGTCCCTGGTGGAATCTGACTCTGAGGAAGAGGAGGAACAGCCAACAGGGAATGGAGTGTGGCTCCAGAGGTGGTGGAGGAGGCTGGGGAAGGGCAGAGGCCAGCAGAGCAGTCAGAGGAGGATCCAGGCCCATCCCCTATCCATCCTAGCTCACACAGGGAGGAGAGGATCAGGGAAAAGCGAGGTCTACTCAAGAGGAGATTACCATGATCCTCCTCGTGGCTTGCAGGTGGGAGCTATGTATATAAGTATGCAATTGACGATACAGTTGACAGAGAATCTAAGGCAATAAGCGTACATTTGAGGTTTGTTTTATATCATTCTCTTTAGGACAATTTTCCCCAACTAGGATCTCTGTGATATATTGGGACTGGATGGCTCAGAGATTTAATAATTTTTCACAGATATATGGCTTCAATTAGACAATATCCAGAAACCTTCTAATGTTTAAGTTGAGCCTGGAACTAGGAGGGTTAATTAAGAACCTTATGCATCTTCTTATGTGATTAGTATTTGATAGGAAATTAGTGGTTCTCCTGAATGGCATAAAATGACATGCATTTTAACAGGTACAGCTAATGACAGCATATCAATATTTAATAAGGCCCAGTGATTAAGACTGTCTGTACTTTATTATCCTATCACATATGTCAAAATGGTTAACACATTTTTTCACAATACATTTAATTAAAAGTACATTCTCTCACACACTACATTTTTTAGAAAGGCCATTTAAAAACATGTTCAGTCATTTGGGATACTTTCTTTAAGCACTATAAATATACTCAAGTAAAACTGTTCAAACTAGTGTCCAAGATTAAACATCACTTCTTAATTATCAAATTAAGCTTTTTATGTGAATCCTTTCACAACAATCTTTCCAAATAGTAAAAGTTTATTTTACATTCAAATTGATCACTAGATTTATTTAGTTCTGAAAGTACAGTACTTTCTATACAATGCTTCTGACATGATCAGAAGGAGGTTGCCCCTGGGAAAGCAATCAAATAAGTCAAGATATCAGGTGTAACCATGTGACTAAATCCACATTTCTTTTTCCATGTGTTGCAATATATACTAAAAATGGGGTAAGATTTTGCTTGTATAATAATGGCCCCATCTCTATATCCCAACTTTTTTAATCACTTCAGCTGCTTCCACGGATTCCCCTTACCAGAAATATTCCAAGAAAGAAGGCAGAAATTCTTCTGAGTTTGAAATGTTTATCATATTACAAACAGAACACAAAAGTCAGTAATATCAAGTACCAAAACTGCTGAATAAGACAGCTTTTGAATTATAGAATCCATCTGTTAAAAAAAGGCTAACAACTGAAATGGTCACATGATGAGGTGCCAAAAGACACAATATTATCAAGAAATAGTGGATTCATATTAAAAACCCACAGATGTTTAATGTTTTTTCTTTTTCTTTTTTAACACAGAAGGTACTATAGAATCTCAAGGCTGGAAAGAAATGCCAAGAATATGAGCTGTATGTTCCACACATATGAGGAATGACTACTCTTAAACTACTAAAGCTGACTCTCACAATAAATCTGTTGGTCTATAAAGTGCCCCAAAATATTCTTTCTGTTACCACAAAATTAACAAAATTATATTCTAAAAATTATATCGACATATAAAAGTTTTTAAAATGGGAAATATCAATTAAAAACAAAAATAATACAAGTGCATGATCACTAGATGCAACACCATTAAAAAGTTGCCCCTTTCACCACTTCAATTCTTACTTTCTTGGGAATACCCATAGTTTTATATTCTTTTAATTATTACTTTCAACTATCAAATGTTCTATAATTTCAAAGGGAAGAGTGCTATATTTTATATGTAATTATCCTGGTTATACAATATTTTCTTAGAAAGCACACACACATATTATAAAACTGTTTCCTTTCCCTTCCTTTCCTCTCCATGTCCCCTTTTCCTCCTTCTTTCTGTCTGTCTTTCTTTTCTTGTTTTCATGTGTTAAAAATTCAATATGGAAAATGTTAAAAGTCATATTTTGATTTGTGTCATATTCTTTTGGATGACATCCCATGCCATCATGAATGAATCAGGTAGATATGAAAAATATCAGTTCCTTTTCCCTTAAAATCATTAACAGTGATGTAGGATTATCCTTCATTGCCAGTAATTCATTCATTACATAACTTAACATATTCCTCAATTGTAAAAGGAGACTAAACAAGTATAAATGTCAGACTTCCAAAATACCATAGCCAAACCTTAACAATGTCAGGAAAAAGGCATATTTGTTGACTCTCAATTTTCAGATATTTAAAAATGTGCTTTTTAACTTCTAAACAAATTCCAAGTAACTTTAATTTCCTTTTAGAATCCCTTTAGTGTACCACTGATGGTACATAGTTAAATGAGTATATGAATTTCAGACTGTTTCAGTGCAGAACTCTTCAAGGTTTAAGCAACGTGATTCCTTTTTCCTCCCAACCTGATTTTCTATTCCTTCCAAACAATTACTATTTAATAAACTCATCACATAGTCAGGGCTCATTGGGATTTTTTATTTTATTTTGGATTTTCCTGTTTTTCTGCAAACCAGAGAATTTCCATCTACTATTGACCTCACCCCTTTCCTAAGAGGTCTGTAGGGGGCGTGCATAAGCACACCAACATGCCTACCATCCTTGTCCTATTGTTTCTTTTATATACTTTTTATTTTTCTTATATGTATCCATGTATTCATAACTATGTTTTTACTTATTATCTTGTAAGCAATTGACAAATAAAAATAAATAAATAAATAAAATAAATCTCTATCCATCTCAATTTTAGGGATAGAATTTGGGGTTAGGTAAATGATAGATAAAGCTAAGAAACAGCAAATGGAAGAATGACATAGGAAAATTTATACGTGAACAAGCTTCTAGATTGCAATAATTGGAATATATGCATTCTCTAGTACATCAATTCTGAATAAGAGAAGGAGGGAAAGGGTGGGAGAAAGTAGGAAAGGGTTCATTTCAGCAGGTGATCACATGTTGGCATGTTGGTTAGATTTGAAAACAAAATTGACTTACAAATAGTGTCTTGGAAGAGGACTGTCAGTATATAAAGTATGCATTGCCTTTACTAGACTCTTCGAATATTGTTAGTATATGGTGCAATTTCTGTGTAATCACCAATTATAAGTTTGAAACTACATATTTAGTTTTAGTTGCAAACATGTTTTGTATACCATTACATTATATATATTTATTATAGATACTGATCTGGATATAAACTTGATGTCATAACAAAAAATAAAAAATCATCCAAACCTCAGGCAGTGACTTTATTTATTTTAGATGAGTTCAAGGTAAAATGCTTAATAGTGTTGCCTCTTTCTATCTTGTTCACTTCAAAATTTTACATAAATTGTCTGAGATACTGATTGCTTAAATCTATCTCCTAAACTTCTAAGGCAGGGGTCTCAAACTCCTGGACCGTGGGCTGGATGCCTCACACGCTGACCACATCCATGCCTGGTTTAGCAAAGATGAAAAAAGTCCTGATACGTCACATGAGATTGACAGTTCTAAGGGAACTGTTATCTGAACCTGGGTCTACCCCATCATTATCTTCTCCACTATACTACAATAGCTCCAGCAATCATTACTATTAGTTTTTTCTATCAGTGCTGAGACATATGATTTATATGTCTATAAAGTATTTGACCCTTTATTATTAGAATTCATGTACTACAAACTTTCCAGAATTTTTAAAATAATTTGTAACCTACAACTGCCTTCAAAATTCAAACTCAAGAAAGTTTTCAGAAATAAATAATTGTAAAATGATAGAAAAAATGGGGTTCCAGCTGAAAATACAATAATTTCAAATGGCTAATTAAATAGATAGGTTTTGATCTGGTACTGAAAGGTCACACTGTTGTCACTGGTTTAGGAGCACATTCCAGACTTGGATGCCACAGAAAATGTTATCTTTCAAAAACATCTAAAAGAAATCTCAATCAGGGAATCCAATTTACTATTTAATCATTATTAAACTACATTTAATGGCTTAATTAAAAGAAATGGGGGGAACAAGAATAAGTTTAATAAAAAAATTATCTTGGTTTCACAGTGTTGCCTGCCAACATTTACTGTTACATAATAATTCCTCAAGCAATACTTTAAAGAGATTAAAATGAGAAGATAGGTAGGGGCTGATCAAAATGATATTTAATGTATATGTCCAATCCAACTTTTCTTCTGGCTTAATCTCCTGAGGTTCTATAAAGTAACCCAACAGAGTGTTTAAAAACAACCTATGTCATTCAATCAGTTTCTTTTAAGAGACAGCTGTAAAACTTGATTTGTGTTCAACAAATATTGCTTGCCATGTGGAAAACTGCCTAAGAAGGAGCTAGAATAGTCTACTTAATTAAAGCCATATGCTCCCACAGTTATATGCCATGTATGAAAGAAGCTTAATCTCCAATCACTTACATCAGCAAAGGCTTGAAACTTGTGATAGAATTATTATCAGGTAAAATGTTGAGGTATAAAACAGAAATATTAGTTATGATTAACACTGCAGTTCAATGGTTTTGTAGTAATTACTGCCAATTCTTATGAAGTTAATGAATCTAGAAAGAACAAATATTGCCACAATCTGCAATATTGCACATGCAAGGCTTGTGAGAATCATCCCAGGCCTCTAAGCAGCTGATTTGCAGAGCTTAGATGATCTCTGCATTATATCTTCCAGATTATGGAAAGTTATGAAGCTATAGTTATGTAGATTATAGTTAGGTCAAAGGCTTCTAGGTTTTCCTTATTGTCCTTGTTACATCATAGTCTTATCATGCAATCTAATTCAGTGGTGGGATTCAAATTTTTTTACTACCAGTTCTGTGGGTGTGGCTTGGTGGGCGTGGCTTGGTGGGCGTGGCTTGGTGGGTGTGGCTTAATGGGTGTGGCAGGGGAAGGTTACTGCAAAATCCCCATTCCCTCCCCACCCCAATAGCCTGCTTTCCAGCTCTGTTCTCCTATGCAGGGCAACCAAAGAAGACCCAGCCGATCAGCTGGGAATTGGGAGGCAGAGAATAGATTCGGGCCAGTCAGAGGTGGGATTTGTTGGTTCTCTGAACTACTCAAAATTTCCACTACTGATTCTCCAGAACTGGTCAGAACCTGCTGATTACTACCTCTGATCTAGTTCTATATTTGTCTGAATTAATTATAGAACACAAACTGTAAACTCTAATAAAGAGTCAGCAACTAATAGTTCATTAAACCTACTTAAAAGGTTCCTTTATAAGTTAGTATATGCTATACTTGCTAGAGATAAATTTGTGTAGAAGCCAGATGAAAGAATCATCATATTTATTCAATTTAATGGATATCGAATTAACATCAATACTATAAAATTTATCTCGGATCCAATGAAGGAAAGCATTCTATGGCAAATTGCAAATGCAACATCAAGAATCTACATCAGGTGTACCCGTCCCCCTGGTCCATAGACCGTCACTGGGCCACAGCATGCCAGAAACCAGGCTGCACAAACAAGTGAAGCCCCATCCATTGGAGGCAGCATGTGAAACCACGATTCCCAATCCATGCAAAAACCTCTCTCCAAGAAATCTAGTGCCCAAAAGGCCACTGATCTACATGATTATTACATGAATAATTGGAAGGCAATTAGAATGCAAAAGTAAGAAATAATAAATATCCACATATAATTTTATGTTTATTTAATTTAATATAACATTAGGTACCAGTTAAAATAGAATGTACAAAAACACAGAATGGTCTTGGGTTCCAGGGTAACTTAATAAAAATATATTCCTAATTAACTTGAAATTTTGAAGCTTCATTTTAAAAAAATAGTTAAAAACTCAGTTTTTTCTATGTCTTTACATAAAATAAAGAGATTGCTTATAAGAATTATACTATGCTGAGTCATAGTATAATTGTTCCCCAAATATGGAGACGATATGCTATAATATAAAATGTTATAATTAATATAATAAAAGAAATATTTAAGAATATTTACAGGGATACTAGATCCTACATCTACTCAATACGATAATTTGGAGTTGAATCTCATTCACTGTAGAGATTAATTAGTTAACTGGTTGCCTGTTTGTTGTGCTTTTATTAACCCTGCTTTATGACTTTCACAGTTTATTGACTTATCATACTTTATTTTACACACATGTAAGCTTTAAGAGTATGTACTTTTAAGTAGCAGTTCCCTCTAACTCCCTGCCAATAAAACTTCCACAAACATATAAAGCTAAATTTGCAATATAAAGCTTTATGAACAGGATGTGTTTCTGTGATAAACAAGCTAGTTTATCATTGCACCATGTGTAACCCCAGATACTGTTATGTAAACTGCCAACAGATGGTTAAGACCAATCATGTAGCTTTTCCCCCCTAATCAAATGTTACATGCCACCAAAAATACCAAGCAAGAAGTTGGAAAGATAGTCTTCATTTTATCACACTATTTTTCCACTAACCCAAGGTAAGGATTTTGCCTTCAGAGATTCTGATAACAGTTTGTCAAAATTTAATACTTAGTAAATATAACCACACTATAGAAAGCCATACATTTAATGCTGGCAGCAGTTATTAATACTTTATATGGTAAATCTTTTCCCAAGAAATTTGTCAGGATGATAGATTAAGTTACATTGTTAAATTCAGCTTCAAACATTATCTCATACAATTAACTAGACATAATTAGGCACTAAAATATGAAAGTATTAGTAGTCAATCAAGATCTTGTTAATCTTGTGGCCAATGTTGTTTCTCATTAGGTAAAGTTAAAATGGACTATAGCATTTTTATTTTATAATTTTTATGAATTCATGTATCATTATCTAAGTATCACTCTTGACTGAAACCTCATTAAAGGCCTGGTGCTTCATATCAAAATGTCAGTAACCCACATTAAATGGGAAAAACATCAACTAAGCTTGTACTTATTATTGTATTGTATTAACCTAATAAACTTAAATATGATCACAGCTGCATTTCAGAAAACGATTTCTTTTCATTATATCTCAGTGTCAAATTGACTTCTGTTTTCTAAAAGAAAAAAGTATCCATTCTTCAAATACATACAGGTGAAACTCGAAAAATTAGAATATCGTGCAAAAGTTCATTTATTTCAGTAATGCAACTTAAAAGGTGAACCTAATATATGAGATAGATTCATTACATGCAAAGCAAGATAGTTCAAGCCGTGATGTGTCATAATTGAGATGATTATGGGTTACAGCTCATGAAAACCTCAAATCCACAATCTCAGAAAATTAGAATATTGTGAAAAGGTTTAATATTCTAGGCTCAAAGTGTCCCACTCTAATTAGCTAATTAAGCCATAACACCTGCAAAGGGTTCCTGAGCCTTTAAATGGTCTCTCAGTCTGGTTCAGTAGGAATCACAATCATGGGAAAGACTGCTGACCTGACAGTTGTGCAGAAAACCATCACTGACACCCTTCATAAGGAGGGAAAGCCTCAAAAGGTAATTGCAAACGAAGTTGCATGTTCCCAAAGTGCTGTATCAAAGCACATTAATAGAAAGTTATGTGGAAGGGAAAAGTGTGGAAGAAAAAGGTGCACAAGCAGCAGGGATGACCACAGCCTGAGAGAAGAGTGTCAGGAAAATGCCATTCAAGTGTTGGGGACTTTCACAAGGAGTGGACTGAGGCTGGAGTCAGTGTATAAAGAGCCACCACACACAGACGGATCCTGGACATGGGCTTCAAATGTCATATTCCTCTTGTCAAGCCGCTCCTGAACAACAAACAATGTCAGAAGCGTCTTACCTGGGCTAAAGAAAAACAGACCTGGTCTGTTGCTCAGTGGACCAAAGTCCTCTTTTCTGATGAGAGCAACTTTTGCATCTCATTTGGAAACCAAGGACCCAGAGTCTGGAGGAAGAACGGAGAGGCACACATTGCAAGATGCTTGAAGTCCAGTGTAAAGTTTCCCCAGTCTGTGTTTATTTGGGGAGCCATGTCACCTGCTGGGGTTGGTCCACTGTGCTTCATTAAGTCCAGGGTCAACACAGCCATCTACCAGGAGATTTTGGAGCACTTCATGCTGCCTTCTTCAGACGAGCTTTATGGGGATGCTGACTTCATTTTCCAGCAGGACTTGGCACCTGCCCACACTGCCAAAAGCACCAAAACCTGGTTCAATGACCGTGGGATTACTGTGCTTGATTGGCCAGCAAACTCACCTGACCTGAACCCCATAGAGAATCTATGGGGCATTGCCAAGAGAAAGACGAGAGACATGAGACCAAACAATGCAGAAGAGCTGAAGGCCGCTATTGAAGCATCCTGGTCTTCCATAACACCTCAGCAGTGCCACAGGCTGATAGCTTCCATGCCACGCCGCACTGAGGTAGTAATTGCTGCAAAAGGGGCCCAAACCAAATACTGAGTACCTATGCATGCTTATACTTTTCAGAGGTCCGATACTGTTCTATGTACAATCCTTGTTTTATTGATTGCATGTACTATTCTTGTTGTGTTTGGTAGACGGACACACCAGGCAGACACAGGAGCTGAAGAATAACGTTTCTTTAATTGAAGCAGTAACAGATTATCGTGGTTGCCCAGCTGGGCTGACAGCCAGCTGGCTGGAGCCGGAGCCGGTTGATGCCGTTTGACAGCTCCATATATAGTCTGCTGTCAAACGGCACCAACCAATGGGAACAGTCGGTGGTCCCGCTCAGAATGCGGACCAGGTTGAAGACTTAGCTAGTCAGGGACACAACACCCCTTTCCCCTAGCTAAGGGCATGCGCTGCCCAGCCTTTTGGGAAGACAATGGTACAAATAAGGAAATTGAACTAGTAGCTGCTTTGCGCACCTATCCACTAGGTTTCCGAGAAATGGCACCCAACCTGTCACAAGGTAGGAGTCTGAGAAGGGGAACCAGATAAGATGGTGAATAAACATGTCCGGTTGTGGTAATATATTTTATTAATCATTTTATCATTTTCTGTAAGGCCTTTGTATAACTAGCAGTAAGTCTAGGAGATGTGGGCATTCTTGGTGGGGGTAGGAGTATCTTTGCTCAGAGTGCCTCATTCTGTTTTGATTCTGCCAGTTTAGAAGGAACAGGGAAATGGGTGAAAGTTCAAGATACACAGTTGTGCTTTCTCATGGGACTTTCCAAACTTTCCCATGAGACTTTCTGTGGCTGTATGATCTCATCCTAGCAAGGTAACATCTGGGACTTTCCAAGATTGTGTGTTCTCATGCTGGTGAAGTAATCTCCTGTTGAGGTCATTGTTTTCTGAATATGCATACTGTGTATATTTTGCTTGTGTTTTTTCTCAATAAATACTGCTACCTGAGTTCTCTCAGGGTTGGCATTTTTCTCAGAGACAGTTCCCTGTGTCTCATTCCAAATGTCAAACCACCATAAATGGTGACCCCGACGTGATAGCTTGGAAGGCTATACGTTTCCCGCATCCTATACTCATCGTCGCGGACGTCGACTGAGCCCTCATCTTCTTCGCTGGACGAAGATAGATTCTTTCGTGAGTATGGGGGAGATCTCTCGAAGGCTCAGAAAGAGCACATCAGGGAATTGAGAGGGATCATTGGGAATAGTTTTGGGTTTGGAATTGGCAGTAGGGGTTGTGCTGTAGGAAAGAAAGAAATTGAGGACTTACTACAGTATGTTTGGAAAAATATTAAGTCATATCCAGAGGGAGGTAGTATTAAAGTAGAGTCCTGGGAAAAGATAGGGAAATTTTTGCACGAGGAACCTCGTGCCCCTTCTTCAATTTTGTTAACCTGGAGGTGATTATGGATGCGTTAGCTACTTATGAACAACCGCTCCTATCACCCCCGAAGAAGGTTTGCCGCTTTACCATGCGGTACGTTTGTTGCCGCGACGGCACCTCCAGATAAATCTGGGGGACTGTCCGAGCTAGAAATACTTTGTCAGAGGATAAGAGTTTACCTTTAGGGTTCAGGTGGATGCAGTTACTGCAGCTATTCAAGAAGCAAAGAATAGAGGGGAATTATCAGGAGATGATTTGGTGGAGTTTGGAGTAGAAGTTCAACTTAATCCAGTGGAAATTGTCATGGATGCTGCATTAAATCCCATGGCGGGAGTGGAAGCCTTTACAGCTCAGAATTTTGAGGGAAGTTAAGCAAGCAGCAAAAGAATATGGTGTTAGAACGCCATATACTCAGGCATTGTTAGAAGCAGTTGGTTATGGAAATAAAATGATTCCGGCTGACTGGAAAGCTCTGTTGAATATGATTTTAACTCCAGCTCAATATTTGGTGTTAGATCAGAAATGGAGACAGCTGGCAGTCAGAGGGGAACAGCAAATGTTACCCCAGATCAGCTTTACGGAGCTGGTAATTTTACAACAGTGGAACAACAGAGAGATGGTATGCCTGAGGAAGGGTTCATTCTTCTCCCACAAATAATTTTTCAAGCCATAGGGTCTCTCCCTGACGGCGAAGGTGGTGAGAAGACCTTTACTAACATCAAACAAGGGAACAATGAACCCTATGAAAATTTCATTAGCAGACTGAAATTGGCTATAGAAAGACAAATTGATAATCAATTCGCCCAGAAAGAGTTGCTTTTAAGTTAGCAGTAGAACAAGCTAACACAGATTGCAAAAAGATTTTAAATCCACTGGTAGCAAGTGGAGAGCGAGAAATCGCGGATTTGATTAATGCATGTAGAAAGGTAGGGAGTCAGTCTTTTAACATGGAAACTTTAGCTCTGGCTTTACAAACAGGACATGCTCAAAAGGGGAATTGTTTCAATTGTGGGAAGCCTGGACATTTTAAAGCGCAATGTCGGGCTCCTGGAGGAGGTCAAAGTCAGCAGAATAAGAGATCAATGGGACAGGGTGTTCGTCCTAAATCAGTGTGCCAAAAATGTAAGAAAGGATACCATTGGGCATATCAAATGCTCCTACAGTTTTTACTGATGGAGGGAAAGTTTTTGGTGCTTGTGTTTGGAAAGATAAATCTGGAATTTGGCATACAAAAGTGACTTCAGAGCAGAAGTCTGCCCAGCAGGCAGAACTTGCTGCTGTAGTTTTGGCTTTTCAAAATTTTCACAATCAGGATTTTAATTTAATAGTGGATTCATTGTATGTGTATAATTTGTTACCCTTTGTAGCAGGTTCTTATTTGTCTCCTGGAATCTCACCTGATATTTTAAGATTGCTTTTGCTTTTACAAGGATGTTTGGAGCAGTGTGTGAATGTGTGTTTTGTTGCTCACATGCCACGCTCAAGACCATGTTGACAACATTAAATAAAAAAGGAGGGAAGCTCCTGGGGCTTCCGGCGATTCAAGATCAATTAAATCTAGCTTTATATACTTTAAATTTTTAAATTTGTCTGGTAACCCCTGCGGCGCTGGCCAGCAGGCATTTTTCTTCTCCTTCTACAGATGCGGTGAGACCTCGGGTGTTGGTGCGGTTCCTTCCGGATCCAGCATGGGTTCCTGCTGAGCTGATAACGTGGGGACGTGGTTATGCAGCAGTTGAACATCTTGGTCAAATTCGTTGGGTTCCTGGTCGGTGTGTTCGGCCTGATCATTCGCAGGCACCTGTGAAGGAAGTTTGAACAGCAGGATGGCGCATCTGTGGTTCCTGATCCTGTTGATTCTGCCTAATCTGTCCTGGGCTGCTCGGGTGCGGAGAGAGCAGCGACAGCATGTTCAGCGTGCGGAGATTTGGGCGATGACTTGTGGACAAATAATAATTACATTAAAGATTTGCGCACAACTGCCAAAAACTTGAACATCACCAATTGTTGGTTGTGTATGCACCTTCCTGGGAGAGTGGGAGAAGGACTAACATTGCATGGAGTGCCTTTTGAGGAAAAAGATTTAATAAAGAATGCAACCTGGAGAAAACAGTTGTCTTGTGCTACAACAGAGCAATTCCAGATGTTCAAAAAGAAAAAATGCACACATTATAATCGGAATGTGACGGCTAAGGTCAAGGTGTCTTTAAAGGGAAGGGCGTATGTATGCTTCATCCGAAATGACTCTGGAGGAACTTTCCTAGGGAATTGGTCCAGGTGTAATGTCACTTTTCAAATGCCAACCATCTGTTATAATAGCAGTGTGCAGAATTATACCTGTCTCCCTCAGTTCAATTCTCCTCAGTGCTATATGTGTCAATATCTTGAGAAGATGAAGAATGGTTCTGAGGTAGCCCGGGGGGAGCCTTGGGCTATGGGGAATGATGTGTGGTTCCTATGTGGGGAGTATGGGTATCGAGAGGTTCCTGGGAATTGGTCTGGGATATGCACATTGGGGTATGTAATACCTGTAATTTATAAACTGGATCAGTTGCCGGAAGGCAGAATCACAACAAGCGTGAGCTGGAATCAGGTCTAACCATGGGAGGTAATCTATGGACACAAATTTCTCGAGGTCTTATCCCGCCTTTGGGAATTGCTATGAACTATAGGGATATTCATATTTTAAATAATTTTACTGTTGTTATGTTTAATGATACTATAAAGAATATTAAGATGATTAATGTAGAAATGTCTGAAATTCGTAAAGTTACTTTGCAAAATCGATATGCTTTAGATATTATGTTAGCTGCTCAAGGAGGAGTTTGTGCTTTAATTCATTCGCATTGCTGTGTTTTTATACATAATTATGAGCCAAACATTACAAAGACTGTTCAGGACATGGAAGATCGTATTGCTCAGCATCAATCTGGAGCTGATGGGTTTAATGCATCATTCTGGGACAGTCTGTGGTCCTGGCTTCCTGATGGATCATGGTTTCGCTCCTTATTGCAAGGGGTTGTTATTATTATTGCTATATGTATCTTATTATGTTGTTTTATTCAATGTATTCCTAATCTATTACAAATGTGTACCTCAGTCTTCCGGCGTGTGGGATCAGGTCATGAGGAACTGTGTACTATGCCACTAAAACACCCCCTATCTTTGAATAAATAAAAAAGGAGGGAATGTGGTAATATATTTTATTAATCATTTTATCATTTTCTGTAAGGCCTTTGTATAACTAGCAGTAAGTCTAGGGAGATGTGGGCATTCTTGGTGGGGGTAGGAGTATCTTTGCTCAGAGTGCCTCATTCTGTTTTGATTCTGCCAGTTTAGAAGGAACAGGGAAATGGGTGAAAGTTCAAGATACACAGTTGTGCTTTCTCATGGGACTTTCCAAACTTTCCCATGAGACTTTCTGTGGCTGTATGATCTCATCCTAGCAAGGTAACATCTGGGACTTTCCAAGATTGTGTGTTCTCATGCTGGTGAAGTAATCTCCTGTTGAGGTCATTGTTTTCTGAATATGCATACTGTATATTTTGCTTGTGTTTTTTCTCAATAAATACTGCTACCTGAGTTCTCTCAGGGTTGGCATTTTTCTCAGAGACAGTTCCCTGTGTCTCATTCCAAATGTCAAACCACCATATCCGGTGACTGCCTGCATAGGGTAGGGCAGAGGTCCCTGAAACCTAAGGCTGGAGGCAACATGTCTGATGACTCTGGTGAGCTAGGGGGCTGACTATGGAGAACAAGGCCTAAACAAAGCCTAAGGCCAAAAAAGGAAGCAGGCACGTTGTGCTCTCCTGGCCCCCTTGGGACAAGAACCCCCAACCTCCCACCTACCTAGCTTTCGCCCCCCCCCCTGGGGAGAGTAGTGCTACTGTCAAGGAATACAAGCCCAGGTGGGAAAAACCCTAGAGGTGGGTGCATGGAAGGACTCTAATGGTGGGTGCGCACCTCCTTGATCAGCTACTGACACCCACCACCCCCTAAATACAGGATCCATCCCCCAGAGTCACTTGGAAGAGGGCTTCCCCAGAGTCACTGGGAAGGGGGGGGCAGAGAGAATTTTATTTAACAAACATGAGAGAAACGAAGAAAAGTCTCAAACAGCTCAGTGAACCAGGAAACAACGCCAGCCATGCTCAAAACCACGAAGGGGCTGCAGACCTGCAGAGCCAATGGCTGCACCAAATCCACAATGGTGAAGGGCCAGGAGCTGAATCGCAGCAGGCCCACGAAGAGCTGCACCGGCAGCAGGCACAGCCCCACCGGCGTATAGAGGAGCAGCGCCAGCAGCACCAGCAGTGGCCCGTCGCTTGGCAGCCGGTGGGAGTCGAGGAGCGCTCGGGCTGTCGGCGGCGGTGGTGGAGGCAGCAAAGCGCGGCGGACGGCCGGGACGGGGAGGTGACTGCAGCGGAGGTCGCGGGCGGCGGAGGCGGCAGCAGCGGAAGAGGCAGCAGTGGCGGAAACGGCGGCGGCTGCCAGTGGAGGCCGCGGGGCAGCGGCGGAAGAGGCCACGCGGCGGAAGGCCTCAGCAGCAGAAGAGGCAGCAGCGTCCCAGATAGAGGCGGCTGCAGCGGAGGCTGCAGTGGTGGCGGAAGAGGCCGCGCGGCGGTGGAGGGAAGAGGCCAGCGCGGCGGTGGAGGAAGATGCCGCACAGCAGCGGCAGAAGGCCTCAGTGGCAGAAGAGGCGGTGGCGTCCCAGACGGGGGCGGCTGCAGCGGAGGCAGCATGGCGGCGGAAGGCCTCAGCGGCAGAAGGCGGTGGCGTCCCAGACGGGAGCGGCTGCAGCGGAGGCCGCGGCGGCAGCAGCGGAGGCGCAGCGGCGGCGAGTGAGCCAGGAAGCAGCGGAGCCGCATGGCGGGTGCAGAGCCCGACGGAGCGGGCGGCAGCAACGGAGGCGGCAGCTCGGGAAGCGCGGCGGCGGCAGAAAGCGGTAACAGTGGCCGAGTCGGGGGCAGCAGCAGCAGAGGCCGCGCTGGCCTTCACGGGCCTTGAGGCGATCTCTGTTCCTCGGCTGAAGAGGCTTTCAGACTTCTGCGCTTTGTAGCGCCAACGGGGGTGCCTTTAGGGCGATGTCTGTTCCTCGGCTGGGGAGGCTTTCAGACTTCTGCGCTCTTGGTAGCGCCAACGGGGTGCCTTTTCGCACGGGAGGCTAGAGTGCCTTTCTCCTCCAGTCAGGAGACTTTCAGCTCGCGCCCTCAAAAGGGCGCACGCAGCAGGGCCTGTCAGGCAGTGACTTTCTCCTCAGTCAGGGAGACTTTCAGCTTGCGCCCTCAAAGGCGCATGCAACAGGGCCTGTCAGGCAGTGACTTTCTCCTCAGTCAGGAGACTTTCTCCTCAGCTGAGGAGGCTCTTTAAATTTGGCGCGCGCAGACTGTCTGCGGCTCCAGACATTCAGTGGCTTCAGCTCTATCTTCAGTGACTTAGCTCAGCTTCTTGCCTGGGTGTCTCTTCTGACATCCCATCCTCGTCGCCAGTGTTGTGTTTGGTAGACGGACACACCAGGCAAACACAGGAGCTGAAGAATAACGTTTCTTTATTTGAAGCAGTAACAGATTATCGTGGTTGCCCAGCTGGGCTGACAGCCAGCTGGCTGGAGCCGGAGCCGGTTGATGCCGTTTGACAGCTCCTTATATAGTCTGCTGTCAAATGGCACCAACCAATGGGAACAGTCGGTGGTCCCGCTCAGAATGCGGACCAGGTTGAAGACTTAGCTAGTCAGGGACACAACAATTCTAATTTTCTGAGATTGTGGATTTGGGGTTTTCATGAGCTATAAACCATAATCATCTCAATTCTGACACATCAAGCCTTGAACTATCTTGCTTTGCATGTTATGAGTCTATCTCATATATTAGGTTCACCTTTTAAGTTGCATTACTGAAATAAATGAACTTTTGCACGATATTCTAATTTTTCAAGTTTCACCTGTATAATAAAATGAAAAATGTAAGTTCTAAGAGATGTACTGTAAATGAGAATAACCTCTGTAAGTAAGTAAATAATTGTGTCAGCATATTGTTTCTTGTTTATTTTTTAATAATTTGAAACCAGTTTTAATTATAAGTAATAAATTAAGTAAGAATCAGGACACTGAATATAATTGTACTTGCTTTGTTATTCAAACTGTTAAAGTACAGGCCAAACATAATCCCTTCTTTTTGAAGGAGCTAAATACATAGAATAACTCTTTTAAAATAAATTATTTTAAAAATATGCCTCAACCTAAACTTTTTCATCATCATTTCAATTAGATAACCTTTTTATGTTTAAATGCATGAAAGCATATATATTATATGTATTGTATTTAGCTTTGTTCAGGTATTTTCCCATGTCATTATAGTTGTGCTTTTAAAGTTGTAGCAACGTTTCGGCAGAATCTCATCTGGCATCATGAGGCTTCTGTATAGTGTTCGTCTGTGAGTCAGACTTTCACAGCCGTTTCTGTTTTAAATTTGGTGCTAGCCATCTGATGTGCCGGAATGGTTTTTTCTTCATCCCGATTGGTTGGGAGTCTTGGTCTGTGTTTATTGGTCTTGGAGTTTGCTGTGTTCTGCTTGATTGGTGTTTCTAATATCTTCTGTCTTTTTTGTGGCTTTTTTGTCTTGATTGGCTGGCAACATTGTGTTTCCTGTATTGGAGGCTTTTAGTGCGGCTTGGACAGCTATCATTTATTAGGAAGCTAGGTTTCATCTGGGTGCCTGGTTGGGGTGTGTTTGAGCTGGAGGTATCAGGGGCGTCTGTTTATGCCCAGCTGTTTGCCTGGCTTGTGGTGTGGAGATTTTTTTTGTTTGAGAGAGCAGGCTTCCAGATAATTGACAGTCTGGTGGAGTCATCTCTTCTATTCATGCTTTCAGGTCTTTTTTCAATCTCTATGGCTTCTCTGATAATTCTGTAGCTAGGGTTTTCTATAGTGGCTAGGGTTTTGGTGCCATTGAAGTTGATGCTATGACCTGTGGCTTTCATGTGTTGGACTAGAGAGGAAGTGTGTTCCAGCTTTTTTACTGCATTTTGTGTTCATCAAAGTGCTTTGCTCGCATAAGCACGAAGCCGAAAGCACCAGCCTGAAGATGGCGAGTGGGACCTCGTCGAAACATTGGCAAGATGCTCTCAATCTTACACGGGAAAAGACCTGAACATGCCAAGACTTGCATATATATATATATATATATATATATATATATATATGTTTTCTTAAGTTTTCGCTGGTACTTACATGTATGGTGTTCGGCTTGGTTCGGGTATTTTCCCACGTCATTGTAGTTCTTTTAAAGTTGTAGCAACGTTTCAGCAGAATCTCATCTGCCATCATCAGGCTTCTGTATTGTGTCCGTCTGTGGGTCAGACTTTTACAGTGGTTTCAGATTTAAATTTGGGGCAGCCTATTGCTGTGCCAGAATGGTTTTTTCTTCATCCTGATTGGTTGGGAGTCTTGGTCTGTGTTTATTGGTCTCGAGTTTGCTGTGTTCTGCTTGATGGGTGTCTCTGATATCTTCTGTCTGTTTTTTGGCTCTTTTTGTATCTTGATTGGCTGGCAGCATTGTGTTACTTTAATGGAGGTCTTTAGTGCAGCTTGGCTTCGGGTAAATGGACGGCTATCATTAGTTAGGAAGCTGGGTTTCATCTGGGTGCCTGGTTGGGGTGTGTTTGAGCTGGAGGTATCAGGGGGATCTGTTTGTGCCCAGGTGTTTGCCTGGCTTGTGGTGTGGAGATTTTTTGTTTGTGAGTGCAGGCTTCCAAATGATTGACAGCCTGGTGGAATCATCTCTTCTGTTCATGCTTTCTGGTCTTTTTCAATCTCTATGGCTTCTCTGATGACTCTGTGGCTAGGGTTTTCCATAGTGGCCAGGGTTTTGGTGCCATTGAAGTTGATGCTATGACCTGTAGCTTCCATGTGTTGGACTAGTGAGGAAGTGTGTTCCAGCTTTTTGACTGCATTTTTGTGTTCATCCAGGCGGGTACTTATTCTTCTATTGGTCTGTCCAATGTATGTGGCCGGGCATGATGCACAGGGGACTTCGTATATGCCTTGGTTTTCCAGGTCAATTTTATCTTTGGGGTTGCTAAGGATGGCTGCTATTTTTCTGTCTGTTTTGAAGGCAGTCCTGATGTGATGTCTGTGTAGTACCTTGCTAATTTTGTC
Source organism: Notechis scutatus (assembly GCF_049901735.1). Classification (NCBI taxonomy): domain Eukaryota; kingdom Metazoa; phylum Chordata; class Lepidosauria; order Squamata; family Elapidae; genus Notechis; species Notechis scutatus. The sequence goes on along the minus strand of NC_142025.1, from coordinate 38,367,187 downwards.
TGTAGTACCTCTTATGTAGGGCAGGACAGCTGTTCCATAGGTCTGTTCATCTTCTGGGTCTCTATTATGTTTCAGTGTGTTTTTGTGGATCAAGCTGGTGATTTTGCTTTTGTGGAAGCCGTTGGCTGTCAGTACTTTAGTCAGGGTGCATAGTTCAGCCTTAATGTGTGTCTTGTCTGCCAGGCGTTTGGTTCTGGTAATTAGTGTTTTAGCCACGGAGTTTATCTGTGCTGGGTGGTGGTGGGATTGGGCGTTGAGGTAGCGGTTGGTGTGTGTTTTCTTCTGGTATATGGTGTGTCCTAGTGTGCCATCTGTTTTTTTGTAGATTAGTACATCTAGGAATGGTAGTTGTTTGTTTGTTTCTGTTTCCATGGTGAACTTGATTTTGGGGTGTGCGCTGTTTAGGTGTGTTAGGAAATTGTTTAGGTTTTCTTGTCCATGGGGCCAAATCATATATATATATATATATATATATTGACAAACATAATACAGAAGCCTGATGATGGCAGATGAGATTCTGCCGAAACGTCACTACAACTTTAAAAGCACAACTATAATGACGTGGGAAAATACCCAAACAAAGCCGAACACCGGTAGCAATAGTAATTATGACATAAATACCGTTCATGTGAAACGTATATTACATATTAACTACAATAGTTTCCCAATACATGAAAATGTACTATGAATCTCTCAAGAAACTGATATTAAACAAATGAGTTTAGTAATTAAAAATGTAATTATTTGTATTTAATTCCGGTTATAGTCTTTAAATAGCTGTATAGCATCTGGCATTAAAAACAGTACAACAGAGCTCTCAAACTCCTGGACCATGAGCTGGATGTGTCATGCGTAGGCCATGCCCATGACTAGTTTAGCAAAGGGGAAAAAAAGATCTAATGCATCACATGATATTGCCATAAGGACATGAGTTTGACACCCCTGCAGTACAAGCATAATAATATCTTACCTTACAATTGTAGAAGAGATTGTCCTAAACTCATTGGGGAACACTTATTAAAATTTGTGCCATATGCAACCTATAGTTAAATATGACATACAATTTCTGTGCTACAGGAGAGTACAGGCATCTCTAACTCCCCTTTTGCCCTTTCTTTAAATACGTGGTATTTTAATTCACAGTATAGAGAATATTATTAATATATTATTATTACAGAAGATTTTATTAGCGTAGGATTTATGAATATTGAGATGAATAGCTAATTATTACTTAGTAAATTACAAATCTCTTACACAAAAAACATTATAACTATTGAGTATTACATACGTTGATAAGTTAATTACAGAACACATAGCTGACAGTTTCATTTATCTAATTACACTATTTATTTCTGAATCTCTAGTTCTTTCTTGTTTTTTCAGTATTTATTTTTCCTTTCGGTTATGAATACATATAAGGACTCTAAGTCACTCTACAATGTTATTTTAATGAAATGTGCATTTGACCTTATGGTCTGTACAAAACATAAACTCATAAGATAAAAAACATTTCTCTTAAATCACATTTTCATCCAGAAAACAAATAAAATATTTGGAGGCATCAGTTCCCCAGCAATATCTATCATTCACTCTTGTCTATTTCATTTTCCCTATGTTCTGCCATTGGGTATGGAAAATATGCAGATATAGTTTTAGTTGAGTGTTTATTTCATGTCAATTGTCCAATTGTCCATGTTTTATTATACAAGGCAATATGAAGCATTTCAAAAGGATGGAAAAGGTGAGGTACATTTGTTAACCATTTGAAGTTTTGTAGCAAGGCTTTGGTCCAGAGCAGTTTTAAATTATCAAGGAGAAAAAAAATCTCATTTTTACAAATGAATACTGCATAAAGCAATGAGTTCGCAGGATTAAATGGCCAAATAGCAGTTATCCGTTCCCTTGGCAATGATGATTTTGAACAGCTATGTTTACCAGGTTACCATAGCAAAATAAGAATATTATAAGCTTGCCCTGGAGATCCTACTTTGTTTAATTAGTCTAACTGACATTCATAAACATAGCAAACATAAGATGACCAGACTTTCTAAAACAAAACCCATGATAAGTTAATTCATATAAATGTAAATGTTGCAATGTTTGCCAAATGCCCTGGAAAATAATATAGTAACACAATCCTACCCCCATAAGATTGGAGATTGTAAGTTCCTTCAAATAAAGCAGCTTTCAGAAATTCCAAATAGTTCATATTCCCTGTTTGTGCCAAAGGAAGTCCTGATCAAACCAAATTCATGGTTGAAAAACAAGAAGGAATTGAATTTTCTAGTTCTCAGTGGGAGAATGAAGTAAGTTTTCTCTTCTATCCCTATTTTTCATTCCAAGAACTATATCTAAACTTCATGAAAGAAAAGCCATACATTCAATTTCAAGAAACTTGAAGTCCTCATTTAGCAACCATAATTGGGATTGGCAAGTCAGTCACTAAGCGAAGCAGTTGCTAAGTGGAAGTGTGACTGTGCTCATAATCTTACTTTCCTTTACAGATGTACAAAGGTCATAAATGCAAAATGGATTGCATAGTTACTTTTTCATCCCTGTTGTAACTGTGAACAGTTGCCCCTAAACAAGGACAATATGTATCTGGTTTTTTTATCTCTTTGTTTCCATGCCAGTTTCACCTCAAGTCCTTGACTTAGGCAGACCTTCCCAAACTTTTTCTTTAATCTAAAGCTGTTTATCAGAAAGTCCTTTTAACCCAAAGTAAAGCACTTTAAGTCAATTTAAATATATCTCTTGTAATTGGATAATGGTTTGTGTTGTAGCTACCCAAACCAAAAAACAACAACAACAACACTTACCAAAATTAGGGTAATTTACCTAGGTTTGGGAAGCCCTGAGTTAAGATAGTATTAATATTCTATATCTTGTTGCTGTCATATACTGATAGCTTGGAATTTTGCCGCTGAACTGCAGCCAATCCATGCTCAAATCCCAATGGTGGGAAGGTAGGTAGAAAGGGGCAAATATGGAAGTTACTATCTTCCATCTCACACCACTTATGCGAAGGGGGAGGATGCTTCAACTGTTATCATTGTTCCTACCAGAAAAGGGTTCTGAAAACCCAAGCATCTAGGACTCTGCTACAAAACTAGACAGTTTCAACAACCTAGGCAGTGTGAAGTGAACTCAGAGGTTTTCAAAGAGATAAAAACTACACATATACTCAGTTCTATGCTACTATGCAGCAGCAGCATACTTTGAATTAGCACAAGAGAAGTAGGGGCAGGAAACAAATTTTGCAATCAGTTCCAAAAATTATGATTATAAAAACACACATTAGTGAAACCAGGGGAAAACCAGCTAATTTTTTGGAAGTGGTGTTATGATTTCTACTAGGAACAATGAGTGATTTAAGCCTTTCCATATTATAATATACCAAATTTTGTCCCTCAACACTATCATTCCCAAAATATGAATTAAAACTGGGAGCTTCCTCAACTTCAGAAAAATTGCTGGTTTTTTGTGCTTCTGATTTAGAGAAACTGCCTGGCCCTTTTCTATGAAATATGTTAAGATCTGTTGGTGTAACTATTACACTTATCTTTTTTGTAACTGCTACACAAAACAGTACATCACATAATAATACGACTGCAATATAAAAATTAAAAATGTGTGTACAAAAATAATTCTTAAAATGATAATAGACTATAAACAATATAACCATAATGAAACATTATATAATTCATGAAGATATAACAATCTCCTGATACTCAATTTCAGCTGTACAGATGATATGAATATTGAATAATGATCATACATATACATACACGCTAACTAAAGAATACAAAAAAAATACTATTATGTGTTCATATCATAAGTAATCCTCAACTTATTACCCGTTCCTTAGGAATGTTTAAAATTGTACCAGAACTCCTAAGATTTCTTACAACCTGGATTTGAAATTTCCACAGTCAGCTGCCCTGCCTTCCAATGGTCACATAATCACATTTGGGACATTCTGCAACCAGCCTGCATTTACAGCCATTTAAACTGTCATGTGGTAATAGGATCCCAATTTACTATTTGTTTCTGACAAAAAATGACCATTGCAGACAATACATTTGCTTGATGACCAATGTTTACTTAACAGCTGTGGTGTTCACTTAACAACCGCAGTCATTCACTTAATTGACACCAAAAAAATAGTCATGAAATCAGGAGCAGTAAGATGATGACTCACTTATTGAATGGCATAACTTACAACAGTCAGTATAGTATGGTATGGTATGGTATGGTAATAGTATGGTCTAGTATGGTCTAGTATGGTCTAGTCTAGTCTAGTTAGTCCTGGACTTACTATCATAATTGAGTTAAACAAAATATAAATAATTTGAATATAATTTAAGAGTAGCTAGTACAGTAAAACAATTCATCTTACTCCTCTTATTTTTTAATGCTTTTTCTGGATATCACTTTGATTTACTGCCATGTAGAAGCTACCATAAGTTACAAAACTGTATGTATCACTTGTATTGTACAAGAATGTCAAAAGAAAATCTTTATCCAGAACAAAATTAAATGTGATGTCCAGGTTTCTAGTAGTTCATATTCTTCTTTTATTCTGGAAAAATATATTAAATATAAGGAATTAAACATACTGACAGAAATTTAAAATAACTGCAGTGAAGAGAGAAAGCTTGTCACTAATCCAAAATATATTGTTATGAGAATTAAGCAGGATTTGAAGGTTTAGCCTACTATCAAGAGAGAATCTTAGTGACTGAGTAGAATTGAATGATATTAAAATACAACAATTAAAATTCCTGATTATACATTTACGTGGCAATATATTAAATGTTCTAAAACTACACTTACCTTTGTCATACATAGTTTACTGCTACATTGCAGTATAAACTTGACAGTGAACACAAGCTGATTTCTATTCCTCAGGAGTAGTAATACAAATGAGGATCTTTCTCCACATGAATCTCAGTAAGTTCTAAGGTATTTCTTTCTTTCTTTTTTTCTTTTTTTGGTAGTTCAGCATACGTATATTTTAACTGCTGTTACACTGCAAATTACAGTTTTCACAGGTCTCAAAAGAGATTCCTACATTAATGCCTTAATTTTTCCTTATCATAGTTATAAAGTTGAAAGTTACAAGGTTGCTGTATAATGAAATAATCAAAAAGATCATCAAAAAAGATGTTTCTAAACTGTCCTAGAGAACATTTATTGATCATTCTGATTTTTCTTGTTCTATTATTTACATTGTTATTTTTATTTAAACATTTATTCTATGCTAGTATTATCTATTCTGTGAGAGATAGATATGGGATGGATGGATGGTTGGATGGGTAGAGAGCGAGAGGAGAGGGAGGGAGAGGGGGAGGGGGAGGGGGGATGCAGAAGATTTGGAACTTTTTTTCATGCCAATGCATAAGGAATTGCTTCTCCTATCACTAAAAAAGTGATCAACAGGAAAATTGTACTTTTCTATTCAGAGGATGAATACCTTAAATACCTTGGATTATTAAATACTGAAGAAACGAAGGCAAACATTTTCTGTACTGTAGAAAATTGTAGATTTGTAATAATAAAGGCATGATACAAACAAACCAACAAAATATACAGTCAATATATTATTTGGATTTCCTCACTGGACTGTAATTCAACAGGTACTAGAAATTTCTGAATGACTATAATTAGCACTTTAGTACATCTTGGCAAATAATTTGTAATAAATTATTTATATATCAAAAAAGATTTGGCTGCCTTCATAGTCCTAATCCTACATTCAATATTACTTTAGAAAAAAAAAGTATTGTCGATGATGTTATAACCAGACCATTCTTGGTTCCACCTTAAATTCTTTTCCAGTCCTACCCAGAGGTCAATGGAATTGGAGCTGGGATATTTTGCATATAAAGTATGTGCTTATCATACATACATACATACAATTCTTTTTCTATGTCACCAGGAAAGTCAACAACTGGTATAGGAAAGGAATAGGTAGACTAATACATGTCATCAATCCATTACCTATCCATTAAGTACATTAACAAATGTACTTCAACAGTATTCATCTAAAAATCTGAATATTTACTAACATGACAGATAAGAGGTGTTAATGAATGATTCATCCTTGATATTTGTATAGGCACCACTAATTTAGTGCTACAGCTCTTCATACAAACCATTACAAACAGTGTGATTATATTGCCCATGCAAGAACAGGTGGAAGAGCTTGAGAAAATAATTTTACTTTGACTATGTAAATACATTTATGCAAATTGTGTCATCTACATATTCCTTTTGCTAAGAAAAAATGAATTATTTGCATTCAGCCATCCCTCATTCTGAACATCAGCTCAAAATAGTTATTTTGAATGGAAAAAAATTGAATTATATGAAAATATAAATAAATCTTACCACTCCAATTGAAAAGTAATTATTGATAATGCTGTAAGGCACGGGATCTCCTTTTTCATCTTTATCATTAGGTATGACTTCAAATTTCCACCTGTCCAGCAAGATTTCGGTACTATTCTCAATATCTTTTAAAATCGTGAGAAGATTCTCCCCTTCATATCCTTTTGGGAAAAAAATAAAGCACAGTGATTTGAAATGGCAGATTTAGGAACTAGGTCAGCACCTCACATTAATACATAAAGGATGCATTTAACCATTAGCACCTATCTGTACCCCCTGGTTCTGCTTTAATGACTTGCCACCATTTCAGCAGTGAGGGCACAGACACTGGAACTAAAAGTATGGATTTAGCATCTTCTCCCTAATTAGGTAGCTGAGTTGGGAATCAGATATTTTACTGCAAAACATAAAACAAACCACTAGCCCACCACAAATTTTTATTAATAATCACTTAGCTCCCTGTTTATTGCTGAATAATTGCAAAATAATTGTCTGCTGTCTTTAATTGCCCAATGACCAGTAGCAGTAAGTGGGTGAAGAAGTGGCAGAGGTGCTGAAGCAAGTGATATCAAAGCAAAGTTCATTAATGGCATTATGTTAAGGAATATTCCAAGATAAGGTTTCAGAAAAAGAAAACTTTAGGGACTTTGATTCAATGGATTTCTGTATATCATAACATGACTTGGATAACTTTGTCATTGCTCATAAGGTCCTACCTATCAGAACATTCATACTCAATACAAAAAGAAAGGCATAATCAATGTAATATTATAGCTGGGTTTAATTATGTTAATTTTAAAATATATGCATCAATAAAAATTGTCATAAATCTAAATTATTTGAATGTAGAAATACAACTTTTCTGGAGGAGTCATCACTGAGAAGTGTTTTGTTGGCATGTGATACAATCTGACCAATATTTATGTGACTATATACTGTATCTGTATATGATTTTGAACATGCCAGATAGCCAGCTTTCTCAGTCTTTGGGAACAGTCTTATTATTATATTCATATGGGATTGATGATTTTTTTATATATATCATGTAATCTATTATTTCTGTTTATCCTAAGTTATGAATGTCTTTAGTATTTCATTTCTGTTATACTGTTATTCTGTTATATGGGATCCTACCAACATAACAACTGGTTCGGTGGGCCCACACTGCGCACGTGTGCATATTGTTTACAAATCACTGGCTTCTGCAAACATTCATCTTCTCCTGCTGATGCTCAGCACTCAGCTGTGCCACGCAAGCAGCTGAGGTGGAAAAATCAGGGAATAAAGCACAGCCTAGAGCCCGGGCGGGCAGGTGGCCAAACAGAAGACCAGAAGATCATCGCAGCAAACTGGTTCAGTCTCAGCCTCTCTTTGGAGCTACTGGTTCAGTAGAACAGGGCAGAACTGGTAAAATCCCACCCCTGGTTATACAAAAGATACAGATAGCTTTATTCCTGCAATATTATATATTTATTTTGTGATAGCTCCTGATGTTGAAATATCAGCCACTCCTACCAGTTGGCTAGTATACAAGATTTGCAAGTTCTATGCTCCTAATGTTTTATGCCTCTCTTGATAGATATCAGCCGGCACCTCTTTGCTCATTCTTTGGCCTCTTACAATGTCTTTCTTCTATTCTTTTTGTTAATGGAAGCAGATATCTTTTGGGTGTGGAAATGCAGGAAGCCTACATACAGCCTTATAGTCCTTCTTTCTCAGAGTAATTTTAATGGTATGTATGTGAGTGTGTGTGTTTGCTTATGTATATCAACATGAATACTTATGTCTTTAAAATAAGATTCATAGATACTATGAATAGGTGTGTGAAAGAGGAAAAATATGAAGGGAGGACTAATATATGACACACACACACACACACACACACATATATATATATGTCACACACACATATATATGACACACACACATGTATATGATATTAAAGCTTCTTTAATATCATAGTAAAAATCCATTTGTAGGAAACTATTTGTGGGTTCAGCAATGATTTGTTGTAGTACTCTTTGTATTTGTATTTATAGTACTTTTGATGGAAATTGCAGAAAAAGGAAGACAAGAAAGGAGCAGGACATTTTTTCCAACATTTAAATAGCAATTACTTCTTCAGCAATGAGAGACAAATTTTCTAAGTCCTCACCAAGGAAGCATTCTGTTTTACAGAGATTTTTATTTCAACTATAATAACAACTTATCATTAAGCAAGCTTCCAGTTACATGATGCCATGAAAACACACAGCAGCAATCATACCATTATTGGACATATCCTGCCAATCTCTATCATGCTACCATTTTTATTATATTTAACAATATAGTTTCAATTGTATGTATATACACAATGGTGTGTTGGTTGAATAGTGGAGAGAAAAAAACAGACTTTGTACATTTTTTCCTATTATAAGATGCTAAATTAGAATTGCTAAGCAACATATTCAGCAGCAATGGAGTAAGTTCAGTGTATGCTAAAGGTTATTTGTTTAATAATTCATAATCCATGCAAAAAGTCTGTGTCACTGAGAAGGAAAAAACTACTTACCAGCATAAAAAAATGTTGTTATCCCTTCTGGTCTCCAATCCTATGAAAAGTTTCAGAGAAAAAAAAATCAGTCTTGTGGCATCAGCTACCAGAGGGAAGGAGGCAAAGAATGGTGAAAGAATTTTTCTAGGATTAACAGGAGGCTTGTAAAGTGATTGAGCCCTAATCCAGAATGGATAGTCCATTAAAAAAAAGAAGTTATGGAATTTCAGTAATAGCATCAGAGAACATGAGTTCTGAAAAAAACTGAATCATGTTTTATTATATGGCTCCACTTTTTTCTACTCTGCAGAAGATTCCAGACAATCAGGGATTGCAGAAAGTTCTAGAGAAGAGCTTAAGGAATACAATGAAGAATATTCTGCTGTTCGTATACCCTAGTGGTAAAATAATGTGCATTGCAAATAAATATAGTTGACTTCAGTCTAAAATGTTAAATTACATCTATATTCAAGAAGTACTTTTGTATGAATTCTATCAGATTTTTGTCATTTCTGAATAAAAAAGGTCAAGGTTTTCCTAAAGAAATCTATCCTTCTATTGAACATGTGAGCTGAAATATTTTCAGTTATAATCAATAAATCAGAAGATAGAACATTATTAAGTATTAAATATTTGTGGGCTTCTTAAATACACCTAGAAATATTTTATAGATGTAGAATGTGCACATGAAATGAGCTGCACCTTATATAAGAATAGCAGGATATCTTCTTAGAACTTTTGGAAAAGTTAAAATTTTTAATTTGAATTCTATAGAGTACAATCATTAGTTTAACTATTTTAGGCAAATGTATGCATTGAAATTCAAACATATCCCTGAAGTGAGTAGTTACAAAAATACTATTAATGAAGTGTGGGTTTTTGGCTAGTAGAAGATTTAATGTGCCATTGATCTAAGATGCAGAAAGCTAATTGCAAATTAAAAATAATTTAAGTTAATAATACAAATTTGTTTAATGTTTTATTAGTTTACTAAATTTTAATAGAAGTAATCTGAATTGGGCAGTCAATAGAAACTAAACTTCAAAAAGAAAAACATTCAAGAAAATGCCTTCAAATTAAGCAATCTAAGAAATGAAATGTTACAGATCATATAAAATTGAACTAAGTCAGAATTTAGTGCTGCCTCCTAAATGAACTCCACTTAGTAAAACAATATGTCATCATTCTAATAATTATATTCTATAACAAGCTTGGCATATGGCATTTGCAAAAATAATATCTCTTCTAAATATCCTTTATTTTACAGGAAACAATTCACAAGATGTGAGATAGATATGTAAAAATAAAAAAGATCAAAAATAGTGATTTTACTTTATTTTCAAAGATCAAGAATAATAGAGTCAAGATGTATTCTCCCAAATTTCCAGTCATATGTTATTAAGATCGATTAAGAGTCAGTAAGAATAACATTATTTTACTTGCTTTTGCTTTTTTATTATTAGAAGTTTAGAGAACTAGGATTAATTTTAATAAAACTGTACAAAATAATGTATTAATTGGAACAAAAACTTAGATGTGAGTTAGAAAGACATCTAAAAATATTTACAGGGAAAGATCCAAACATGCGTAAAGACCATGATCTTTAGCAGGCAAAAGTAAGAGATATAGAAAGTGTCAAAGAACTGCTATAACAACATAGAACTGGGAACATGGAAAAGACACTACTGCACATGTAACGAGAAGGAGAAAAAATTGATTATATAGTGAAATTGCTTTATAAGCTATGATTTATTTTTTTCTAAAGCTATTAAAAACTACTTTCAAGGTGTGGCTCATACAAAGGAATACATAATGCTAAGTATATCAAGAACAACTAGATATGTTAGATATGTCCTTATAAGAACAAAGGTGACACTGATTTCCTTTAAAAGCAGTGAAAAAAATATTAAATCTTTGTCTGTCTTGAAGGATTTCATTGTTAATCAAGATGGGACCTCAAAAACTGTGAGGGCACAGTTCAATACACAGGTCTAATTTGATATATGCCATCCTAATTGATTTTTCCAGCAGAAAAAAAGAAGCACAGTAACTCAGAATATTTACAGAATTATAAGATGAAGTAACGTAATTCTAAGTTATTTTATGTTTTATCATTTTTAAATCTCTGGATAATTTTCATAGTTTTTTATGGTTTCTTTTTAATGGACTAATGAGGTACATACTAATTTATTTTAAAAGAAAAAAGTATACAGGTTATCTTAAAGGTTAGAAGCACAAGAGAAATTAAAGGAATACATAATAAGATGTTTCAATGAGGGATCACTAAAGCGGCAATAAATTATGAATTAGAATCTTCTGCAGATAACTATAATAAAAGTCATTTTGAGACTTCACTGGCATCTTAAAGCAGCAGGTCTTACAACATCAAAGCCTCCTCTTTCCTTGGCTTATCTTTACATAACATCTTGGGCAGGTTTTCATTCTCCTTCCTTGTGAAATCTCACAAATCAAGTACTGGAACAAAAAATAGATCTGGTCTTCATATTTTGAAATATGGAGACATGGTTGCAGGAGGCTTGTTTTAAATGAAATACTTTTTTAATTTGTTCTTTGCCTCCATGGATCCTGGTAGAGAACACCATAAGACTGGCTGTCTGAAATCTACTACTGGATGGGAGAAGAAGGAAATAACTATATTTATATCTCGATACTTGCTTTGAAAGATATCCAAACATTAACAAATACCTATAAGTAAATTACATTTGAGATCAAATAGGAATAATTCGGTACATGAACAATTGCTCCTTGCCTAACCTATGGTCACAAGCCACAGTCATCCCCATCTTCAAAAAGGGAGACCCAAGCCTAGTTGAAAATTACAGGCCAATCTCCTTATGCTGCGTCACCTGTAAAGTCATGGAATCAATTATTAACCAATCCATCATCCTCCACTTAGAGACAAATAACCTACTCTCCAATAAACAATTTGGTTTCAGAAAAAAACTATCCTGTAATCTACAACTCTTACACTGCAAAAACATATGGACAACACAACTCGACCAGGGCAAAGCAATAGATGCAATCTACATAGACTTCTGTAAAGCCTTGATTCAGTGGTACACGATAAACTACTCCTAAAAATAAAACCTATGGTATCTCTGGACAACTGAATAACTGGATAGAAGCATTCCTGTCAAACAGACAACAAATGGTCAAAATCGGGAGCGTCCTATCAAATCCAGTACCTGTCAATAGTGGTGTCCCCCAAGGCAGTGTTCTGGGACCAACTCTCTTCATACTCTACATAAACGACCTCTGTGATCATATTAAGAGCAATTGCGTTCTCTTCGCTGATGACGTAAAGCTGTTCAATACCACAGACAATACTGCTACCCTACAAAAAGATCTTGACTATGTATCAGAATGGTCAAACAAATGGCAACTTCAAATCTCAACAAATAAATGCTCTGTCTTACATATTGGCAAAAAAAATCAGAAAATACAATACAAGCTGAATAATCAAGAACTTGTTGATGACCCAAGCTCTGTAAAGGACCTTGGAATACTCACCTCTAATGATCTAAGTGCTAGAGCCCACTGCAACTACATAGCCAAAAAGGCATTAAGAGTTGTTAACCTAATCCTACGTAGCTTTTTCTCTGGTAATATCACACTACTAACCAGAGCATACAAAACATTTGCTAGACCAATACTCGAATACAGTTCATCAGTCTGGAATCCACATTACGTATCTGATATTAGCACAATTGAGAAAGTCCAGAAATATTTCACAAGAAGAGTTCTCCACTCACTCTACTCGTTGTAGAATACCTTATGCCACCAGACTTGGAAATTCTAGAACTAGAAAACCTTGAATTACGCCGCCTTCGGTCTGACTTAAGCATGGCATATAAAATCATACATTGCAATGTCCTACCTGTCAGTGAATACTTCAGCTTCAACCATAACAACACAAGAGCACACAATAGATACAAACTCAAAGTAAACCGCACCAAACTTGATTGCAGGAAATACGACTTCAGCAATAGAGTGGTCAATGTCTGGAATACTCTACCTGACTCTGTAGTTTCTTCCCAAACCACAAAAATTTTAACCTTAGACTGTCTACTATTGACCTCACCCTTTCCTAAGAGGTCTGTAGGGGGCGTGCATAAGCGCACCAACGTGCCTACCGTCCCTGTCCTATTGTTTCTCCTATTCTTTTTTATTTTGCATATATGTACCCATTTCATGTATTCACAACTATGTATACTCTTATACTTATTATCTTGTAAACAATTGGCAAATCAAATAAATAAATAAATAAATAAAAATAAAATAAAATTCTCTTTAGGAAAATACTATAGTTCATATTTTGATTTCCTTTTACTATATCATACTCAATGAAACTCATAAAACTTCTTGACTTCTTCACACTGTGAAAATAATATATCCAAAGAATAAAATATGTGGAAAATCATATCTATTGGTCTCAGGTTCTAAATATATGAATGGATGAATATTACATATGTCAAAGATGAGAGCAAATTAACATGATTTGCATATTCTCCACATATAAATTCTTCTAATATATTATCTGCTAAAGGGACCTGTAAAGCGGCATTGCTAACTGGCCACTGAATAAGATCACTGATGTAATACACTATTTTTATATAAAGTACTGTATAAAATTATTACTGATTTACAACAACAACAAAATGTGGAATTTTTGCTTAGGAAGTGAACACAATCAGTTTTTTTTCCCAATTCACAGTCATGTTTCCCCAGTCCAACTATACAATGGCTACATAAGATAATGCAAAGCATTCTTGGAGCTTACAAACCTTCCAGCAGAATTACACAAAGTAAATTAGCTGACATGGCTATAATATGCAGGAGCTGAGACAGACACTTATAGTAGCCAAAAACAATTTGGATACCTTCATTTAATCCACTGAATTTCTACCTAATTGAATTATGTTAAATATCAGATCATAAAGAATTTTTAAAAGAAATATATTTAAAATTTTTACAATGATACAGTTTTACATATGTGATGCTTTTGTAGAAAAAGAAATTAATGATTAAAATGTGAAAATGGATAAAATAAAACACTTTATATTTTAAGTAAGTTTATTTTTGTTTACCTCCTCCCCATCTTAGACATCTGGCTAAGTCATTCCCAGTTCCAAGAGGGAGAATAGCAACAGGAGGATGCTTAATCAAATTTGCTTTCTCTGTAAATAAAAAAAAAATGTAGGCATAGTTTAAGATAAGAGAGCTGAGACACCACATAGATATAAAAAATGTACTATATTAATATTATGGTTAGATATTGTTTTAATAAAAATGTGTTCTTAAAATCTATCTACACATTTCAACTGAGAAGGAATATGCCAGTAGCTTACAAGAAGAAATTACGATCTCCCAAAAACTAATTTTCACATTTAGGATACAGAAGATTATGAAACTAATTATCATGAGCTAAAATCAATGGGAGAAAAAAATAAGTGATTATGGTAACTGATGACTCACCAAGATAAATGCATCCTAGCAATATATTGCATTTTGGATTGAGAACTGTAGATAATTTACAAGACAGACTATGATAAATTATCAGTGTTTCCATTATCCATAGACCAAACGGTAAAAAATATCGGTGAAATCATTCAGAAATTAAGAAGAAGTAGAAAACTATATACAGAAGTCAGCAAATTTTGAGCTGGTCCTATTTTTATAAGGTACAGTTATTTTGTCATTTACAGTTAATGTCCATACAGACCATACTGGACTTTGATTGGCTATAATACAGGCATTTTGTAGGAGCAAGAGATGGTTTGTTTGCCATCTGAATAGCATTTCAGACTTCTCAAAGTTATTCTTCCTCCTCCCCAGTTCAGCTCTCTAAATTTTCTCCCTTGCCATAAAATGTTTGCTGATTTTCTTCGTGGGGGAGGGGAGGAATCAAGGAAATGGTGTTGTCATCAGCTACTGACTGAATCATTACCTTGAAGTCAGAAGTCCCGTCCCCCCCCAACTTTTCCCATTCAGATGGATGGGAAAAAGAATATGAAGTAGAATGCATTCTATATTATAGAAGCAGGAGAAAATATATAATTCATTGTTCCCTTGAATCAGAATGGCCATGGCAATGTGTAGCAAATGCCCATGACCTATACTATGTTAGCAAGGTATATCTGAAATTCTCACACAAGTCCTGTCTCTGTGATTGGCACTGCTATTAATAGAATGAAATAGAATAGATTCAGTGGTTCCTGCTACAATAGACTATAGTACTAGTTGTTTCCAAGCAAGGATAAGAGAGTCTGCAGTCATTTGACAAGGATCTTCACCTGAAGAAAAAGAGGATAGTTCTAAGTGGAGATACTGTACAGAAAACAGATAAATCAAGAGCTGTTGCAGATAAAGCACAATAAACAATACTTCAGAAGGGAAGAGGTGTGAGAAACAGACTCAAGAGTTTTCCATCCCACCTTTTGAGACTGTTATGGCATAAGAGAAGGTGGTAGAAAATCTTGACAGAATATTTTAAGATTTCTAAAGAATCTTAAGATTCTGGAATGATATTCTACAACCATGAGGTTAAATTTCAGTAGCCTTTGCAATCTCTGTTTCCTGACTTGGGCTACCTTATAGAACTGACAACTTTCTCTGCTGGCAGATATGTGAAAAAAGTCACTGTAATAAATGGCCTTGATCTCAAGTGACATTGTATTATAAAGGGTGGAACTAAATCTAAACAGGCTACAGTTTTTCTTGAGAAATGCTTGTGCCGCTTTTTCAAGTTAGCTGCAATTTTCCTTCGCAGGGGAAACTTGTATTTCTTTTTCAATGAAGTTTGGTTTTCAGGAATATTGGTGATTACTGTGTCTCGTAATCTGTAGATAGAAATTACCTAAATTCTGCATTTTTAAAACAGTATTTACCAAATCAACGCTTAGAAGTTCTATCAAAATTATTCTGCAAAGGAGAGTAACTGGACTTTAAAATTCTCACACAGTGCAAGTAATTTATTGGAAACTATCTCAATTCCCTATACATTTTTGCAGGACTAATAACACAGTTTAATCTTTAAGTAAATATTTATGGTTCCAAACATTCAGCTGATCCTTAATAATGTTACATTTTATATATAATTATCATTTAATAAACATTAAAACAGGCAGAACATCATCCAGCATGAAAAATTAAATATAAGAAACAAAAAAGTTTAAAAGTAATTTGTCTTAAATCAAAAATCCTAACACATTTATAAAAACTGTTATTCTGTATTCTGCTTTAAATCTTATACTTATTTCTATTTATGTTTTAAATTTAATTTACTGACATAAAACTTTTGCATGTCTATCCTTAATTTGCTAATCTTTATTTCTATATTGTATTATTTCTATCTTCCTCTCAAAATAATGATTTCATGCATGTCACATATCACAAACCATTTCTAATTGAAAGAATTATTTATCTTTCTTAATAGTACTTGAGATATAGATAAGCACTTCAATTTAAAAATACATCTAAAAGGTAAACAGCACAAGGATTTAGTAAACCTCCTGGTCCTAATTTTAAAAAAATGAATTAAATTTGCATTTTGCATCAGCTGACCATAACAGTTCTCCTGGTTTTTCACTTTGAGGCAGATAGTGAAAGGTTTACCAAATCTTTGTAGAAATATTAATTTCATCAAATATTAGAATTTTAGGGTTGGAATAGGTTCTACCACTCCTATACAACTTTTATTAGAAATTGGGAAACAAACAAATAAATAAATAATCATTCATTCATCCAATCAATCAAGATACACACACTCACACACACTTCTTATTATTCATAGTATCTTTGCAAATAAAACAAATCCTTAGCCTATGCTTTGGATGTAGTTAGAAGCCTTTGCTGCTGCAGCAGCAACTCCATCAGATATCTTTCAGATTCTCCCATTGGTTGTAACCAGATCCTTCTGTCCAAACTCTTATCAAACTTCCATTCATGGATCCATCAGTCATATAAATTATAACAGCAGATCTGGGCAATTTTCATCCAGTATCGAACATTCCCTTTTTAGAGAAAATGGTTGGCTTTCAACTCCAGAAGACCATGGAATAAGTGGATTATCTGGATCCTTTTCAGTCAGGATTCCTGCTCCCACTTGATCTCTCAGTAGCTTTAATATCAATCATGGCATCTTTCTGACCTGCCTTTGGGGATTGGAGTGAGGGGAACTGCATTGCAATGATCCTCCTCCCTTTTCAAGGCCATTTTCAGATAGTGTAGGGTGGTGGAGAAGTTGAGCCCAAGGCTCCAGTTTGTGGGATGCCTTAGAATCCTTCTCTCTTCCCACCCCTATTTACTTGAGCACCTGGGTTAGATAATCCATCCCCATATGTGTGGTATAATCAGTATGTTAATAATACCCAGTTGCACACCTTGGGCCAACCAAGAAATAACACCAAAGACCACTCCTGATATCTGGAGGTATGAGGATCTACATGGGAGGAAAGGCTTTTGCTCAATCCTGGCAAGATTGACTGCTTCTGACATCCAGTGGGAGGAGAAAAGCAGATCTAAGAGCCATGAGGACCCAAAGGGATGGGAAGCAGAGGAAATAATATCTAAAAGGTAGGGAAGTCCAGGAAAAGCAGGTCTGGACCTATGCTTGGTCTCCTAGGTCTTCCTCACCTGAGGCTCCACTTAATGATTAGTGTGGTCAATGAACAAGCACATTAAGGAGAACAAGGATGGGAATCATTAAACAAGTTGATTATATGGTTACTTTGCTTAATGATTGTCAGAATTTGCAATATAATGGGCAGGAGCCATTACAGTTATAGGTCAAGAACTTGCTGTATGCAGTTGCATACATAAACATGTATTGTTTCATAAATATTAATATATTTATTAATCTTACATAAAATTTGTATTATGCATCCAGATCAGGTTATCTATTTAGCAAATCTTAAGAGGTAAAGGTAATAGGGGATCTGGAAGCTAATCATATGATGAACAGTTGTAGGAACTAGGTATGCCTAGAGTAACAAAGAGAAGATCTAGGAGTAAGATGATGGCAATATTCCAATGTATGGACTGTAATACACAAGAGATGGTCGCCCTATTTTCCAAAGCATCTTAGGCCAACACAAGAAGTATCAGGTGGAAGATTATCAAAGAGAGATCCATTCTAGAATTAAGAATAAATTTTCTACAGTGAGAATAATAATAAAAAATTGAGGGTACTCTCTCATAGGAAATTTTCAACAAGAGATTAGACAGTAATTTGTCTGGAATTATATGTCCTGCTTGAACATGAGGTTGAACTAGAAGGCATCCAAGCTCCCTTCAAACAGATGTATAAACTGTCTTACATCTCTTCAATCTTGAGGTATAAGGTCATTATGTAGGATATTACCATTTGATGAACTGTAACCTATTTCATTGACAAAAATTCAGTGTATTAACAAAGAATTACAATAACATTAAACATTCCCTATCAACAATATATGAAAGCATTTCAACAACTAAAAATATCTGTTTCATAATTTCCCCAAACTCTCATAACCAACTTCCTTTCTGTAACCTCCCTTCTTTTAATTACTCCAATATGAAGCAAAGAAAATTTGGCATCTTCTGATGAATTTAGAATTATTTATACAAAAAGAGCAAATTTCAGACATTACTTTCTAGTTTTATGTAAAACAAAAATGCATGTTACCTATGCAGTCTAAAATCCAACCTACGGTTCCATCACCACCACATGCCAATACTCTAAAGTCAGAAACATCTCGGAAAAAATTTAATCTGAAAAAGTAAAAAAAAAAGAAATTATATTCCGGAAGTTTGCTTTATTAACAGATTGAACAGAATACTTACACAGCAGTTACCCTTGCTTGCTCTGGAAAAAAAACAGCTAAATTTGGCTTGCAGCAGGATAGTATATAGATCATAGCAATTATAATTTTTAAATACGATGGTCTATGTTATATGGGCAGGTTATATAAGTCTTAAGATGGTAATTAATGCAAAGGGATATAATAACATTAGTTTCATTATAGCATGCAGTTTATTATGGTGAGCAATGAAATATTAATCTCCTGGGAAACTATACTTTAAGATATAACGATAAACTGGTATGCAGATGCCAACTAGTTGTAAAGATCGTCATTTGTTAACTGTAACAGTTTTTAAACAGAACCAAATTAAATCTGCACTATACAGTAGACATAATGTACTCCCACTGCAAAATAATTCTGTGTGTGTGTGTGTGTGTAGATTTTCATGGCTACAGGTATGTAGGTCTAGGTATGTTTGGGTCTTTTCCCGTGTAAGATTAAGAGTATCTTGGCGACGTTTCGAAGCCGAAAACACCAGCCTGAGGATGGCAAGTGGGACCTCCCCGAAACGTCACCAAGATACTCTTAATCTTACACGGGAAAAGACCCAAACACACCTAGACCTACACACACACACACACACACAATATTCAGCTTTGTTCGGGTATTTTCCCACGTCATTATAGTTGTGCTTTTAAAGTTGTAGCAACGTTTCGGCATATATATATGAATGTTGCACCCCAAAAGCAATTAAATATACTGGAGCTATGATGAAGTGAATATATCACATTAACCTATGAAAGGAAAAATTAAAGTAGCACATTATAGGCATTTTCATTTCTGGTGAATTGTTTGGACTGTTCAAAACTGAGGTATATTTGTAATAGATGAGTAACAAATTTTTGCAGTTTAAAATCCCAGTTAATGACAAACAGATTTAGGCATAATATAGTAACTCATTTTTCAAAAAACACATGAAAACACTAGGTATGAAAGCAAAGTAGGTCATCACTTCCAGAACCATTATGGTCACAGGTCATTGAAGTATTGCTGCAGACATAAAATTGAAAACACCCTTCAATGGCAGTCAAAAGCACAACACTCTGGAAAAAAGTATCTATTCTATACAGAAGACAGAACTAGTATTGAAACACTATTGGAAGATCCACTGGCCAATGGGAAAATGTTAATAATATGGTTTATAATAAATATTTAAATTAGATATTAGGAGTGATCTTTATTTATTTTTTAAAAGCTCATTTTAGTTCAGTAATAAGAAACATTAAAATAAAACAAAATAGTAAGCAGCTATGTTTTGAAGAAGCAGTTCTGCTCATCCCTGCATGGGAAATTAAATACTTATAAGCCTTTGAGATAGTTCTCCATAACTTGTTTTCTCCTAGAAGTGCTGGATCTTGGTAAGGATTTTGCTGGGGACTGAAAAAAGTTCAAGTACAATAGAACTAAAAGAAAGAAACTATGGTTTACCTATGCAATTCAAATTTATCCTTCCTTTCCCCAAATATCTACCAATAATGTTTAGAGTTATAGTTACCATTATAGTCAGATTATGGACTGCTTTGGTTACTAAATAATTTAAAGTGACAACATAATAAGTATTTTACCAAGCAATCTTGCATCATGAGAGGCATAGGTCAGAAGTAGTAATTTCAGGCAAAAGACAATATTAGATATCTCAGGCTATTGTTGCAATCAGTATAAAAACTAGATTGAATTACCCGCTACAATGTTTATTTAAACTCTTTAAACTGGCCAGTTTCTGGTAGATGTGAGCAACATTTCTAGGATGACCCAAGATTCATTCATCTATTCAGGAATAGCAATCTACCCAGATTGTAGAGACTGGGCTTTCTAGAATGTATATAGGATCTCATGCTGATGCAGGGGATTGGAGGAAAAGACTACAAAGTACCTTCCAATTTGATTATTCTGTTAACTGTAGCAATGGTGAGTAGGAACAGGTACTTAGAGAGTGCTTGCAACTATGGGTTCCCAAACCAAATTATAAAGAACTGTCCAGTGTGCCTGTATTTATTATATACATCCTCACAAAAAACATCCTCACTATCAGAAAAAGAAAACCAGAAAATGAATTTTGTTTTTTATCTTTCTCAGCAACCATAATAGTGACAACATATTCAAAATGTAATTTCTGAAACATCAAAATTAACATGTTTGTATATTTTCGCAAATTAGTAAAAGCAATGCTTTGAGAAATAAACTAAGAATTGCATAAATATCCTATCACAGCTTTAAAAAACATGATATGAATGCAAGATACGGGAAAGTTGAAGAAAAATAATTGCAGGGTTTGAAAATAGCATAATTTAGAACTATTTCTTTGCCAGGAAAAGTGACCTTTCTGCTTTTTCACAGAGACATGCCACTAAAATACTATTTACACAATTGTTGTTTATTTATAATATGAATATTGCCTGAATTTCAGATCATTCTATGTAACTAAAAAAAGTGTAGCAGTTGTGGATGAAATACTGTAGTTTGCTCCTACAAAACTGAACAGTGAAACTCTTTTTAAAAGTAAAACAGGTGCATATTACAAACTGCACAGTGTACAAGAATGGCAATTTTTATGTCACTTTGTTAAGTGAGACTTTTTTTCAAAATGTATTGTTTTATTTTACATTTACATTTAGCTGCAGAGCCTGCCTGGTCTCTCCAATTTACACTTCTTTTCTCTTGTGGAATTTTAACATCAAGGAAATAATATATTTTTGTCAATCAAATTATTGATGGAAAAAATAAATGCACAAAACTAATACTTAAAGTTAAGCTTCAAGAAAATATATTCAAGCATTGCAAAGGCATATATTTGATTTTACAGAAGAGCCTGCCTTACTGTTTCATTAAGATTGGACGGAATTTGGTCCTTAGAGTTATAAGATGTATTGAAGAATAGGAAGCAAAATACCCTTGCAATTCTCTTTTTTTTTTCTCCCATCATCACTCCCACTTTATTTATTTATTTATTTATTTATTTATTTTATTTATATATTTGGTAAATATACAGAGCAGATCTTCACAAAAAGGATGCCATCAAGTTGTAAATTTGCATGTGACAGAAGCAGAAATTTCATGAGGAATAATTATACTAAATTAAGTAATAATATAATTAAAATGTAATTTCAGCAATATTAAAGTAATTAATTTAATTTAAATTAAATTTAAATATAATCAAATATATTGTTTATCCTGCTCCTTCTCAATTTCTTGCCCTGCTCTACTTGTTTTTTGGAGTGTGACTTCTTGCCTGCCACTCAAAGACAAATGCCACCTCAAAGGAATTATATACTATAGTCTTTGCACAAACATTTTGAAACAAAAGATACTTGCTTTGTTGTGAATTGCAACAAGATACACCTTAAAGCTGCTTTGCTCAAATAGAAATATGACTGGTTTGCTTCAGATTTTTCTGTTTCAGTCTGTTTTAAAATTTTTAGTACTTGAGAAAAAAGCTCAAAAGAACTTTTTAAAATAACTGCTGTAGGAAGAGAGATGTTCCTTTTCTGATTGTCCTCTTACCACTTGAAAAGAAAGCTAAGAGGCACTAAGGCATGCTGCCAACCCCACCCTTTATACCTTTGCTCTGACTAGAGTAAACGAGTCTACTAAACCAAGATTTTCATAATGTGTTCCATAGAATTGTATAGTTCTGTGAGATAGATTTCCACAGAGTTTAAGGGCAAAGAAAAAAAAAAACTCCACATTTGAAAACAGACAAATTTTTAATCAATAATTTTGCCTCTTGTTCAAGGGTTCAGTATTTTTTTAAATTAACAGTTCTACAGCCTGAAAAAAAAAATTGAAAAATCCTGTACTAGCCTAGGATGGTATTAGCAGTGTGTCAACTAAAAAGATACTCTTTTGGTCTTTTTAACTGACAGAAAAAGGGAGTGGGGGAAAACAAGGCATTTTTGAAATGCCTAGATAATCACCTTGGTAGCCCAAAGTTGTTGGGCCATAAGAAGGTCTTTGGAGAGCATGATGGATGACTCTTACAAATGGATGTGTCCCATTGGAGAAGTCACATCCAGGGGGTAGGGAAACGACCAGGGTCAAGGGGGAAATGTATGATATGATTTTGTATTGGCTGCACCCAGTCACGCGCCAACATGGCAATTTCTAATAAACCAAGTTACTTTTTCTGAGATGCGGTTAGAGACTTTTGATTTGAATGAGGGTGGATTTGTTGGAGCCCTGACAAGCCAGCCGATACTAAATCACAGTAAGCAGTAAGAATTAATTCAGCTTATTTACACTCATCTACTTTTAGGTCATGTTAGTCAAAGTAAAAATTATGAAAAATGTAGAAATAAATGAGAAATTATACATTAAAAATACAAATAAATCCATATTAGTTCAATTATAAGGCTCATTGAAGAAATTTTAAAAAGAAAGAATAAAAATAGCAATAAATTAGGTCGTAGAAGTAAGTAAAATCCTATATTGGAAAGTTAGTCTAATTAAATCAATATACTGAGAAGTTACTGAAATCAAATACATTATGTTCATCCTCAGGAACTCAGAAACAGAAAGAAACAACCAGGAATGAGAATTAAAAACATTTGACTTTTCAAATGGAGTGAATCTGATAACAGTCATTTCATTTCTGAATAATGAACTACAATATAGACAGAGATACGATAAACTATCAAAATAACAATATTTTGGAGAATGTTCAGTGAGTCATAATGTCCAAAGAAGCAGTACATTAACCTTCAATTCCAATGTTCATGAATATTTGCAAAGCGATATGACTTAGGAATGATAAGAGAGGATAGAAAAATAGAGCAGCAATTCCAGCCACATTAGTCCTTTTAATTAGGGTTGGCCACAGACAAGCTAACATATCCCTTTTCCAGCTGGCTACTGGAATGCTCCAGTTGAATATCTGAGTTATATTTAAGGATGTGTTCAGAGCTTTATCTGTGTGACTTGATCTGATTAACTATGCTCTCTAGTTTTGAAACACAGCTTGGCCCATGATAGCTGCCTTTAAAAGTGACTCAGGCCTCTAAGTATAGGTCTTTTAAGATTGGGTGAAATCCTAACTGACAGGTGAAAAAGAGAGATACAGTCAGTAAAAATAATGTGTGCCTGACTCTTTGACTTCTTATTTGTAAGCCTATGTTAATTGAACTAACTAGATTTATAAAGCCACTGTTACTAAAAGAAATTTGTATCCAGCTGATAGCCATGACAAAGAAATAAACTTCACAAATATATGTATATGTACACACATGGCCTGAAAAGTCAGAATTAAATTAACTTGCCTAAGAAAAGCACAAACAAACAAGGCTATGCAATATTGGACAGAAAATTAATTAGAAGTTTTTGCAATTTATTTACTAATGTTTCAAGACTAAACAGTTTCTTAAATGGAGAAAATGAGAATGGGAAATGATCTTAAAATTTAAAAATGAATATTCACAAACACTACCCTCTTGTGGCATTATGCTACTATGTGTACGGTGTGATTTTTTTTTTAAGCACCGTAATCCTTTTTAGAAACTTTGTTAATCAATTAGAAGGTAATTCTTATATTTAAAAATTTGGAAGGACCCTCAACTATGTCATCAAGTTACAGCAATGTATTTCTTCAGTTAATTTCTCTTTATACAATATTTCAAAAATATCATTGTGTTATTTAAAAAGTTCATATTTGACAACATACAGACTTACCCTGGCATTGGTCCATTTCCTGCAAGGCTGTAAACCTGACGAGGATTCAGAAGATACTGAAATTTCCTATAAATTCTATAGTTGAGGATAGAAAAATATTTGAATTTTATTTGCAACAAATTCTGTTTTGGCAATTCTACCACATAATAATATGTTGGATTAAACAAAGTCATACTTCATTCCACACTATGCTTACCAATGTTACTATTTCAGGATATATAGATGGATGTGCACACTAACATTTATTCTGCATAATTTGTAAACATGGGTAAAATCAAGTAAATAAGATATCAAGCAAGAACTACTTAAGAAAGTCCTTAAATTCATTTCTACATGATATACTGTACTGGAAACTGCTTTTCAATTTTTAGTCCATTTCAAATCTATTAGCTTACCAAGCTGCAGAGCATTTTATATCTTAGTCCTATCTATGGCAAAGATAGCATAGTTGCAGACCCTTGAGCTTTACAACTTCACTTTTTCTCAATCAAACATTTAGGAAATCTAAAATTTTGCTCAATCAAACATTTAGGAATTCTATCACTAAATGAACATTTCTCTATTTTTACAAATCTAAGAGAAGAGTCACAATTTAGGGATTTCATAATGACTTAAACAGAATTGAAAGACAGCTTGTAATTCATAAATATTGCTATTAGTATAAGATTTTATTGAATTTGGTTTTATCTAGGTAACACCTGCTGCAGTGTAGCTCCTTTGGAAGTAGCAGAATCAAAAAAGAACTAATATCATTGACTGTTTTGCAAGAATCACGTTTTTATGCATTTGCTAAGTTAGTAACATGGTTGTTAAGTGAATCTAGCTTATCCCATTGACTTTGCTTGTCAGAAGGTCATAAAAAGTGATCAAATGATCCCAGGAGATTGCAACCATCATAAATATCAGTCAGTTGGCAAGCGTCTGAATTTTGATGACCATGGAAATGCTGCACTAATTTTAGTGTGAAAAAAAGTCATAAGCAAGAGTGGGATTCTACCAGTTCGCACCTATTTGCTAGAACCGGTTATTAACATTCTAAGCAGTTCAGAGAACCGGTTGTTAGAAGAAATTACTGGCCTAATCCTGTAAGGAAGGCAGAAAGGAAACATTCTGGTGTTGCTTACAGAAGAAACTGCCTCTCCGTTAACCCTTATTACATTCTTGGCAGGACTAGACTTCCTGTCTCTGGAACTTCTCTGGAGTTTCTTTTCCCCTCCTTTGCTGGTACTTTGCTTGTGTGGAGTGACCATTCAAAGTTACAATGGCACTGAAAAAAGTGACTTATGACCATTTTTCACACTTATGACTGTTGCAGAATCCCCATAGTCATGAGAGGCCAGGCGAGGAGATGCATGCCTTGATGTGAGTGATATTGAGTTGACCACACCCAGCCAATAACATGACCACCAAGCCATGTCCACCCAGTCACATGACCACCAAGCCATACCCATCACCTAAGCCACGCTCACAGAACCAGTTGTTAAAAATTTGAATCCCGCCCCTGGTCATAAGTCACGCTTTTTAGTGCCATGGTAACTTCAAACAGTCACTAAATGAACTCTTGTAATTCAAGGACTACCTGTATAATATTTGAATATTTAAAAAATGAAACTGGATTTCTTATATATTTTACATCCAGCTATACACTTGGTCATTAATTAGATTTTTCAGAAACTAAATTCATCCATTATTCCTAGTCTGAACCAGTAGTGGCATTCTACCAGTTTTGCCCAGTTCTGCCGAGCCAATAGTGCCGTTGAGCAGCGGAATCCGAAGTGGTTCTCTCTGCCACTCTACCATTGGGCTTACCCGCCCAGGCTCTCATACTCACCTTTATTCCCTGCTTTTGAAGCACAGCTGCTTTGCACGGCACAGCAGAATGCCATGCGGCAACTGCTGAAGTGACAGGGAGAGTGCAGGCTTGCAGGAGGTGAGTTGGAAGGCCTCTGTGCCTGCTCAAATGCCTCTGTGCCTGCACAAAGTGAGCATTTGGTGCATGCACATGCAAAGTCTGTGCACATGCGCAAAGCACGTCCACCTAACCATACCACAGAACTGGTAGTAAAAATCTTTGAATCCCACCACTGGTCTGAATAGGATCCAAAAAAAGGAAAAGAAAGTCAGGTGAACTGGATGAACTGTAACTATCATGACTACTGGAGCAGAGAACTGACAAGAGCAATTGCTTGCAATTTTAGACCAAATCAACACATCACCCTAATACCTATCCTTTTTCCTTTTTTGTTTGAATGAGAAAATGTTTGGTTGTTATTTTAAGCTATTACTTCTTCTTCTTCTTTTTTGCTTAATACAGCCTTCCAAGGAGAAAGTTTCTGCAAGATAACTAGAAAGTTACAAGTTAGTCTGCATACATAATGTACTTTTATATCTTTTGGACAATGGGATCAAGGAACGAGACAACTTAAAGCTAGAATTCAGCAAGAGATTTTAAATAAAAAACAGAATCATGGCAGACTAAATAAAGTAGAATAAAATAGTTAGGGGAGGTTGAAGTAGCAGTAGATAACTAAGCACTTCCATATGGGCCTTAGTTTAATTTTAAAAAGACCTTTTCAAAATCATGTTTCTGGTGAGAAGTATCTGTTCTTTCTCTAACAATTTTCAGGGCAAGAGAAAAGATACAAAGAAAAAAAGGAAAGGAGGAAATGAAACTGCGCGCGTACACACACACACACACACACACACACACACACACACACCATGAATATGCAATACAGCTCTCAAGAAATAATTCTTGTGATATTGTGACCCTGGACAAGGGGAAAAAAAATCAAAGGAATACAAAAATCTGTTATTAGGAAAAAGGAAGAATAGTAGTAAGAATATAAACTAAATTGCTGATAGTTTATCTATCTTTTAGATAAATTATATATCGTTCCTTTAAAAGAAGACTGCAGAATCAACCAATGAAGTCATAGAAATTATCAGAAGTTTTAAAAAAGGAAAGGTGGCTGAAATAGTGTTATAACCAGGGATGGGATTCTACCAGTTCGCACCTATTCTCTAGAACCGGTTGTTAACATTCTAAGCAGTTCGGAGAACTGGCTGTTAAAAGAAATTACTGGCCTAATCCTGTAAAGAAGGCAGGAAGGAAACATTCTGGTGTTGCTTACAGAAATTGCCTCTCTGTTAACCCTTATTACATTCTTGGCAAGACTAGACTTCCTGTCTCTGGAACGTCTCTGGAGGTTTTTTCCCCTCCTTTGCTGGTACTTTGCTTGTGTGGAGTGACCATTCAAAGTTACAATGGCACTGAAAAAAGTGACTTGTGACCCTTTTTCATACTTATGACTATTGCAGCATCCCCACAGTCACGAGAGGCCAGGTGAGGAGATGCTTGCCTCGATGTGAGTGATATTGAGTTGGCCACACCCAGCCAATAATATGACCACCAAGCCATGTCCACCCAATCACATGCCCACCAAGCCACGCCCACCAACTAAGCCACGCTTACAGAACCTGTTGTTAAAAAATTTGAATCCCACCCCGGTTATAAACTGAAATATTCAAAAGGAACAGAAGGTCCAGAGAAGTCACAAATCCAACAGCATTATCAATTGAACTCCAAAGATACTGCAACATAAACCCCAATAACCACAGCTAGTTATAATTAATAAAGCCCACTTGTAATGGAATTTTATGCCTGTACTCATAATATTTACTTTACAGGCTTATTTATTGTGGTCTATAAAATAAAACTGCTTCAACAAGCCAAGAGCTTACCAAAAATGGGGCAATTTTTCAATTTGAAACATATTCCAAATAAGAAAAGGGTTTAACTGTAGGTAAATAAATAAATGTAGAAATAGAAACATAACCTAATCTAATTAACAAATTGGTCATAGTTCAACATCATTTTATTATTAACATTGTTCTATGTAATTAGTGTTAAGCAGCTTTGGAAAACAAAATGTAAAATACATGCATTCATTTTTTTTCTCTTCAAAAAGTAATTAAATGAATTGGTTTTCTTTCTAAATCAAACTGATGTAAGCCCTTAGCAAGATCATCAAGAAACACATACCTTTCTCCTTGTTTTCCTCCACTTTTAGGATTAACAAAAACTAGAAGTGGTTGAGTACCTGAAGCTGGTGTGATCTAAATTTAAAGAATTCAAAGGAAAACAATTCAATTTTCTTCAATATATTATATTATATTACTAATGTAAATATACACAGTAAGCTCTCTACATATACGAACTAGACTTCTAGGCAAGTGTGTGTGTATGTGTCTATGTGTGTGTTTATATACCACATAAATTCTAGTCTGTCCTTCTCTCCATATATTTTCAATTAGTACATTCATGTATGAAAAATCATAAATATCAAGAATATTAATGAAATATATTTTAATAACCTTAATTTTAAATATGCCTAAAGTTATTGCCCTTCAGACATTCTTGAAATATAGATTCTAGCAATTTGACTCTTCAGAAATGTAGGCATCTACCTTTTGCATCAAATACCACACAATACGCTATTTTGAACATGTCCAGTAAGATACATTTGTCAGAAATTGAACAGAAGTATGTTACATAAAATAACCACAAAAATATCTTCTATAAATTTTATTATTGATGTTCTTAGAACCAAATCAGACAATCCAAGAGCTTATCAAAGAGGATAATTTTTTGGTGCAAAATACATTTTCTTTGCTTTTTCTAATGGCTTTACACACAGTTTTGTCTATTTTAAATACAAATAAAAGTGGACTTTTTGTGAATAAGGGGGATGGAAATCCCACAGGTTGGGAATTCAGACAGGATTCAGTGAGCACAATTTGGACAATCACTGCATTAGTGAGAGGAAGATCTATGAGGCATGTAAGTTTCTGTGTAGATAAAATCACAGCCCTTTTCAACAACTGTCACATCTTTAATGCTTATTTAGAAATTTAATCAATGTTATTTACTTAGTTTAATTCCAGGATTGTTTATTCCTTTGAATGAAGCATAAACCAGTGGTTCTCATTGTGACAAAGATTGACTGTCTCTTAAAACTCTCTATGGGTTCAGGTTAATTAATGATACTCATCTTAAGCTTATACATGATATATTACTTCCTCTAATTAGAAATAATAAACCTGATCATTATGCTGGTTAAGCTGGAAAGAAATAAGATGAATGTGCTTAACTATGATTAATAACAGTTGCACATAAGAAGTGATCCTCTCTGCACTGAGTTGCCTGCATAGCCCTTTATTACTATGCTTTTTAAAAATATTTAGTACTAAAAACCTTCATGGATAAATTATTCCTTCCATAGTGAATATTGTTAGAAGAAATATATTACCAAAATAAATGAACAGAAAATTATGTTTTTTATATGTGATGAAGAGTAAGCAGAAGAGAAAAATCTCAATTTAATACAAGCTTTCTAAGCAGGTATTCCAAACTCAAATCAAGATTCATATAATATAATATTACCCTTTATTAAAATGGTTGCATAAAAACATAAACACATTATGTGCCTGTATAAAATCTTCATGTGTTGTTTTGTTTTCTTTATTCTTTTTTCCTTTCACCTTTATCTTTTCTACTTAATCAAAGTTGAAATACAAGTTATCCTAGTTATGATATTTTTTCCTTTCTCAAAGATTTTGTTCTGGTTGTTAACTGTTTACTTATATTGAAGATCAATCATATATTTCAGATAATAATTTAGATATAGGCAGTTCTTGACTTACTTACAATTTTGTGACAGAACTTCTGTCACAAAACAATGTGCTTACTTAGTGAGTTGTGCTGGGTTTTAAAACCTTTTCTGTGATCATTAAGCTAATCATTAAGTTATTAAGAAAATCTGGCTTCCCCTATTGATTCTGCTTGTCAGAAGCCAGTTGGGAAGGTCACAAATAGCAATCATGCAATCCTAGGATATGCAACTGTCATAAACATTTGCTGCTTTTCAGATGCCCATATAGCCATCATGTGATAGGAAGGAACCTGCAATGGTCATAAAAGTGAGCACTGGTCACACGGTACTTTTTTTTAGCACCACTGAAACTTCAGTCACTAAACAGTCATAAACTGAGGGTTTCAGCTACACAATTTAATTCCTACATCAGCTTTATTTAAGGTGGAGCTATTTTATGAATATCTTTGTATCAAATAATAATTCAGCCACTAATCTAAACTTATTCATAGGATGGCAGAACAAATTTGGCAGAACAAGTGTGCTTTAAAAATAGAAACTACACATACACAAAACTGGGGTTTCATTTAGCAGTAACTGATGAGGAAAGGAAAGACATCTTTATAATACATAATTCAAAATATAACAGCCTAAGATATTTAGAAGAAAAACAACAAAATGTCACACTAAAATCTTTACTGTATATAGTATACTGTAGATTTATACACAAATACTGTACTTGGAATAATGTACTGTGTAACTAAACTAAAATAATAAGGTATCTAAAAGTGGTTCCTCTATAATGAATGGCTACGCCAATGATATCTTTTAGCTTAGAAAGAAAGTGAACAAAAAGAGAAATAATAATACATGGAAAATATTGGCAGAAATTTTATCCATCTTCCACAGAATCATCAATTAAGAATGAATATTGGGAGATTTAGAACTGATAAAGGTATTTCACATAGTACATATTGGAACTATGGAATTCACTCACATTAGCTTTGTGCTAGCCATCACGTTATATGCTTTTGAAGAAATTTAAGGAGGATCAGATTATTAAAAGCTATTAATCATTGATCTGTCAGCATTTGAATCATGATCAGTATGTCTCAAATATAATATTTAATATTTATTTATTTATCATATTTGTATGGCTGCCTATTTTACAAAAAATTGACATGAAGTGATAGACAATTATTTTAAAATGAAAATCAATAGGTATATAAAAACAGTCATATTTAAAAACTACAAAAACTATAAAAACTATAATTAAAACACAGGAGCAATACAGGATGATGTGAAATTGTAACAAAATAGCCCTGAAAGATCTTCCTTCTCTCCTGGGATATTCCAGGATTCCATAGTGAAAGCTTGGGTGTCTTGAAATTGAAAGAGATGGCACTAACCTCATTTCCAGGAGAACAGCATTTCATACGTTGAGCATCATAGCAGTGAAAGCGTATCTACTGGGGCCTGCCAAGAGTAATTCACCAGCTTACGGGACCCACAATATGCTACTCTGGTCGGACAATCATATGGAATCAAGGAGAGACAGTCCCTCAGATAGTTCCATCCCATAGCATAAAAGATTTGAAAGTCAAGACTTTCAAATTGGACTTGGACTTGGAAGCACTCAGGTATTTTGATACAGATGCTGATGTCCAAAATAGTTTTAAGTTTAGTCATTTGCACTATCAATGGATTTTTTTTTTAAATGGGCACATGTCATCATTCTATTTTTTTCTTCCATTCAATTTTGCAAGACCTTGCCTTGATCAAGTTGACATGGCCAACTTTTCAATCCTATGGGATTTATAAAAGAATATCCCTCTACATCAGTTTTTACACCCATAAGAAATCCCTGTATAACAAGCAATTATTTTACTCTCTTTACAGGGAATCTCATATTCCCTCCTATTCTATCCCATTACAAAGTTTAAACGTTGTTTCTTTGACTGAATAGGATTCTGACATACAATCCCAGATTGCTCTAAGTGCCTCTCTTTTATTCATCCTTTTAGATAGAAGAATACTAATTGTCAGCTTTAAAATTCAGCTGCCACATTTTTTTAAAGAGAGTTGGAGGAGTTGAAAAGTTCGATTATTCTGTATGTGATTTATGAAGTGTAGAAGTGGGAGGAGAAAAGGGAGGAGACAAGGTGGATTCTGTGTAACAAGCGAAAATAATTTCACTTGGGAAAGTGCCTTTGACATGCCAGATCTGTTTCTAAATAAATCAATTGGAGAGAAATGTCTCGGAGTGATTGATATTATGGATACTTTCTGGATGCCTTACACTAATATTGGCAATCAACATTATTTGTATTAAAAGTAGCCCTCAACTTATAACAGTTCATTTAGTGACCATGCAGGGTTATAACTGTTTTTCACACTTAACAACTGTTGCAACATCCCCATATCAAGAGATCAAAATTCAGATGCTTGACAACTGATTGATATTTATTATGGTTGCAATGTCTTGGGGGTCATGTGATCCCCTTTTGCAACCTTCTGGAAAACAAAGTCAATGGGGAAGCCAGATTCATTTAACAACCAAGTTACTAATTTAACAACTGCAATGATTTACTTAACTGTGGCAAGAAAAGTTGTGAAATGGGGAAAAACTCACTTAACAAATGTCTTACTTAGCAACATAAATTTTGAGCTCAATTTTGTTCATAAATCAAGGACTACCTGTATTTTATTATTGCTGCTTTGTTAGTTTTGCGTTTTATACTGTATATATTTATTTATATCTAAAGATTTTAGGTGTATGTGTTTCTCTGTACATCTGGTATACATATTCATTGTATATTAGGTATGTTTCCTTATTAGGTATGTTTCCTTAAGGCCATAATAAAGATTAACCAAGAACTGAGGACTTGACCTTGCTGTCCATGCCTGCAAGCTTCCTGAATCCACCCGTTTATTCCGTATGACATAGAATAATAGACTTTGACCTAAGCTAAATTTATTTGGTATAACTCAGCAGGACATAATTTATATTCTAATGTGACTCATATCTTACTTGAGGCCCTATTTTACCAAATATTCAACATCCAAGACAGCAACTGGAACAAATTAATTGATCAGAATGCACATGCCAATACAGCTGTGAATGACATCCATTAAATAATTTACCTTATTAGAAGTAATTAATTAATTAATAAGTTTGAAAGCAAGATGTTCTACCAATTTTGAAAAGCCAGCATGAAAGTCCTGTGCAGATGGCATTCCTAGAAAAAGAACTGTAGAATCTGCCAGATCTATTTCACTGTGTACCATTTGTAAACTATTATAAAAATGTTCTCTTTGTTAGCAGTCTATATTGCTTTCATTCTAACAAAAGATCCATGGAGACACCTGGAGATTATTTTGTTCCTTTAAGTACAATAGAATAATGTGATTTATAAATTATATTATAATTAGACATATGGCAAAAATATTATAGGTACAAAAGCTAGCTATTACCTTACTAATTATATTATTAAACATACCATCAGTGTTTTCAATAAAAGAGTCATATATGCAGAATCATACAGTTATCCTTTTATGTACAAACTCGGGAAAGTGTTTTAGTAAGTTAAGATAAATGTTTACTATTCAATGTGATATGCTCAGTGTACCATGCTTTTATCTGTAATCCAACCTGTGATCAAGCTTAACTTTGAATCTGTAACTACAGAAAACATTTTAATAGTAACTATACAAATGCTTAAAAATGACAGTGGCAAATCATACCTGAAGTCCTTGACCATCAATAGTGAGTGAGTTTGCTCTCTGTATCTTGCTTCGGTCAACTACTTTGTTTGTTTGTTGACAGGTACTTCTTTCTTTTTTCATTGTTCCTTGGGGTTCCTAAAAAGGAGATCAGAAATAATAGATTAATATATTAAATATGTTACTGTGATAGAAATAGAAAAATCTCATTCAACAATAATGCATTCAACCACTGTTCAAGTGATAATGAGTTCAGTGATTGCAATCAAATTAAATGAAGTCCAAATTCACATACATCTATTTATATATCTAGACATAATAGCAGTTAGATAATAGATAGATGATTTTTTTCCACAATAAGAACTAATGCAATGGTGTGAAATTGGTGATACCATATGAGGCCATGATCATGCTTCTTAAATAAGATTAATTAGAGAACGTCTACTCCGTTGTACACTGAAGATCACAATTGTTTTACAATCTGAAGACCTCAAAAGGATTTATTGCAATATAATCTCATTTCAATATCACATAGCACAATTGTGTGTGTGTGTAAAATTTGAAATAATTGAGAAGTTAAACTAAAAGCATGTAAAAAATACTAACAGGTTTTTATTTTTAGCCTCTCTAGAAAAATTAGCAGTTGCTTTAAAAAAAATGATATTCTATTTGCAAACTGAGGTAATTGGGATTTGTTTGCCATCTTGGCAACTAAACTTGAACAAATAATAATATCAATGGTAATAACTGGCATTGGCTGTATTTTATCATGTTTTGAGTAAAATGTATCAAACTGGAAAAAATGTGGATTAAAGTCCCTCTTATTCTCAACACAACTGCACAATATGAATCAATAGAAAAAATTGTGTGCTTCATTTTAATGTTTTATTGAAATATCTATAATTTGTAATGATTATAAAGTCCAAAGTAGTTCAAAATAAGTCTATGAAACACAAAAGCATTACATGAAAATAACATAAATATTAGTATTTTTGTGGTTAGAAAGTGTCAACTAATAATAATAATATCATAGAATAATAATAATAATATCATAGAATGGTGTACTGCAGGTAAATCTACCGCTGAATTACTACCAAATCATGATCTGAAAGCCAAGTGATTATTAACAATACTACCACTAAACTTAATTATTATTTGAAGTTAAATCAATCTCAAAAAACTCAGTACAATGGTCTTGTTGTGCAGAAGCAAGAGTGCGGCATTAGAACCAGACTCATAGTGACACATAAAAAATACACTGAGTTTCCTCCTTTAGCATTACCAGAATAAGAATCAACATTTGAAAATGATCTATTCATAAATTCAAGACCTTATATATTATTAGTTTTAGCTTAAATCAATCCACTGCAGGATGGAGCTTCTACTGAAAGTAATGATCTGTCATCAATCATGCCTGATCAGTAATTTAGTAGATAGATAGGGTTGAGATGGAGACAGCTTCTGTTCCTGAGAAGGGTTCTGGATTTCCTTGTTCCTAGTCCAACACCTTGGCCAATACACTTCAATTGATCTTAATACTTCATATTGAAGGCTTATATTTGAAGTCTGAGTTCCATTTGGCTGGCTGAAATTTATCAGGCAGCAACTGAGCACAAGAATAATTAACACCAAATCAAAGCAATTCATGTCATAGCTACTCAAGATTTATAATATATTTTCATTACTTATTGCAGTAATGGACCCCAGAATAGTCAGATTTCCTGCTTATATCCTGGTGAAGGTCCTTTTCTCTATTACAGGTGTGTCAAACTGGATTTCTTCAAGGGCCAGATCAGCATTGTAGTTCTCCTCCACGGACTGCCGGGAGGGGGGAGATGGAATAAACACCCCCTGCAGCACTTTGCTGGCCAAAATGGGGCATAGGTGTAGCCACAGCCATCCACCTGATCCCCATTTTGACCGGCAGAGTGAAAATGAGACATGGATGGACCTCTTGTAGCCCCTTTGCCACCATGGGCCAGTCCTTTGCTATTTCCAGGTTGGCTCCACTGGCTTGATTTAAGCACCCCACGGGCCGGAGCTTTGAGTTTAACACCCCTGCTCTATTACAACTGAACCTTCACAATCAGGAAGATCTAGACCTCTGATGGTGAACCTATGGCATGTGTGCTGGAAGTGGCATGCAGAGCCATCTCGCCAGCCATCTCCTGTTGCTATTCTGGGTTCCAGCATGCATGTGTGCACCAGCAAGCTAGTCTTCATGCATGGGGGACTGCTGGAAACTGGAAGAGCAGCTCCTTGGCATGCATGCACATGCTGGGCAGCTGGTCTTTGCTCATGTGTGCATGTTAGAAACCGGATGCACACCAGGAAGCTGAGATTCCGGTTTCTGGCGCACACATGTGCAGTCCTGTTTTAGTGCTCAGTGCCGAAAAAGTTCTCCACCAGTGACCTAAACTATAATGGAGCTGTTCCCATTGAAAATAAGATGCTCTGTTCAAACAGAAGTGGTAATTGTGAACCATTTACAGCTTTTAAATTGGTACAAGAAGACATAAAGAAAACAAATTGCTTTTGTCAGGTAAGTAATAGCAATATTTCTTCTGCTGCTATAGTGTGTGGTGTTGAAGCAGTATATCTCCCAGCTGATATATTGGTATTACATATCAACCTTTTTGTGCTGTTCTGAGTCTGAATGCAGGAATGGTAGTCTCAAACTGATCCAAAGAGATTACAGAATCTCATGCTTTGTCAAGAGAAAACCCAAAGTCAATAAAAATGCATGGAACAGTTCTGTTAGAATTTATTTATGTGAAATAGCTATATCTTAGGTCTAAATATATTCTAACAGAAATATGATATCTGTAAACATAGCCACAAGTCTTGCAATTTTTTTGATAAGTTTTTTTCAGAAACCTGCCATTTCCTTCTTCCTAGGCCCAGCCAATTTGGTGTAGTGGTTAAGGCATCAGGTTAGAAACTGGAACATGACTAAAAGAGTTTTAGTCATGCCTTGGGCACAAAGCCAGTAGGATGATCTTGGACCAGTCACTTTCTCTCAGCCCTAGAAACAAGCCAATGGTAACTGCTTCTGAAAAAAAGCTTGCCAAGAAAACTGTGGGGACTTTATCCATATAGTATCCAAGAATCAGACAAAATTGAATGGGAAAAAATATACATAGAAGTAAGTTTTTGATTCTTTGTTTCAGTGATTAGTCTTTTTTTTTTCTAAATTTAAAGGATAAGAATTATCAAAAAGCAAAATATACTACTCTATAGTTTATTGTTTTTTCTTCAGTTAATTACTTTAAAATGTAGCAGAGCAGCTTTCAGGATACACAATGTTCAATATTTTCACATTGGTCCTATTGTCACATGAAGATCACAGATCCTTTTCCTATCACATCCAAAGCAGTTTTGTAGAAAAGATCCTGTTTACATTCAATCCAAAGTTCTCCTATAATGTGAAGTTATTAAAAAATCCATATAAAGTGAGGTGATGCCTATGTTTGTCAGGTAGACATCTCTCCACACAAAAGGCCCTCAAATAATCAATGGGTTCTTCCTGTCACAAGATTGTTCACTGTTAGGTCAGGAAGAACATCAGAGATAGAAAAATGGTACAAGTAACATGTCTTCAGACCAACTCTTTGTCAGGCCTGCTATGTTTCAACTAAACTTCTTCCTTTGCTTTTGTTAGATCGG
Organism: Notechis scutatus; assembly: GCF_049901735.1. Classification (NCBI taxonomy): domain Eukaryota; kingdom Metazoa; phylum Chordata; class Lepidosauria; order Squamata; family Elapidae; genus Notechis; species Notechis scutatus. Next base: position 38,329,694 of record NC_142025.1, on the reverse strand, counting down.
AAGTGGATCGGTTCGAAGGAGACGCGAGACCATTCTAGTGAGTTCAGCTCTTTATTGGGAATAGGAACAGTCTGAAGAATACAAGCCGCAGCAGCCCTTCATATAGGGCTGGCTCGCGGCTCGGCGGCCAATGGCAGCGCTTTGAATCTCCCGCGATCGGCACAGCCAATCCGGTAGAGTCTTAGCGCTCCAATCACGGCCGGGCTTCGACCAATCAGGTCGCTGTCCGTCTGGACCAATCAGTTTGCGAGGGTTTGGAGTATGCTAATACAGCACACCCCTCCCCTCTTGGTTTCGTTTGTCGGTGCATCGTGACGTAGTCGTGCAGGTAGGCGGGGCTTTGTACCTGTCTAGTTGACCTGCGCGGCTCAGTTCTTGTTTGGTTGTCGACCGGTTCGGAGGCCTTCTCTGTCGCTCCGGTTCCCAGGGATGGAACCGCCTGGAAGGTCGGGCTGGGCCTTTCTTGGTAGCTCCCTCCCGGTCTACCTGGGCTGGTTGAGCTGCCGCCTCTGTTGTTCCCGCCGGATTTTTCCGGGCTGGTTGAACTGGCCTGGCTGCTCCTTCCCGGACGATTCGGGGTTGCCTGTTCTGTTGGTTCTGCGTTTACTGGTGAGTAGGACTGGTTTATTTGCGGGTTATTTGTTCTGGGTGGGGGCTGTTCAGCTTGCGCTAGGGGTGTCCCTCTTTCTTTAACGCTTGCCGTTCCCCCCCCCTTCTAGTTTCTTGCTCGGTTGTATGGTTGTTGACTATTCTGGACCTCAGTTGGTTAATGTGCCGTTTCCAGTTTTTCCCGTCGCTTGTTTCTAGTCGGTATGATACGGGGCCGGTTATTTGGGTGATCGTTGCTGGTATCCAGAGTGGTTCCCCTAATAGGTTTTTTGCGTATACTGTGTCCCCTATGTTGAATTCTCTGTGTTTGCTGGAAGAGCCCGGGGGTTTGTCAGGGGTGTACGTGGGGTGCATTCTATCTAGCGTTGACCGTAGTTTTCTGCCCATCATTAGTTCTGCCGGGCTTCTATTTGTGGTTGCGCTAGGTGTGATGTGTTGAATGAGGAGCATTTTATTGATTTTGTCTTGTATGTTGGTTGCTTCTATTTTCTGGATGGCTTTTTTGTGTATTGGACCATGCGTTCCGCCCGTCCGTTCGCTGCCGGATTTGCCGGCGTGGTTAACACATGGCGTATGCCCTGGCCTGCCAGAAATTGTTCAAACGCTAGTGCGGTGAACTGGGGCCCGTTGTCCGACACTATTATATCTGGCAGGCCGTGTGTGGCAAAGAGTTTGCCCAGTTTCCTTATTACCGCCTCCGTTGTGGTTGATTTCATGGTGCTTACCTCCAGCCAGTTGGAGTAAGCATCTACTGTGATGAGGTACATGTGCCCCTTGGTTGGCCCCGCGAAGTCTATGTGAATCCGAGACCACGGTCCTCTTGGTGTTTCCCACTCATGTATTGGGGGCGGCGGGAGGACTGGGTCTGGATTCTTGGCATTGTCTGCATTTGGCTACCCAGGTTTCGATTTGTTTATCCATGCCTGGCCACCATGCATAGCTTCTGGCCAGGCTTTTCATCTTAACCATCCCTGGGTGACCCTCATGCAGCATTCCCAATACCCTTTCTTGCAATGTTTCCGGAATTACCACTCTGTCCCCCCAAAGTATACAGCCCTTCTTGGTAAAGAGTTCAGTTTGTCTGTTTCTGAAGGGTCTGAATAGTTCGTCCTTGTCCCCTTCCGGCCACCCTTTTCCAACCCAGCTTAGGACTCGCGCCAGCCGCTTGTCTTTATTTGTTTCTCTGGCAATGTCTGGCGCGGTCACTAGTGGGTTGGGTATTGTCTCTATTTGCAGTACCTTCGTCATGGGTGCCGGGTCGTCTTCTAGATCGGGCAGGGGTGAGCAGCTCAGGGCGTCTGCGTGGGCGATGTCCTTTCCGGGTTGGTGAACCAGCTGGTAATTGTATGCTGACAGGAATTCAGACCACCTTGTCATTCTTGGTGGTAGAATGTTCGGTGTGGCCTTATTTCCTGCTGGATCCCTAGCAGCGGCTTGTGGTCCGTGATGATTGTAAAAGTCCTACCGTAAAGGTATTTGTGGAATTTCTTGACGCCTGCGACGACTGCTAGGGCCTCTTTGTCGAGCTGGCTGTAGTTCCGCTCCGGCTTTGAAAGTGTCCTTGATGAGAAGGCAATGGGTGCTTCCCTCCCGTCTGGTAGCTGGTGGCTGAGGATGGCGCCGATCCCAAAAGGCGATGCGTCGCATGTTACCGTTAATGGCAGGGTCTCGCTGTACTGGATTAGTACCGCGTCAGATGTTAGCAGGTTCTTTGTGTTGTTGAAGGCGCTCTCCTCCCGTGCTCCCCAGGTCCAGGTGGCTGTTTTATCTAACAGCCTATGCAACGGTTCCACCACGGTCGCCTTTTGAGGTAGGAAGACATTGAAAAAGTTTAACAGTCCCAAGAAAGCCTGCAGTTCCGTTTTGTTTTTGGGTCGTGGTGCTTCCCTTATGGCTCTCAGTTTCTTTTCTGTGGGGTGGATCCCTTGTTTGTCTAGGAGGTACCCTAGGAACTCGACTCTCTCAGCCCGTAGCTGGCACTTCCCTTTCTTGACTTTGAGTCCCGAGTCTCTGAATTTCTTCAGTACCTCCCTCAGCCGGGCTTCTAGTTGCTTTTCATTTTTCGCGGCCACCAAGACGTCATCAAAGTAGGGCACCACCCCCTCTATGCCCTGGAGGAGTCTTTCCATGAGGCTTTGGAAGACCCCGGGTGCCACGCTGACTCCGAACTGGAGCCGGTTGCAACGGAAAGCCCCCCGGTGCGTTACGATGGTCTGGGCTTCAGCGGTTTCGGCATCGACCGGCAGTTGCTGATAGGCTTGTGCCAGGTCGAGTTTTGCAAAGATCCGGCCTCCCCCCAGCGAGTGCAGAAGGTGCTGCAGTACTGGGATGGGGTATGCGCTTTCCTGAAGCGCGTGGTTTAGGGTGGCCTTATAGTCCCCACAAATTCTCACGGACCCATCTGGCTTGATGGGGGTGACTATGGGGGTTTCCCACCTGGCATGATCGATTGGCTCCAGTACCCCTTGCGCGATGAGCTTATCTATCTGTTCATCGATCTTGGGCTTGAGTGCAAATGGCACTCGTCTGGGCTTGAGGCGGATTGGTGCGATGCTCGGGTCTATATTAAAAGAGATAGCGGACCCCCGGTACTTGCCTAGGCTGTCATCGAAAACTTCCCGGAAATCCTCCACGAGCGCCGCTTCCCAGTCCGACTCTGTGGTGCGGTGGATTCCGGTTACTTCAATGCCTAGGGGTGCGAACCACTGTAATCGCAACAGGCTCGGCCGATCCTGGTCGACAATGGTCAGGGGTAGCACTTCGGTGTGGTTCTAGAAGGTGACTTTAAAATGGCCTCTGCCAACTACAGGGATTCGGTTTCCCTGGTAGTCCTTGAGGGTTAGTGTTTGGTCTTCTAATTTCTTGCGGCGGATGGAGGGAACCAGATGCTTGATGGTGTGCCATGAGACCATGGAGAGGAAGGACCCGGAGTCCACCTCCATATCGCATGGCTGGTCTTCTATCCCCAACGTCACGTATACCTTTCTGGCGTCGCTTGTGGAGGAATGGCCGACGACGACGGTCTGGTGTGTTTCCTCTCTTGGTCTTGCCTTGTTGAGCCGCCTGTTCCGACCCTCTTGGCTCCAGCGGCTCTCCGTCTGGCGGTCTCGGTATCTGGTGGGGTTGTTCTCCTGCCTCTGTGGGCTGCCATCTCGTCGCCGCGGGCTGTAGTGTTTTTTATTTCTGCACACCTTGGCGATGTGCCCCCGCTTTTCACACTGCTGACAAACGGCATCGAGGAACCGGCAGTCTGAACGGGGGTGATCGCCTCCACAGCCGGCGCACTGGAACCTCGACTTACGCCCTCGGGGTTCCCGTCGCCATCGTGCTGCTTGCAGGCGGTGAATTTCCTCCTCCTCGTCCTCGGTTTCTGAGAAGGAGTCAATGTCGCCGTGGTGCGTGGTTGTGTCCCGGTGGTCGATCTCGGGTCGCCTTTCGGGGTTCGGTGTCGTCTCGCCGGTCGCTGCTCGTGGCGCGATGCTTGATTGCCGCATCCGGGCCGCTGATTTCTTGGCCGCTTCAGCCGCGGCTACTTCTGTGAGTGCATCGGCGAGGGAGATGTCGCCCTTTGCCATGATGCGGCTCTGGAGAATGGGGTCTCGGAGTCCCAGGATGACGCGGTCTCGCAGGGCCTCGTCCAAGTCGGCGAACTCGCACAGGCCACCCAAATCTCGTAGGGCCGCTATGAAGTCACCCGAGCCCCTCGCCCTCGCGCTGGTCCCGCCTGTAGAAATCGTGCCGCCGGATGAGGATGGGCACGATGGGGGCGTAGTGGCTTCGTAGCAGGGGCTCGAGGTCGCCCCACTCCATGGTCTTGATGTCCTCCACTTGGCCAAGGCCTTGGCCATTTTAAACACCACCGGTCCACAGTGTGTGAGGAATACGGCCCGTTTCTTTTGGCCGTTGGCATCTTTGAGATTGCTACTCTCGAGGAACATCTGGAACCTATCGGTGTAGGATTCCCAGTCCTCGGTAGCGGGATTGAAGGGTGCGGGTGGTGAGTTGATGCCGGCCATGCTGCTTGCTGCTGTGTGCCGCCTCGCCACGTGCTGGGTGGTCTCTTTGTCTCACGATCCCATCCTCGTCGCCAGTGTTAGATTGGAAGTGGATCAGTTCGAAGGAGGCGCGAGACCATTCTAGTGAGTTCAGCTCTTTATTGGGAATAGGAACAGTCTGAAGAATACAAGCCGCGGCAGCCCTTCATATAGGGCTGGCTCGCGGCTCGGTGGCCAATGGCAGCACTTTGAATCTCCCGCGATCGGCACAGCCAATCGCGGTAGAGTCTTAGCGCTCCAAGCACGGCCGGGGCTTCGACCAATCAGGTCGCTGTCCGTCTGGACCAATCAGTTTGCGAGTGTTTGGAGTATGCTAATACAGCACAGCTTTTATTTATGCCAAATAATGCAGAAAGACATTCACTGAAACTATCTGCTTATTGATTTCAAAAAGATGTGTATTTCAAGATCTTATTTCATAATACTCTACATAGTAAAACATATTTTTTTTCTTATTATTAAAGTGAAAATCCATTTGGAACCTGATTATTAATATCAGAAATTATAAAAGTGTGACTGAATTGGTTATTTTTACTATAGAAGTACCTCAAAGAATATTGGAGAAAGTTATGCAGGTAATTCATAGATAGTTATATTTAGTTATACAAAAAAATGAAAGAATTGATGACACTGCAGTTGTTACTATCCAGGTTTTCTTTCTTCAGTTTGACATCTTCATAAGATTAGGATATAAAATTTTCAGAATTCTCAACATGGTCAAGAATTATGGCAATATCTGAATTGGTTTGATGATACTTAGGAATTCTATTCTGTTATTTCAAAAAGAAAATAGAAATCTGCATAAAGAAATTGTTCTATCTCCAAATAAATTGTTCAAAAGCTCTTTATTCCCAAGGTCTGATTATACAAATGCAAGCAAAGACCTATAGCATAATAAACATATTATGTATCTGTGGTATTAACCCTTTGAAATTACCAGGAGACAGCTGAACAATAATAAAGAGCATTATTAATGAATTTTTGCAAAAGAGACCTCCGTGCTCATATAAGCTGAGCACAAATGAAATCTTTCCATAGGAATACATGGTGTTTAAATACTGTTTCAATCCTCCGGCCTTGATCACTGCCCCTCAATTCTATTGGCTGCTTTTCTGGGTGGATCCAGTTCCCTTCCCAGAAACTCCATCCCATCTGTTTATTCATTTCCAGTAATCTCCAACCTCTTATTAATTTAATATGACAACTAAACAACTTGACCTGCAAATTATCTTTCTATGATCTGCCAGTCATCTAGGCATACCAACTATCTGTCTTGACCAGAGTGTACAAAACAGTTATAGTCTTGTTATTGTAATACAGAGAACTTCTTACACAATCTCTTACTTAACATCTCATTAGAGCTTCTTACATTAAATAAGGGCTAAATATGGTGTTACCATTGCTCTGTCTTTTACAGGAATAATTCTTACTTCTCACAATATCACCAAAAGAAAAACGTATAACAAAAAAACTCTGTTTATTACATAAATAATTGAATTATACTAATTCAATCTTAATATAGTCCAAGTACTACCTCTTTAAGATTATTGCTACTTTAAATTATTTCAACATTTTTAAATTAGCTTCAAATTATTTGCCAATAACTTATTTATTTCTATACCTACGCAGAATTTGATTCGCTTTGAGTTTTAACTGAAAAGACATTTTAAAAAGATTAGAACAAATGCATCCAAAGAAAAAGTTTGCAGGATCCAATTACAATGCTTTCAAAAATCTTCAAATCAGAAGTTCACAATACATCTGGCATTTTTTGCAAAAACTAAACAAAATCTCAGGATAATAGTACAATATACTTATATTAAATGGATGTGAAGTTGACATTTATTGAAAATAAATGACACTTGCAAAAATGCAGACATTTATTTTCTGAGTGGCATATATGTTCTAGTTATGACTATTTTATTAGGTTGTACAAAATGATTGATGCATCTGTAATCATTTTGTCTCATGGATTCATCTACTGCTGGGTGAAAGTTAATCAATATAACATAGAAAAGCTAATGCATATTTTGATGGCTAGAAACTTAAGTTGTTGTGTTCTTCCATCTACTTTTAGAAGTATTGTTTATTCCCAAGGGAATACTGAATTCTTGAGTTCTATCCTTGCTGATTTAATCTTGGAGGACTAACCCTTTCTAATTATTCTATAGATTGTCATACATTTTTAAAATAAGTCTCTTATGGACTTTGTTTGCCTTCAAAAGCCTTCCATAACTATCAAACCTATTATCTATTTTTCATTACTGGAGCATAACATGAACATGAATTTATGAATTTATATCCTGAAAACATTTTATTATCTTTCACTTCAACCTCTAATACTGTTGAGATTCAACAGTAGCTAGCTTTTTTTTTTTTCCTGGTATAGAAGTCTATTCAACTGTTAGGCAGAATGAAACAAATCTTTTCAAAGTGAAATATATGGCAGCAAAATGTTAAAAAGGATATCTAAATCCCATATAGCTTTTCCTGAGCCTATTTAAGCGAAATGGCTGTATTCAGGTATAGCAATGAAGAGGAGGAGAAAGAGAGAGAGGGGGAGGGAAAGAGAGAGGAAGGGAGGGAGGAAGGAAGGGAGGAAGGAAGGAAAAAGGAAGGAAGGAAGGAAGGAAGGAAGGAAGGAAGGAAGGAAGGAAGGAAGGAAGGAAGGAAGGAAGGAAGGAAGAAAGAAAGAAAGAAAGAAAGAAAGAAAGAAAGAAAGAAAGAAAGAAAGAAAGAAAGAAAGAAAGAAAGAAAGAAAGAAAGAAAGAAAGAAAGAAAGAAAGAAAGAATTGCTAATTTACTTAACTTTTTTTCTCATGTAGTGAAATGCAGAATCACCAAAAAATGTTCTTGGGGCCATTTTCAATCTTTTCTTATCATGAATGTATGTTGGCATACATAAAGCAAGTAATCTGACTGAAGCTGATCTGAACCATAAATAAAGATTTTAAAGTTCCAAAATGCATCAACATCCAAACAACTTTCATCTGCATCTGTGAACACTTTTACATTACGCACCTCAGGAAGTGAAACTCCTAAAGGGGATAGAGTTTGTTGGAGAAAAACAGTTTCAGCTACAAGATTAAAACTGTGAAAACACACACACTAATTAAAAACATTCCTGTAAAGGATTCTGAATATGCAACCAAATTGTTGAAAAGTAAGCAGTTCCTGTATCATTCTTCTATACATATTAAGTAATTATAGATGATAACACACCTTTATTTCATACCTGTTATTGTTGTATATATTTATATAAAAATAACTATTTTCCTAACATAGTGCACAACTTAGCACAAAATAGAAAAGGAATGATTCAAATACATCATAAAAAGACTACATCGCAAAAAATAATTAATCTACAAATGTCTGAAAAGAATCTACATCTGAATTTTTGGAAGAATAAATCTGAAGACAATTTGGAGTTCAAGATGTTTTATATAAACACATGGCTGTAAATTTTACCTACAAAAATTAGGATTAGGCTAATAATAGTTCTTTGTTGAGTATGACCACTAATGTACTTGGTGAAGACAGTACAATGATCATAAAATATATTATTTTTTAAATGTATTTGACATAAATAGTATTAGAATAACATGTTGTTCAAATATTGAGGGACTAGACAGTAAGTTAACTTAAAAACATCCCCAAAAACCAATCCTCCTGCACATCGGATAACTATATTATTCAAGAGGAATATAACTCCAAACACATTTATCAAAATCCAAGCAAACTAATCAGTTTTCTCAGCTTTACCCAAAAGGATTCCAACCACTCTTATAAAAATAGTTTCTAAAAAATAGTTCTAAGTTTCTATTTACCCATAAGATAACTCATATTGATTGCTCTAGCACATTTCCAAAAGACATAAAATTAAAATAGGGCAAGATATTAAAAAGTAAAATTTATCAGAATAGAGACATCATGAACGCACACAAATGCATCATGATTTCTGTTAAAGTACTATGAAAGTATGATTTGGTACACTAAAGTATATAATCTTTTCTAAACATTTTAGTCAAAAAGAAGAGTCATAGCTACACATTTTCTGTTTTTGTCTTCTGATTGCTTACAGCTAGAAGACAGGTAAAAGCACAAGCAGTTTTATGTTACTAATTGTTGTATGAGACATAAATTCTATTATACTTTTATGCCTGTAGTTGTACTACTTTGTTTTCTTATTCTTTGTTTCCCCAAATATTAGGCATAATTACTTGGAAACATTTCTATTCATTGTCTTATTCTCATAATAGATTAAAAAAATAAAACATACAGTTTAGAAATATGAGAGTCTATGATTAGTTCATTGAATCACAGTTCCACTATCACTTCAGAAATATGAATCAGGTTTCAATTTAACATTTCTCCCAGTTTATTATTCTACTACTAAATTAGTGCTTATGTGACATTTCCAGTTACATGCGAATTGAAAACCATTTCATTACAAACTGTATCAAAACATTAGTTAATTGTGTCCAGCAAACTGATAAATCTGGGTAAAATTCAGTTTAATTGACCAATGTCTAACATTTTAGGCTCGCTCTAGTATTAAACTTTGTTCAAGCAAAGAAGTTAATCCCAAAGGTGCTTTTTCAAGAGACAACTAGATTTGTTTTTCTTTGAATGAAGACATTTCGCTTCTCATCCAAGAAGCTTCTTCAGCTTTGACAGGACTTTTGGGACAGCCATAACCTGGATGACTGAGAATCTCTATAGACAAAGAAGTTAATGAAAATTGCATAGTTTTGTCAGATTTGTTTTAACTAGAAAAACGATACTCAGGGGGGGAAATGTTTTTCTGAGTTCTCTGTTTTGAAGAATTATTGATTATATTGACAAATAGAAAATGTCCATTTCACTTGCACTCAGTTATATAAAATAAACTATATACTGTATTCACTAATAATCCTATTTATCTTAGGACAATGTTCTATTCTTAGTGTTGTTAAAATCTAATTCTGCTGCAATACAAAATATAGGATTGAATTAAATTAAAGTTTAAAGATATTGCCAGTCATCTTCACTGTAAGTGCTCATTTTATGGATGCAATTAATTGGATCCAATGAACAATTTCAGAACTGAGTTATCATGTTCCCCCTTCCCATATAATTAGAACATAATTACCCACAGGATATCAGAAAGATGCAAAACCTTTCTTCTAACTGCATCCTCATTAAGAAACAAATCTCAATGTACTCTTATTTTATCTGTGTAAATTAATTAAAATGTTACAGATATAAAAGGTGGATAGCAATAAACTGGATCTGACATCTATTAAAATTATCATTTGATATCTACATGCACAGTTTATATCTGAAAATTTCATTTCAGCCACAAACTCCATAATATACTACTACACACACAGTGTAAAATATGATAAACTGTCTAACAGAAGCATAAAAATAAAATCAGACATAATCTAACTAATCTAGGCAGTTTTACATCTTCACTACTGAAATACAATGCTGAAACATAATCTAAGGTGGCTGGATATTCAAAATCATGGGGCACCAATGAGAAGGCACAGACTCCCTACATCAGACCCTCAAGTCCTGCAGGATATAGCCATTCACATATTTTGGATAGCAAGAGGCATAGTCCGACTGGAAAAGAAGTTCTATATGAACTTGGTGTCAAGCCATGCAGAGTTTAAAGTTTTAAGCAATACCTTGAATTGAAGCTAGAAATACACTTGAAGCCAAGTCCTGGGCCATGCCCCTAAAGTCTAATGCATTTAAAAAACTGTATTTAACCTGATTAGTCAATAGGCTGCTATATTTTGAATAAGAAAATTATCTTCAAGCCCTGTATACATTGTGTTACAATATTCTATGCATGAGTTAATAATAATTGTTACCTGGCAGGTTTTGATGAAAATGGCTTGCAATTAACACATTCACTGCAACTGTTCTAGCATGGATCATGGATCTAGGAGAACCTAGAATCTTATCCAGAAGAAAGCTGGAACTATGATCAAGCCAGATCAATCATTATCAGCTTTCTCTTGATGGGATTAAACCAGTTTTTTGTTTAATCATCCAGGCTCCATAGTTACCAGACATCAGGCCAGGATTTCCACTGCATCTCTGCTCTGACCGGATAAGAACTAGATGGGTATCCTGACCATGTTGATGATATCTCATACAAAATCACAGACTTCTTTCAATTGCTTCAAAGAGATCCTAGTAACATGGTAAAATTTAGACCCAAAGGCATCAACTGGGTATAACTTTACCTGACTCCAGCACCACAAAATTAAAATTCGGTAGGGCATGGACCAAAGGTATAGATCAGGGGTGTTAAACTCAAGGGCCATGGATAGCTTAAATCTGGCCTGTGAGACCAACCTGGAAATATCAAAGGACTGGCCTGTGGTGCCTCTGCTGGTCAAAATGGGCCATATGGAAGCCTTGTGAGGCTCCCACACAGCCCATTTTCAGCCTCCCTGGCCTCCAGCAGCACTCTGCCACCAAGGACAGGTTGTGAACCCCATTTTTGGCTGGGAGAGTGCTGCAGGTGGCCATGGTTTCCAAAAATGAGGCATGGGGGGTGCACATCCCCTGTGCCCCATTTTTGTCAACAAAGTGCTGCAGGAGGCATCTGTCCTGTCTCCACCCACTCCCTGCCCCCACTCCCCCCGCCACAGAGGAGAACTACAGTGCTGATTCGGTCCACAAAGAAATCGAGTTTAACACTCTTGATATAGATAGAGTAATTCTATTTACATCCTTGGTCTCCAGAAGTTTAAAACAAAAAAGATACTGATCTTTTTTCAGGTGTCTAACCAATTAGGGTCAGGCAAAAGATTTTATCTGCAAAATAACTCACAAATATATTACAGTAGCCTATAAAAGATATCTTCATTCCCACATTTCCTGAATGGGTGGGTACCTGAAAAGAGCCCCTAGATATGGATTGGCAAGTGCAGTAAGAATAGAGGAGTAAGAATACTTTACCAATCTTTATCATCACAATATAGTTTAAAAAATGAGTTCACACTTCAATTTTCTTCACACTAGTTTCTCTTTACTCATTTCATGTCCCACAGAAACTCCGAAAACAAGGCTTTCTTTTGAAATTATGGTGCTATAACATTTTCCACAACATCAGACCTAGGAGAAAGATGCTGTTTGATCTGAAATGTGTAAGTCAAATGGAATGTCTGCAAAATGTAGTCAGGCATTCAAACATCACTTACAGTGAATAGGAGCAAGATGAATTCTAGTCTGAAGGTTAAAACAACACAGGCAAACAGTACAGTTTTGAAGAAGCAGTTGTAAACAATAGTAAAGAAGTAAGCTAGAGATCAAGAGTTCAAGGAAATGCTAGAGTAATGTTTAGGATTTATATGTTAAAACCTTGTAGGCTTTATACATGGAAGATTACAATACACTTTCCATAACATTTTTAATTCAATATTTTTATGTAAATGACTACAACTGGATCCAGTTGATTAGCCTATAAAGGAATGTAACTTTCTCATAGAAAAAAACTGATTCTGAAAAAAATCTTTATTGTCAAAGAACCCAGGTCGAATCCTTGCACTTATACTGCATTTTCCTGCAACAGTACCATCATTGTGGAGCGGTTGTTTGATTTACAGTTTTGGAACAAGTTGTTGGAAATGATGTTGCCCCTGGTCATATCTTACAGTGAGATACACTACAAAAAAATTCTCATTTTCCTCTGAAGAAGATTCCTCAAAGGGTTTTGACAGGAACCCACTTAATAATGACATCATTAGATGTGTCCAGATGACATCTGATTACTTTGCAGAGAAGAGTGAATGCTCTACTGGTTATTATGAAATCAGTCTAGGAGTAACATCACTGTTCTATTCCTCCCCCCCTGGCTTTTTATAACATTTTCTTCAGTATTTGCACCATTATTTGATGGTTTCAGTAGCCGTATGGTTCAGCATAGCACTGCTTGTCTGTGACCTGAAGTAATTTATCTACAGTATGTAACATAACCATATTGGCTGTATGATCTACACACAATACATCTTGAATATGAAGACCATAAAAGAACTGTACAGCAATAATACATTATATGTATTTCTTGTACTTACCCACAAAATATTAAATCGTCATACTTAAAATGAGCACATTTTAACTGTTCACTTAAATATACATGACAGGAAAAAAAGCTGGATGGATATTCTGTAATGAAGTAAAAAACCTGGCAAATGTATATTATGCAGCTTTGCTCATTTATTCAAAAATTTCATATTTCCATTTGGTGAAAATATCATGTTTCCTAATGTTAAGCATTATATACTTTTACTATATAATATGCTATTCCAAAAATACAGAATAATTTATCATATAATTAAGACTGACTTGTGCCTCCAAAAGAATTTCATCTTTGGAATAATTTCCAATTATCTTTAATACCCAGACACTTATATTTAAAGGTATCTTAATTTTAAATTCTATATGAAAGTGAATACCACATTATAAGCTTCCTAGAATATATTTGGTTATAGTTGTTTAGCCAATTGAATTCTATCCAATTGAAACAAGTGACATCCCAATTAAGTAGTCCATCAGACTTCAATAAATTATTTTAGGATGACAGCATAATCTGAGAAATAGGTACAGAATCTTACTAAATAATTTTATCTCCCACTGATTACCATTCTAAAATCAAATTTGCTGCCATGCAATTGTTGTGGCAACCCAGGAACTCCAAGGGGGAAGAGGGAGAGGGAGGGAGGGAGGGAGGGAGGGAGGGAGAGAGGGAGGGAGGGAGAGAGGGAGAGGGAGAGAGGGAGGGGGAGAGGGAGAGGGAGAGGGAGAGGGAGAGGGAGAGGGAGAGGGAGAGAGGAGAGAGAGAGAGAGAGAGATTTTGTTCATCCATTTAGACAGAAGAAGAATACTAATATTGGCAATCAATATTATTTATATTATAGGTAACCCTTGACTTATAACAGTTCATTTAGTGACCATGCAAAGTTATAACGGCTCTGGAAAAAGTGAGTTATGACTGTTTTTCACACTTAGCAATTGTTGCAACATCCCTATAATCACTTGGCAACTGATTGATACCTATTATGGTTGCAATGTCTTGGGGTCATGTGATCCCCTTTTGCAACTTTCTGACAAGCAAAGTCAATAGGGAAGCCAGATTCACTTTACAACCATGTTACTAATTTAACAACTGCAGTGATTCACTTAACAACTGGGGCAAAACTCACTTAATTGTCTCATTTAGCAACAGAAATTTGAGGCTCAATTCTGGTTTTAAATCAAAAATTATCTGTACTTTATCCATGGATTTTATACTTATGTTAACATAAGTTAAATGTAGCAGTACATAGTGTCATTTATAAAATGTAAAAGGAGAGATTTATACTTTAGGGCAGGCCAAGCAAGTATAGTCATCCATTTGTTGTGTTTTTACTGTGATTTGTATAAATCTTGATTTAAAGATTTAAGATTAAATCCTAATGTCTTCTGTTTGTGTATTCTAACATGGAAAACTAATCATAGTATACATTGCACTGAATAATTTTTTTGTAAACAATGAAATTTATTGTTCCATATAGCAACATAAAGTATGTAATGTAGATATGTTGTTGCTGCAAGGACAATGTCATTATTTCAGATTAATTCTGGTTGAAATCAGAGTCCTCAGTGTTAATGTCAACTCCCAAAAAATATTCTTATAAAATTCTAGAAAGTTAGATATTTGGGGAAGCCAGTTCCATAAACGACAAAGGATATATACATATTCTAATTTTACAATGGCTGGTAAATTTAAGTAATGAAAGCACAGTAGGCTTTATTTTCACAGAGACAGGCATTCTTTCTATGGGTGTTCATTATACATTTGTTACTGTTTTGTTTGTTTTCACATCTAATGACCACAGTGATCAAGATTCTATCATGCAAGTAGATATGGCCCCATCACAAAAATAGGCAAGACTATTTTATGGAATTTCTTACTTTTGTTTCTTTTTGGGAAAGAATTGCTTTACTTGCAAACAAATACTAGCTCTAATTCTCAATGTTTGCTGAATTTTAATATAATCAGAAGAGCATTTAAGGACTGCAAAAAAAGCATTTGAGAGGATACTATGACAGTTATGTATCAAAAGGACATTAATTTATTTTTCATATTTTGTAATTTCCATTGTCAATCAATTCTGGTTTTTAAAGATTTAAATGCAACATGATATGTTAAAATGTACAAAGACATCTTACCAATACTACTGGACAGATTGAGGTAGGAGGTAGAATGTGATCCTTCAGAATACCACAATCACATTCAGGCTTTAGATGTGAAGCACACTTATTATGTAGCTGTTACAAAAAAGAGATAAAAATATTACTATGGATTAAAACATCAATTAATTTAAATGTGGCCAAAACAACATTAGAATGTACTATGTTTCAAAATACTAAAAAGATTCAAACCCAACAATCATAGAAATTTCTGTTATATTTTTATAACCAAAGCTTAACTGTTAAAGGAAAAAGATTATAAAGTCACCATCTTTAAAGACTCTTGTTAACAATGATGACATAAAACTAAAGTAACTACATTCTATTGTATGTTTTCATATATTTTCTATATCATTTGTTTGAGTGGATGTATCTCTGCATAATCTGCCTTTTATATAGAAGCTGTAGGCAATTTATATTGGGTTAAGTTCATTTAACACCAGAACAAATTATGAGATACATTGTGATGAGAGAAAACAAGTTTTTATGACTAAGAGATGATTACAGTAAAGGACTTTTTGTGTATTGTAACAAACTAGAAAAAAAAACCTGCTACTCAAACAGAATCCACATGCCTTTTTTAAAAGCAGTAGCACTTAAACTTATATACTGCTCCATAGTGCCTTACAGCACTCTCTGAATGACTTACAAATGTCAGTATTTTGCCCCCAACAATCTGGGTCCTCATTTTACCAATCTCAGAAGGATGGAAGACTGAGTCAAAAAAAAAAATCTCCTTGCATTCTAGTAATTTCTTTTTGAGATAAGGATTTTTAGCTTTTTTTCAATTATTGTTATTTCTGTTACTATTGCTGCTGTTGCTGCTGATGGTAACAGGTGAGAAGTTAATATTTTGTTTCACGTGTATAGCTAATGCTATCATCCTTGTGAATAAATAACTCACAGACGGGATGAGATTGCTGCCAGTCCACATTTTTCATCAGCCAACTGGGTAAAATATTGCATACATAAACATCATTACATATACACAGATATACAGGAAAGGAGGCGGAAACAGCATTTATGGATCTTCTGGATATGCAAATGTATTCAATAATATTTCCTAATTTAAATCAATAGGGGAAAAATCAGAATGTGTTGTGTTGTTGATTAAAAGACAAGTAAACAAAAGCTATTAGCACAATCTTAAACATGTTTAATGAAAAATTAGTCTCATAATTAAACCTTTGAATTTTTAAAAATGTTTTAATTGCAATCTTACAATATAATCCTAAGGATGTCTATTTAGAAGTAAAGCCTTCATAGATCAAATGAAATTGTGACTAAAGCAGTGCAAATAGTACTGAAGATTAAAGATAGAAATCTAAAGACATTTACCTGAAAAAAGTCAAATACTATTTACTTCAATTGAGTAAATAGAGAAATGCATTGTAAAATTGAAAACAAGACTTTTTGACAACTTTTGATCATGTATAATTTGCTCAGGCTTTTCACCTACTGTATGGAGCTTCGTTGATTTTATTAGTATTTATAGTGTAGATATTTTATTATTTTTAATGTTCTATATTGTCATCATTTTGTTTTAATGATGTAGAAATATTTATAATAAATAAAATAAACACAAAAATGAACTATAAAAGCATTAAATGTCTACCAATTAATATCCAAATAAAATGATTTGGAAATATATAATTGTTGACTAACATGAGGTAGATAATTTAGCCCCTGTGTTCATTTGCCATTAATTAGCATAGTTTTATATCAATATTTTTTGCTATCAGATATGCCGGTTTTAATTACTGGGAAATATCCTAACAAATTAGGCATATAAATTGGATGTTTCTCATTTATACAACATAGTTAATAAGTAGCACATAAGTATTTGCTTTAACAGGTGATCGTCCTCAATACAGTAAAATATGTTGTCTAGCAGCTGTTCCATAAATCACTATTCTCTGGTTTGAATGAATGATTTAATTTTCTTTGGATAATTTATCCATGTTTATGATACGAGATTGATATATCAAACTTATGAAATATTAGTTTAAATATGAAATATGCACCTTTTGCCAATTACATATTCTTTAGAGACAGAGATCTAGCAAAAGATAATTTGACTGCTATATTTTTGAATTGGAAAATGATTGGCAACTAATAACATCCCTGTATACATTAATCATTACTGCAAAAATACCTTTTTCTGCCAGTTTCCTAGCAACAGAAAAGAAGTATAGCATTTTTTTCCCATTAAGTACTGAAGTTTTATTGTGGTTGCCCTATAATCTAAAACATTGTTATGTTAATTCTCATTTTTGGTAGTAAAATCACATTTACTATAATTAATGTACATTAATCCATGTACCATCCAATCAAAGCATTGTTACATATGAGGTGATAATTAACAGTTCTCCTGCTTAGTAGTATGCTATCAACAGCTTAATCTTCTTATTAGGTAGAACTGATCTTTGAGAAAACAAGTAAGATGTAAAAGGAATTGTTTAATATTATATTACAGAATGCATAACCATATTATATAATAATGTTACAGAAATTAATCTGTTATCAATGAATATGTAACTGTAATCATTGTTTCTATCACAAGTACTCAGGATATATTCTTTACTTTTTCAGAAAATTCTTTGAATGTTTTCTTCCTAATTTATAAAAATCATATATTTTAATGATCTTTATTTATTTTTATTAATCCAAGACATTGACAAGCTGCACAAAAACCACCAGGTTCTAATACACTATTTATTTCTTCAAAAAACTATAAGTTGCTTGGGTTTCAGAATGATTTTTAATTAAAAAAATAATGAAAAGTGGAAATCCAATAATGTATTTTGAAATATTTTAATAGATGGCAGAAATGTCAAAGTTAACTGCACTAGTTAAGCATGAGAATGTAAATAGTTTTATGGTTATTTGCTTCTGGGGGAAAAAATGAAATATTATTGTTATAGAAATGACTAGCAATTATTATTAGGTATAACTAAAAAGTCAATTCTCTAACTTTATTATATGTTTTACTGCACTAAAAAGTTGGAAGTCACTGCTTTTCATTTCTTTCCTTAATTTCTTTTTTATTTATCTTTTTTATCCAGTTTCCTTTTCCTCTATTTTCAGTCTTTATTTCTATTTCCATTTTATGTTAAGAAAAAAAAAACCTATTATATATGTTCGAGTAGGAATCATCTTGGATATTTCAAAGCAATTACCTTGGAATTAATGAGGCAAATAGGACAGGTAAATGTTTAACCTATGTGCTTTTGTGCATGTGTAAAGGAGCATTTATTCTGATGTGGGAATGGCAAGTATTAGATTTGTTTGAAAAAGTTATTTTAGGGTACAGGAATGCTTTGTATTTTGTTTGACATTTGGTTATGATGTTATTTTTTATTTTTGTATTTTATTAGTACTTTATTTTTGTCTGCTGGGTATATATTTATTATAAATACGAACAATTAAAGCAGTTTTAGAGGCCTTTTTATGTGTGTAAATGAGAAACCTGTTCATTTTAAAGTCAATGTTTAAAATCCAAATGAATTAAAACGCACCTTATCAACAAAGAGAGGTTGCTCCATTTTTTTTAATGTCATCATAAGTAATTTGCGTCATGCTACGATTGTACATTTGCAATTATTTTTAAATACTTTGGTGCTAACATTTATGCATGTTTATTTCTTTATTTATCAGTCCTAATTGTTGCCATTATTAAAATATTATTATTTTTTTAGTAGAAGTAACTAGATATAATGCTATAATATCTTAACTTTAATTTCACCATTATTGATATTCCTGCTAATACTTACTGTGATTTGGCACCACACACAATGTAAGCCGGTCAATCCTTGGTAACATTTAATAATTTTATGACATTTATCACATTTTGTTGGACAATTTCCTTCCACCCAAAAGTGATGCATAACCTAGAAAAGGGCAAAGGACAAATTATTTTTATGACAATTTGTACCAAATAAACTACTGCCACATAAAGAAATATTATAAGTTCAATAGTTAATGCACTGAAATAAACAGCAGATTAATACCCAGGAGTTTATAAAAATGACAATATATCTTACAAAATAGTAAAGCAATACATCTTACTAAATAATAAAACTCTCACTTGCCTTTCAAATTTTGGAGAAAACATTCTCCAGGTAAATTATTAATCCTGAGTATCTGCTTATTCTTCTTTCCCAAAATGGAAAGAAGAATAACAACTCCAGAAAATTACCTTTTTTTTTTAAAATAGGGGATACTATACTTTAGATATCCTGCAACATTTAGAGTGTAAAAGAGTTAGGTAAGAACTTTAAATTGACTTTGGAGACTACATTGCTCCCTCAATAGTAGCAGAAAAGCATTCTTTCTTTTTTTACTGCAAGATAGGAACTATTGCATCCTGTTTTCTTCAATCTGTATTCTTCAGTAATGTTGATAATTCTTCAAAAAAAAAAAACAACAACCACAAACTGGCAATTCTGGGAACTCCAATTCTAATGCCTCTAGAGGTCCAAACTTTCAGATATTTAACAACTTGCTCAGAAGAAAGTACAAAATCTAGACTTCTGTTTCTATATGCATGGGATTTAAAGAAATTTCAAACTAGCTACCAGGACTATATCAGGAAGGCATCCTGAATAAGAATGTCCAAGGACACATCCAGATAGCTGCATTAAATATAACTGTCCACTTCATGACTTGGCATAAACATATGTTGGATAAACATTGCTGATCTCTTAAATTGAGCCTGGAAAGTGGGGTTGCCCTTATTGACTTAACATGCAACAACTTAATAAATTTAACTTGTGGACTTATTTCCTTTTCCATCAAACATCATTTGCTGATGAGAAAAACAATCACCAATGCTCTCCTTAACAGGAGCTATCATACAGATTTGGCAAACATAGCTAAGTATTTAGTACCAGTAAAGTTGCCACACTATTTGGTATCAGGTACATAGATGTTTGCATCTGGGCTAGTTCTGAATACAGGTTTAGAATAATGATGAAATCTATCTCCCAAAATACCTGAGAAATCACGGTTATGGAAGAGCGAGAGCTCCACTATAACCAGTTCTATAAGGGAACAGGAGAAATGGCAGCATCAAAAAGTAATCTCTGGGATAGGCAAAAAGTTGTAGCACTTTGTCCTCCACCAGTATAATAAAATGGTAAAAAGTAGAAGCCACAAAAAATCCCTTGACAGCAGAAAAATGTAATGCAGTCACTGGTGACAGACTCAGCAACACTGAGATGACAAACCTGGATCCCTTTCCTAGTCAACTGACCTTCATTGCAGCAGAAGATTAACTTTCAGAGTTCTTGTTTTTTAAAAATGGGATTTATGCTCTTTTAAAGAAATGCTAAATTTCTGTACTGTGTGTAAGGATTAAAATGCCGAGTTCTAGCCAGCACTTCAAAAAGCATTGGTCAGATATTAGACAGACAGATACTCTGTAGAAACCTGGCACCCAGCATCTCCTGCAGCCAAAACTAAATGGGCAGTGATCAATGTTCAGAGACTGGAAAAGTGCAGTCATGAAGCTGAAAATGACTCACAGAAATCAGGTATATCCCTGAATGCAATAAGTCACATCAGTGATGATGAAGCATGCTATACAACATCTATACAAATTTTATGTCAGAAGAAGATGCAAAACACTGCTTTAACCCAAGAAGAGTAAAGGACTTTTTAAAGTGCCTCAGCTGAGGGCTAAAGATGAGATGAAACTTCATTATTAAAAAAATGAATGCTGCTATATATGATTGCCAGAGTTACGGAGGTATGAGGATTAATCTCCAGGAATGTTGAGTAATGGAATCATCAATGGAATCATCAATAACATTAAGTCTTAGATTACTGTAAAAGCTCATAGAGAATGTTATGCCTCTATTTACAAAGCTATCAAAGCTATATTTGGCACACATAACTGATATATCCATATACATATATACATTGTCATACATATATAAGTATATTACAGTCACAAATGCCTTGTATATACAAACACACATGTATACAGAGGCACATGAGAATTCCACAGACATGAATGTCGGCTTACTTCAGTATTCTTTTTTGATTTCACGTATGTTTTGATACAAGATGCTGGTGCTCTTGAGACACATCGTTCATGGACAGTGTACTTGCAAACTAAAAGAAAAATATACTTATAATGAGGAGTTTTGCTAAATAAATATGAATTTTCAATGGCCTATTAACTACTCATTCTTCTACAATTTATCTACAAGAATTATATCCAGTTAACTCTGAAAGAGAAAAGATTGTCCAGTAAAGAAAATAACATTAGCAGAGTTGGAAAAGAATCTAAGAGTAGTCTTCAATAATAACTTTTCATTAAATCAGCCCTTACTAAGCTGTTCACAATAATTCTGAATTCAAATCAAATAAATAGAAGAAATGTAATTGGCAAATGCCAAATGTTTTTCTGTCATTTGCCAAGATGAAGAAATCTATATTTTCTAAACTATAGGCATGAAAGCAGCTGGTACAACAGAATATGAAAGGCAATGAATTTGTCTTTCTCTAAATGGCTAATTAGTCTTGTTTCCAGATAGTAGCTTGCTTGCTTATTTATTTATTTTTGATTTGTTGTCAATATCTTCATTTCAGCAAATTAATTCCAACTATTGCAAACTTCACTATTTTCTAGGAAATACAATATCATCTTCCTTTTCCATTCTGATAAGATTCAGATTTGATTTCACAAAACATCAACATTTTTGAATTGATGGAAGTTCAGATGAATGTGTCTCTGTGACAAAGATTTAACATTACATTGGCAAAGAGTAATGTAATTATAGCAGTTGAGTTTGTCTTGGAGAAATCATTGCCTTTTTTTATTAAAGAACCAACCTAAAGTAAAATTGTAAGAGATAATAAAATATCTCTTCCCGTTTACAAATGCTGCTGCCTCTCTTTTTCTTCAACTGAAACTAAAGCGTCAGGAAGAGTATCCTGCCTTTAATGCTCCACTCAATCACCTCTGACTCTATTTGAATTAAGGAACTATAGGATCTCAAAAAGAAAAGAAAAAAATAAGGACATGCTATACAATCAAATCTAGTACTATGGAAAGCTATTAATCAATAGACCAAAGAAAGCAACTTAATTGATGATTAGAGAAGGCCATACCTAAAGTCTCTGGAATGTTTTGTTTACCACAGCATTATAAAATTTCTACCAATATCTCAGAAATAATAAATTGACTATTTTAACTGGCAATAAGGAATCAGAGGAGTTTATCCTTAGCCAATGACGCCCATAGATGGATGGAAGGCACGTAATAGTGTATTTTAATTTTCAAAAAATTAACACAATATAAAACAGGAAGATGCAAACAGAAAGAGAATATAACATTTTCTTCCACTTCTTTTCTTCCCCTAGCTGCATTCTAAAGTGGATAAGACTGAAGGATGATAGATCTTCAAGTGACTATGTTCACAATGTTGACAGGGATTAAAGCAAAGTTCTCTGTGAAGCTGCATTTTAAATTAGTGTCCTTGCTTCTAAGAATAGATGTATTTTTATCTATATCTGCATCAAAAAATAAACTTTTGGTTTTTTTCATGCTTCATCAGGAGAATAGTATGGAGAAAAGAAGAAATAAAGTTATCACTAAATTTAAAAATAACAAAGCTAAATGAGGGACAAAAAAAATTAAGTGCTATGAGGGACCATGAGAAATACCTCAATGGACAGATTATGCTGAATTTTTATATTGATTTGATGTACTACATTATATTAATGGCAAAACACACTTCATTGAAATGAATCATAGCTACCTCACCTGTCTACTGTTAATAAGCATTAAAACCTGTCTTTTAATGAGAATTTAAGAGGAGATCCTGAATTAGAAGGTTATATATGCCATTGGCTTTCTGATATGCCCAGGTAATAGAAAGATTTTGAAATTGGTAAAATGGAATTTGATGTGGAATTGGGTACAAATGATGATCATATTATTGCTAAAATCTAAAAAAAACAACCTTACTAAAATGGAAACAGGATGAACAAGTAAAAGACATTATGATAATCTGGGTAAATTTCTGGTACAGTGAAAATGTTTCCAATCTGAAAGTACATTTTTTTAATCTTTTGTGAACATGTAAGAAAGCTAGAGAATATATGTATTCTGATTCTGAAGATTTTAAAAGTAAATCTATTCTGATTCTGAAGATTTTAAAAGTAACCAGAGCCTTTCCCTTTGGGATAATGAACAAACACCTTGAGAAATGTTGTTGACATTTGTTTTCATATATGATAACAGCAGTGCTGTGCAAAGGTGGAAGGATTTACAAATGTCTACATTGGACAAATGGATAGTTAAACTGATGGAATTGACAGAGAGGGCAAAATTGACAGCTTCCAAGACTGACTAATTTTTATTTTACTTAGAAAAGTTTCTTCGACTTTTTGCAAGAAACTGAGAGAAATGAAACTTTCATTTTGGCATTAGATTATTAGAATGATGTGGAATTATAAAGTAAAATAGTCTATTGTTGCGTGTTTATTAAATTTATATCTGTATCAAAGAAAACCTGGAAGTTACTCTTTTTCTTCTTGCTTTATTTTTTTTCTGCACCTTTATCTTACTTTTTGTCTAATTTTTCATTTTTTTCTATTTTCTTTTTCTTTGCTTTAATTTTACTCCTGTTGTTAAAAATTAATAAAACTGTAAATATAAAAAGTAAGCATTAAAAGAGGACTAGAAGATCTATGTTGTTTTTATTTTCTAGTAGACAATAATGTGCCTGTAAGCAGAATCTGGTTCAAGAGTCATTTAGTAAGGTGTACAGCACCTGGTCCTGAAGTTTGAGAACTGAACTGAGCTCACAGGCTTTTCATACAACAATTTGCAGTAATGAAATTGTGGAAGCTATCTTCATTTCAGAAGTAATTAAGAATGGAAGGAAAACTATTTTGTCAGTGCTGTTGTTAATTCAATTAAAATCAGAAACTTTTTTTCTGCCCACCTTTGTATTTAAAGATCAGGGAATGAATCATGATGGGATGGAAAGAATAAGAAATAAACTTATTACTAAAACAAAATAAATAAATAACAAAGCTAAATGAGGGAGAATAAAAAAGACTGAAATAAAGAAATACAACATAAGGTAAAACAAACCCTGGCAGATGACTTACTTAAAATCTGATCTGAGTACTTTAACAAATATAGACATTATTTGGTAAAATTGACAAAATAAGGAAATGGCTAAGCTTGCAGGGTCATGATTTCTAGCTCAGCAGTACCATTTAAATGCTAAAATATACCCAGTAAGAGATATGGTTTTAATCCTCCATATAGCATGATACAGAAACCATTTTTTGACTGGCAGAAGTATTCTACTCTGGCAGAGTCAAACTTAACTGTAAGCCTCTTTCCATATAGTTTGCTGAATATGACTTCTAGACTCATTATGACATTTTCCCCATTTTGCTTAGCTTTGTGTGTGTGTGTGTGTGTGTGTGTGTGTATCTATTTGTTACATCCACATGAATCAACATACAGTAATTGGTTTATGTGTTTTATTGTGATGTGTTACATTGAATATTTACAAAGGGTGTGAACAATTGCGCACACAAGTTTGGGCAGCACCCAAGTACAATATTTATCTTTATTGTCTCATTTAAGGCTATTCACAATGGCCTAATCTAAAAGCTCTTGGTTCAAAAAACCATGTGCCCTTATCAATCATTTTATCCAGGTAACATTCAAAGCATTAGCAGAAACAACCAGGATGCATACTCACACGAACAAGAGAGACCCTGTTTGCCTAATCCTATGAGCATATTCAAACAGAGATTACAGTAGGCAGGCTTGTTAAAGTGTTTTAGTCTCCATACATGCTGTCCATCATCCTTCACATTCTGCAGAACACATAAAAAGAAATAGATTTAATTTAATGGCATAAACAGAAAAGTTTTTAAGTGCCAATAAAAATTGAAATTGACTCAAGAACATAAAAGACAATCTGCTTCTTCATTTATTAATTTTCAAGGGATTACAACATAATTTTTCCAAACAGATATGTAGAGATATTGTTGCAAAACGGAAGACAGAGTGTGTATGTGGTGAAAACTCTAAAACTTTTTAGCATAAATGGTTAATAAAATGATTTGCCTAGATAACATGCACACAACCATATTCTAAAAGATAGGCTATATATGCCTAGGGTTTATTCTGCTACAGTTTATTCTGCTACAGCTACAAATTCAAGGGTCCCTTGCTGCAGAGGGCTTTATGAAAAAATATTATTTTAGTACTGGCTTTTATCTTTATCATAGGTTATGCATGAATAATGATTAATAATGATTAAGATTTAATGAAAACATCCTAATTAAAACATCTTTACTTAGGTAAAACTAAGTATAATAAACAAAAAGTCAAGAAGACAAGGCTTTCATAATAAAACATTTGTCTATTAAATAGAACCTGAATTAATTGAGGACTATGTGACTATAACTAGTAAATTGCTGCTGTTTATTTAAAACAATGGCCACTATATATGGACCAATCTAGCTGGCATAAAATACAATATATTCATTTAGAAGATAGCGTATTAGACTTCCTATCAAAGTGTTGATCAAGGGATCATGGTCTCTTGAAACTTCTTATACTTTTTTCAAGATCTTAAAAAAAAAACTTGTGTTTTTACATACATTCTGGAATTTAAAATAATAAATACAATAAAATGCAATCTTTAAGCCTAGCATGTCTTATCCCATTTCAGTGTGGGTCTTGACTACATATAGATTTTACTTCAATATTCTCTTGAGTAAACATTTTAAAAATAATTTTCTCTGATCATTATTAAATCAAGTGCTTAGAGAAATGGAATGTTCCATAGCTAAAAGAAAATGGAAGTGCTTTTACTTCACTATATTTAGTTATGTTGAAATAAAAGAAACAATGCAGTTGTTAATGAAATGAGAATGTAGAATGAAGATTAATATCAGCAACCTATAATAATGACTGATTTTGGAAAATCAATGAGTTGTACCAAAATATGGAACTTGACATTTTATAGATAACACTAGCTTTATAAAATCTAGGGTTTAATTTTACAAAGTAAAAAAAAAAATGCTATTGATGTTAAAGAGTGGATTCAATAGTTGCTTATTAATTTTTAAATGTATTTACATTATAAAAACAAGAATATGAATGAATACATTTCTATTTAATTATATATGAAAACATTGAGCGATCCATATTATTATATCAAACTCTTTTTTCTTCAGTTCATTTTATTGCCCACAAGTTCAATCTTTTTAAACTTTTAAAAAAAATGTATTTAGTTATATAGAGTTGGTATTCTACTTACTGTATTTTTGTTATTCTATTTCACCAAAAATATTACTTTACTATAATATGCATTTAACTATGTATCAACTTTTTAAAAAATGTTTACAAGCAACCCAGGTTTGAACAGGTTTCATTCCTAAATCTATCTTTAACTCAACTTTGTATGTAAATCGGAACTGGTATTTATTACTATTACTAAAAATGGCAACAACATTTTACTTCCTTGAGTCAAGAACTGCTGAAAATCACTAAAAGCAGACTGTACGTTAAAATTGTACGGCTCCAGTTGTTCATGAAAATATTTCACAGTTTTACCAATTTTTCCTCAAGGAAGGAGATGATGCCAGACATCATTTTCAGAAGAAGACAGGACATTGGAATGCCATAAATTGGATATTCTTAACCCAGAGATTGTTCTCTGTCAAATGCCAATGCTACAACATGAATTTTTATAACTATCTCATATTATAAAAATATTACCATCCAGAATGAATTACACAGAATACGTTATTATAAAATATATTCTGTATAATTCATTCTGGATGCTAATATTTTACTTGTTTCTTGTTAAGTTTGCTGGAAATGTGCTTGGGCCATTTACTGCACTAAAACATTGAACACATAGCCAATTGACATGGATTCGAGAACATTCCTGGTAGCAAAAATGTTTCATGCCTCAAAAACATAAGGCCTTGATCGTGCAGTTATTTCCATATCGAAGTGGTCAATCTCTGGATACATTTGGACACTGGAAAATTATATACTGAAGTTAATGGTTGCATTATGTTTTCATTTTTCAGTTTAAAGGAAGACTGTTTATACAACTTCTTCACTTAATGGAAATTCTGCAAAGTGCATTCAGACAAATATAATCAACTCTCATTTTAATTTAATACACTTTATTCCATTTGATATGGCTGCCCATTCTAAAAGACTCTGAGTGGCTTACAAAATCCAAAATAATTAAAACAGTTAAAATTCACATACACAACTTTGTAACTTTTATTACAAAGTACAAGTTAAACTCTTTTTTTAAACTTTGAAAGGAAGATAAATAAATAGCAGGATCTTATTTACTTGCTCAAACAGATTAGTATGCCCAACCTGAGGACAGAATTAAACATGTCATCAGTTTTGAGTCATTGTGTTTCCACAAGAAATACAAGTCCAGCTTCCTGTGAATTCCATTGGCACTTTTTTATCAATTTGGCTTGATAGTTGCAGATCAAATTCTGTGTAGGTAGCATATAATAAACATTTAGTGCTTTGAACTCAACTCCTGTTCTTATTACTTGCAGCTGTTACTTTGCTTTTTTTTTTTTAAAGTTATAAATAGTTAGGATGGTACATGTGGGTACCATTCTGCAGATTCCAATAGATGTCTTGGAACATCTGACAGTGGTCCCATGCACATAAACATGGGGCTATTGATATCAATGTGACTCATGTGTTTGTATGTATCTCTTATTTGTGTGTGTGTGCATAAAATACTGTTTCAATTCTGTAAAGAAGGTACATGATCATATTGTATGAAAATTGCTAAGTAAAGCTTTACTCTTCATTTTACTATCATGCTTTATATTTAGAATTATTGTGTATTTCAAATAAAAACAAAGAACAAGTTCTTTTAGGGTTTTAAAAATAAATATTAATATTATACAAATGTGTGTATGTGTGTGTGTGTGTCCCAATCTTTCTAAGTTATACAGATGTTAGCAAATATTTTTATTACATCTTAATCTAATAGTTTCTGAAAATTCTCTAAGAGAATTGCAAATGCTCCCTCCTGTGGAAAACCCAAAGAATAGCAATGAAGCAGTTTTTGGCTATTATTGTTCAAAAAGAGAGTTTAGTGATTAGCTTTCATCTGCTATTAATTTTCACATTTCACAAAGTTTCCTATTTTCCAAAGAAAAAATGTTTTGAAAAGGATACTGGATACTGATGATAACATTTCGTGAATAAACAAGTTGTAATAAATGTCTTGTCTGGACATACTCTGAAACTGGAACAAGAGAGGGAAATGGTCTATGATTCTTCACACTTTTAGAATATCTATGGATAAACTTCACTACATAATTATTCATTTTCAAATTGGAATAAAAAGCACATACTGCTAACTTTTTTCAATACTAAACAAGCACTGTCCCCAATATGTACTGTATAGCATATAAGCATTAGGTATTTATATTGAACATGTAGACACTTACAGTGCTTTAAATATATTTCCTGCCAAATGAAGTAGGACTCTCCATTATTCTAGCCAAATTTATGGTCTACAAAGCAGTGTTGAGTGTTCCACGGGGAATACACATTGGCAATCATTGTGGCATTAATCTTGCTTAGCTAGATCATTCTCTATGGACCAATTCAGTTGTAATATTTTTTATACTTGGGCCTAAATTTCCATAAGTATTTTTTTTCCTTTTTAAAGAGTCATCTGTTTAAAACTTCTGTTGGTTGATTATAAGGTAACATCCCTAATGTATTTCTTACAACCTTTTATTACAGGAAAATATTGTTGCAATACAAGCCTGACATCTAGTGGAAAAAAGGTAGTGGAAAAAACATAGTTAAAATTCTGAATATATTCACTCCAAAAATCATTGCACTTTTAAAAAAGCTATATATTCTTTTTTGCCAAACTAAAATAGAAGTTGTTGAAAACTTGTGGAGGATTTCCACACTTAAACACAGACATGTTTAAGAAGCAGATTAATAAGGAAATAGGCAGAACAATTTTGGAATATACACACAGAGAGAAACAATGAAAACTCTTTCAAGTCCAGTCCAGTGTCATAAACACATATATTATTGTTTATTGCATCAACTCCCAAACAAATTTGGGTGGTTAAAACAAACAAAAAAGCCTACTTATTAGAAGAAAATACACCAGAAGAAACAATAAAAATTGTTCTAAATGTACTGTAGTTATGGAATGAACAAATTAGTTAATTAATGAAACAAAGTACGAAGTACAACACTAAAGTCAAACCAAAACAACCCATCACCATCCATGCTGTCACATTGTGGATGAGCAGCAGCTTCTGGGTGGATTTCAAGATCAACAAAGTAGAGTGCATTATAGTAACCCAACCATGAGATGATGAACTCACAAATCTCTGTCTGAAGAGACTCCTTTTTGAAAGAATAAGATGTACCTATCTGGCCACAACTTGTACCTATTCATTTGATTTGCCACAATTTGGGAATATGGATTTCACCTGCATATTTATGTTAAACTAGACCGGCATGGTAGCATAATGGTGAAGACGTTTGCCTTCCACTCAGAAGGTTGAGAGTTCAATCTTAGGTAGCAGCAGATGTTTCTTTCCTAGGATGTAAAGAAAAAATATCTCCTGTGAACTCTGTGTGGTGTCAGGAAGGGTATTGGCCAGTAAGTGCTCAGCTCCATCTAGTCTCTACCCCAAATTAAGGAATTACAAGATTGTAAAAAGGGAGTTGTTTATTCATGTTAAGCTAGTAGGTGATATTATCCAATGGTTTCATGAAGTTGTTCATCAGCTGGGCAAAATGTGTAGAATCCTGCACCACTCTAAAAATGAGGAGCCATGGTCTATATTTCTCTATGCCTGTCAACCTTGATCAAACCTGGACACAGAAAATGAAAAACCATTGTAAATTGGAACCTTCCATTTTGAAGCTGGTCCAAAATGATACCATGATCAACAATATTGAAAGCCATTGAGATATCTGGGAGCTGTTGTGGTCCACCAATGGCCTGTAGAGCTGGCAGCAGAGTTGGACAGTGGGCCAGTCCTGGAGTCTGGGGAAGGCTCAAATGAGGGATCTGTGTCTGACACAGAGATGGGATCAGGGCCATCTGAGAGTTATGTGCGGACTCCAGAGCCTCCAGAATCTGACATCAGTGAGGCAGAGGAACAGGGAGATCTGGTTCCCAGTGCACGCTTGCACAGAGCTGCCAGAAGGCAAGAACAGTTAAGACAAAAGGAGCAACTCGAGAGTAAGGCTTGGAGATGATTGGCCCCTCCCATAAGACATAATGGAGGAGCAAAGGGACATGAGCCTTTGTAGGAAGCAACTTTGTTTGTTCTGGTCAGTTTAAACTCTGAAGCTCTGTGTGTACTTTGTTCTCTGTTTGGCCTTGTACAGCTAATTGATAATTTAGTCACTGGCAACATTTCAAGGGAGGTAAGGTGGGTGCTTATCAGCCTTATCCCAAAAGACTGTGGCAGACTTCTGTTGAACTATTCATAAACTGTCTGGGACTCATTATGGGCTGTGAATGCATATAATTCACAATCATTGAAATAAAACAAAAGGTTTTTGGGAACAGCATGTGATTATTACTGTCTCAGGAACCCTTGGCCAGAACAGGAGCACAAGTTTAAATGCACTCATCTCAATTCTACCACAGTTTTTAACAAATATGACTAATGTGAACTTGGTACTAAACTCTGACTTGAAATCCAATCAAAACAGATAAATTTAATCTGTTCTTTCCAGAGCTCACTGGAAATAAGTATGACCACCCACTTCATCCGCTCCACTCTGAAGTGGAGACCAGAAAATCATTTTACAGAATTGTTAGTTCTATCAATGTCTTATTTAAATAAGGTACAAGGCTGAAGGAGTTACTCCTTCCCTCAAAAAAGCAGGCATCAATGAACTGACCAAATTGGAGGTGATCACCTGAATACTTTAATCATCTGGATCTAACAAATTGATGGCCAAGATAACTGACTGGAGAATTCATTTTACATCATTGGAAACACAGGCTCAAACTCACAAAGTCTGGGTGGCCTAGTCTGGGTGCCTCGATTCAATCCAAAGTCAAATGATATAATAATAATGTTTGCTTATTTATATCCTGCCTTTATTATCTTTACAAACAACTCAAGGAGACAAACATAGCCAACACATCTTCTTCCTCACAACAATAGTCTGTGAGGTGAGTTGGATGAATGAGAGTAACTGGCCCAAAGTCACCCAGCTAACTTTCACAGCAAAGGCAGGACTTGAACTCACAATATCTTGCTTTCTAATCTGGTGCCTTAAGAATTAGAACAAACTGGTCTCCCAACTAGCATAAAGATCACCCCATGCAAGATTACTTTGTCCAAACCATATAACCTCTCTCTGTGGCATGTGAAATTCAAATAACAGTTCTAACCCAATATATTAGGCCTAGTGTAGTGTCATCCATGAAGAAAACCTTGCATGAGCTAGGAAGGCTAACCAGTCTTCCAAGAATATTGCATGCTAATACAGCTGATTCATTATCTCTAGAATTCACATAAAATCAATAGATACATAGTTCACCATTTCTGATTATCTTATTTTTCACAAAAATCTGCAGCAGTTGCATTCTCCAATAAAGCTGCCATACAGTACATATTTCATATAAAAAGCATCACTTCTGAGACATGCCCTTCTCCTGTTATTTTGTCCTGCAAAAATGCCCAATGTGAAACTGATTAGCCTTCATAATCCTTTGACACTATTTGATTTTATTTATTTATTTTTATTTGTCAATTGCTTACAAGATAATAGGTATAAGTAAAAATATAGTTATGAATACATGGATACATATAAGAAAAATAAAAAAATATAAAAGAAACAATAGGACAGGGATGGTAGGCACGTTGGTGCGCTTATGCACGCCCCCTACAGACCTCTTAGGAAAGGGGTGAGGTCAATAGTAGACAGTCTAAGATTAAAGTTTTTGAGGTTTGGGGAAAAAACCACAGTCAGGTAGAGTATTCCAGACATTGACCACTCTGTTGCTGAAGTCATATTTCCTGCAATCAAGTTTGGTGCTATTAACCTTGAGTTTGTATCTATTGCTTGCTCTAGTGTTGTTATGGTTGAAGCTGAAGTATTCATTGACAGGTAGGACATTGCAATGTATGATTTTATATACTATACTTAGATAGGACCGAAGGCGGCATAATTCAACATTTTCTAGGTCTAGAATTTCAAGTCTGGTGGCATAAGGTATTCTGCAACGAGTAGAGGAGTGGAGAACTCTTCTTGTGAAATATTTCTGGACTTTCTCAACTGTGTTAATATCAGATACGTTATATGGGTTCCAGACTGATGAGCTGTATTCGAGTATTGGTCTAGCAAATGTTTTGTATGCTCTAGTTATTAGTGTAATATTACCAGAAAAAAAGCTACGTAGGATTAGGTTAACAACTCTTAATGTCTTTTTGGCTATGTAGTTACAGTGGGCTCTAGCACTTAGGTCATTTAAGATTAGTACTCCAAGATCCTTGACAGAATTTGGATCATCAACAAGGTCTTGACTATTCAGCCTGTATTTTATTTTCTGATTTATTTATTTTTGCCAATATGTAGGACAGAGCATTTATTTGTTGAGATTTGAACTTGCCATTTGTTTGACCATTCTGATACATAGTCAAGGTCTTTTTTGAAGCCAGCAAAGAACTATAAGCTGGCTGGATGATTTTGCAGTGTAGAAGCCTAGTAAATAAATTAATATTTTCAAAAGAAACATATTTGATCTCAATAATTTCAAATAAAAAAATCTGGGTATTTGTCTAGAATGCGAACTGTGTTTTTCTATTAGCAAATAACACCAAATATATTTGACTATGTAAATAAATTGTGTTCATAATGCTGAAAATCTCACAAGAAGCTGAAGAGTTTATATTTGTAAAAGGGAAATTGTAAAATGGGTATAATTAAGTTTGTGAATTTTGATCTGTGTGTTTTCTATTGACATTTATTAATAGCATAGTAGAAAAATACTTTATGACAGTAGTTGCATTTGTAAATATGATTTAGTTAATTAATCAATTAAATGCAATTGTATTGAATTTTAATTTAATTCTACATCCTAATTGCAGTAGTAAGAGTGGCATATCGATGCTATTATTATTATTATTATTATTATTATTATTATTATTATTAAATTTTGCAGCTGCTCTGCAGACAGATTTTCCATTTATTTCAGTATGAGCTTTGTCTGCTGAGAAACTGGAAAAGTACACACAAAAAAGAATAATGAAAGAGCTATGAGAATAAAAGAGTGTAACTAGATTTATTTTATTTAAATCAGTAATAATATATATGACTCTATTTATACAGATATATTTCAAAAGGTAATTGTACTCACACACACACACACACACACACACACCTATATGGGTACAGTTCACCTTTTGAAATACATACATTACAAGTATATGCGTGTAAGTGTATAAATTAGATAATGAATTTTTTTTATGAATTATCAATTCAGAGTCAAACTGTCTGTTGAAGAGAATCAACCTATTTCAACATTTTAAAATAAAGCCTCAAACCAGAAGGATTCTGGTTCAAACAAACATACAAACAAATAAATGTGGTTCATTACAAGGATAAGCAATTTACATCTGAAAGCCAGATCCAAATGGAAATAGCCAATCCAATTCAAATGACTCTGAACCTGATTAGATTGGATTCATTTTCAAATGAAGGTGGGAATAATATTTGTTCTAACAATATTTGTTTGAAAAGGTGAAATTGCAGGAAGCTAGATTTTATTGAAAATGTGATCGAACACAAAGACTTTTTATAAAGATCTGTTAGCATTTTCATACTATGTCTATTTTGAAAACAGTCCCTGAAATTCCAATTCTTTAAAAGAAAAAACATTAAAAATCAATTAATTTTTTAAGATAGTTTTCAGATGTGTAACAATAGTTGTTTTTAGATAGCACCCCAAATACAGTTTAAACAGGGATGTTGAGGAAGGTAACAGGGAAAGAAATATTTCTAACTTATGCTTATGCTCTTTTTTATGAATTTAGTATTTATCTATTTGTGCATCCAAAATGCTGGAATGCATACAAGTTTTTAAGTTTGAGAGTTTATTACCACTGTGATAATTCTTACATTCTCTAATCCAAGCAATACTAAAAGTGGGATCGTAGTCATTCCTCCCTGGATCCATTCTTCCAAGGAAACTGTGCCATCATGATCATAATCAATTTCTTCCATCATCTCATGAAGAATCTGTTTTAATTAAAAAAAATTGATATAAATAATATGTAAAAACTAATAGCTGTTTCACATGGACAATGTCTTGTAAAATATCATTAAAATATTTTCATATTAAAAATATTGCTTTATCTGTTTCAATTTTAGTGCAACCCTATTCAAGTCTAATCAAAATAAATCCAATGATGTACATCATTCTAATCTTAATGTAATTTTAATATTCTAATAGATCTTGAAAATATAGCACTAAATAAATTGTATCATCCAGGTTGTTTGGTGGAGAACAAGATTTTATAGGCAAGAATATGTGATCCTGGGGCAAGAAAACTCATTCTACATGAGTTGGCATTCTCGTGTAATTTCAGCCTTCATGTAATGTGTACCTGTGCCATCAAAACAAATTCATGATGTCATCTGAATGATGCCTGTCTCTGATGTAGCAGTATTTATTTAAATATCTGAAATTAAAAGGGATGTTTATTAGAAGTAATTTAATTTTAAAAAACCTTAAATGCTTCCAAAATATTTACTGTATACAATATTTATATACTTCATGTTAGCAGAGGAATAGTAATTTTCAATAAAATTTAAGTGGGAATGCTGAGTTTATTTTACCACATCCAAATTCATCTTAAAAATAAACTGGATGGCAAAATATGTAGCAAATGTCTTTGTATAAAGTTAGTATGTGGGTATCATTTGTAAAAAAAAACTAATCAAACAAAAACTGTTTAATCCTGTTTAGTACATTCAGCAATTGATCCACAAACTTTCCACAGAAAATGTCTTGAATGCTTGTTCTGCTCAAATATGCTTTTGTTCTCCTGCAGTTGAATTGCATAAGAATTAATATAATCCATTTTATTTTTAAAAAAGAAATTCTGTTATTGATTGATCTAAACAATACTATATTTTCCATAGTTTTCTTTATATTAGTGACACTTCTTTCTTCATATTTATTTGCCTTGAATCTTCAGGCTCAAATATGTTTCTGTAGTCCATTTTAACATGGAAGAAACCAAACCAAGCTGCTCAGTGGTAGTACTCAGCAGGTTCTGACCAGTTCTGGAAAACCGGTAGCGGAAATTTGAGTAGTTCGGAGAACCACCTCTGGAATACCACCTCTGGAATACCACCTCTGACTAGAGATTTTACAGTATCCTTCCTCTGCCCCACCCATACCTACAGAACTGGTAGTAAAAAAAATTGAATCCCACCACTGAAGCTGCTACAAACATAATATTAATTAAATTAAATTATGTAGAACAGTTCTTTGATATTTCCATTGATAATTAAATAAATGACCTGCCATGATACTTACTGGACTGAGTTCAGTGACATCCCATTCAAGATATTCTGCAACATGCATCATTTGTGTAATGATGTTTTCAAGTTCCTGGACATGAAAGCAAAACACAAAGTATCTTGTTAATTAAAGTCATTTTTCTTTTCCTACAATTCAACTGAATGACAATGTAAACTAAAAGAGGACTTCATACTCACATTTCCCAACAGCTTTTACCATCTGAGATAGTTGCATTTGAAAAATGATAGTTGCATGTTTTCAAGGAAATTTAATATACAAATCATGCTAACAATTCTTTAAGAGTTATTTAAGGGTACTACTAAAGAATATTTTGAGTACTACTACATATACGTTGGCCAATGGATCTCAGTAGAAGGTGATACAATAAAGGAAACTGAACTGCATGTTTGGTTGGCAGTTATTTGGCATGGATTGGAGAACAAGTGAAAATATACAATATCAAAAGAGTAAAAGAATTGAAATGGAAATGGGCTGGTCCATAGCAAGAACAACTGGTGGCAAGTGGACCAAGGCAGTCATATAATGGATCCCACATGATAAAAATTGTCCATAAAAGAGACCTAAAACAAAATGAATTGATCAGCAAGCATTGTGGGGTCGATTGGCAAAAGAAAGCTCATAACCGTATTGGTTGGAAACATACAGAAGAGACCTTCATTGTGCAGTGGACAATAATGGCTAAAATGATGATGATGATGATGATGATGATGATGATGATGATGATGATGATAATGATGATTTTTTAAGAGTATAGTAAACTCCAAATATTATCATGTTCTAAGATTTCCATCAAACTTAATCAGAAAGGCCAGGGCTTAGAATTAGTAGAAACTAAAGTCCATTTCTACAAAGGATACCCAATCATTTGTCTAGGAAGTCTTACGATTCAGACTTCCAGTAGCATTTCTTCCGAGGATGGACTGAAGACTGCTATCGTGCACGGCTTCAATCCGTGTTGTACCTGTTAGAGGGCTCCGAACGAGGATAGAACCACCTTGGAGGGGTGGGGAAGAAGAGGGAGACTGCCTTTAAGGTTGAGGGGAGCTGCATCTCCCCTCCTTGACCAGGTAAACTCCCCCCAAAGACAGGCTGCAATGGTGGCTAAATATGGCCATACTGAAGAAGGAGAGCTATCTGGGACAAAGATCGTGCAGGAGTGGTGAAGAAGCGGACAGTGTGGAGACCAGGCAAACCAAGTGCAATATTTGAACATAAGGTACCCGGATTTAAAACTTTAAAGAGACTTTTAAAAAGATTGGAAAAACAGCAACCAGAGTGAATGAAAAAAATGGATATAAGTGAAAGTGGCTTTGAATTTTAAAATGAATTACACTGAAAGAGGAAACTAGAAGAAAATATCTATGTAAATTGGATTATATTAAATTATATAATTGGCACTAAATAGGCACTTAAAAGCTGAACTTGAATGTGCCAAAAAGAAAAAATATTTAACAGTTGGATTTATTGGATTATTCAAACTTAAAAGCCTTAAAAGAGAAAGTGAAAAGAAAAGGTGGAACTTGGACATAACAGAGAGCGCCACCTAATGGTAAAATGGTAATGGAAAAATTTCAGTGACTTTTTTAAAAAAGTATTTGGTTCTCTAAACATTAGAACTTGATACAAAGTAAGAGGAACTTTGATACAACAAGATAGAAACCCTGAAAAGTGAAATTAACATACTATAAAGGAAGAAGAAAGAAGCTTGAACCCTGGGAATACAAGGTGACTTTGACAAAAATTCAAAACTCAACAAAAGAAACTTAATAATAAAAATATATAAACATTGGACTATTTTGACCCTAGAAAATTGAAACAGGATTTAAAACTGGACTTAAATACTGAAGAAAGAGACAAAAGAAAAATTAAATTTGAAAGAGGTGCATAAAAATGGTAGAATTTTGCTCGGAGATAAAATCGGACTTAGGAAATATAAGAGAAATGATATGTAAAAGAGTGGATTTGTGCAGTATTGGCTTACAAATACTAGAAATGGTGACATTGGAGAACAAAGAAGAACAAGGAGATCCAGAAGGAGAGGAGTTGATTGGAGAAGAGGCCAGCCTCAATGAACAAATGGTGCAACGAACATTAAAACAAGGGGGGGGGACATGAAAATTAAGACTTGGAGGTTTGAGGGGACAATTAAAGAGGTAACTATTTGGAAAGTCAAACAAAGAAAAAGGAAACAGCAGAAAAGGGAATTACAGGAGAAAGCTCAAAAGAGGGAGGGGGATAAAAATTGAAGTCAGAAATGGAAGGAAAAAATAAAGGAAAAGGGAAGTAAGGGAAAGGACCAGAAAAGAAGGGGTGATAGAAAGCCAAAAAAAAAAAAAATGAAAAGAAGTTACATGGCTAGAAGACCTAGAGATAATAAAGAATAAGAAAGAGGATTCTGCAAGGTAATGTATAGTGAGGTATAGATTTTTTAAAAATGGAATGATTGGAACAGGTGTTTTTTTCCCTATCTGACTATTTTTTAAGAATGATGGTTAAACTATAATCGGAATAAATATAAAAGTGGGAAGCTATTATAAGAATGTTAATTAAATTAAATGAAATGAAGAATATACCTAAAATGAAACCCTAACCCTAACTATGAGAATTGTACTAAAAAGATTAATATCAGTTTCTACAATTATCTGAAAAGATTAATGTATTTGAAATAATAAATGACTTAGAAGATAAAGGAAAGAATACCATGTGGAATCTAACCTAAAATGTATATGTGATACGTAGTTTAGATAATAACTAAAAATGATTATATTATGGTAATTTTTAATATGAGTTAAAGGGGAGTAAACTGAATGATGTATAAAACAAAAGGGTGGTACACTCAAATGGGCAATTAAGGGGGAAATGTTTGGAATTATTAAAATTAAGATGTAATTTGTTGAATAATGAAATAAGAACATGCAATGAAATTGCAAAATAAAAGTATAAAAGCGTAATGAACATAGATTAACAAACAAGAATTTTAAGATATTATATTAAAAAGATATGAGTATAATTAAAGAAAAATGGAATAATTTAAGATATGAATTGAAAATAGATAAAATAAGTGTCGAAAAATATAAGAATATTTGTGAAAATTTACAGAAAATGGAAAATGTAATGATATGATAAGAAACTGAATATGAAAGATAAATATGTAATTATGGTCATGTTTGTATGGAAATGTTAAAACCTGAAACCACATTGTTCACCAAAAGAGATGTTTGTAAAAGATAAAAATAAAAAACTTTTTATAAAAAAAGGAAGTCTGATGATTCATGCCTAAATAGCAGTTAGACTAAAATAAATATAATATTGCTTTCAACTTTACAATTCTATAATTCTTAAAGATTCAGAAGTTCATGGCATCCAAGAGCAGTTTGAGTGTCAAACTGAATAGAAATAGTAGCTAAGTCAAGTTAATCAACATGCAATTTATTAAAATAATAATAATGAGGATTCATCTAAATAATGAGAAATGTCAGCATTATCAGATAGACCAGACAGGAAATACAGTTTGGTAAGCTTATTATACACTGCTCAAAAAAATAAAGGGAACACTTAAACACAATGTAACTCCAAGTCAATCACACTTCTGTGAAATCAAACTGTCCACTTAGGTAGAAACACTGATTGACAATCAATTTCACATGCTGTTGTGCAAATGGAATAGACAACAGGTGGAAAGCAGAGGCAGTTAGCAAGACATCCCCAATAAAGGAGTGGTTCTGCAGGTGGTGACCACAGACCACTTCTCAGTTCCTATGCTTTCTGGCTGATGGTTTGGTCACTTTTGAATGCTGGCGGTGCTTTCACTCTAGTGGTAGCACGAGACGGAGTCTACAACCCACACAAGTGGCTCAGCTAGTGCAGCTCATCCCGGATGGCACATCAATGTGAGCTGTGGCAAGAAGGTTTGCTGTGTCTGTCAGGGTAGTGTCCAGAGCATGGAGGCGCTACCAGGAGACAGGCCAGTACATCAGGAGATGTGGAGGAGGCCATAGGAGGGCAACAGCATCAGGATTGCTACCTATGCCTTTGTGCAAGGAGGGACAGGAGGAGCACTGCCAGAGCCCTGCAAAATGACCTCCAGCAGGCCACAAATGAGCATGTGGCTGCTCAAATGGTCAGAAACAGACTCCATGAGGGTGGTATGAGGGCCTGATGTCCACAGGTGGGAGTTGTGTTTACAGCCAACACCGTGCAGGACGTTTGGCATTTGCCAGAGAACACCAAGATTGGCAAATTCGCTACTGGCGCCCTGTGCTCTTCACAGATGAAAGCAGGCTCACACTGAGCACATGTGACAGACGTGACAGGGTCTGGAGATGCCATGGGAACGCTCTGCTGCCTGCAACATCCTCCAGCATGACCGGTTTGGCAGTGGGTCAGTAATGGTGTGGGGTGGCATTTTTTTAGGGGGCTGCACAGTGCTCCAGGTGCTCACCAGAGGTAGCCTGACTGCCATTAGATACCAAGATGAGATCCTCAGACCCCTTGTGAGACCATATGCTGGTGCGGTTGGCCCTGGGTTCCTCCTAATGCAAGACAATGCTAGACCTCATGTGGCTGGAGTGTATCAGCAGTTCCTGCAAGATGAAGGCATTGATGCTATGGACTGGCCCGCCCGTTCCCCAGACCTGAATCCAATTGAGCACATCTGGGACATCATGTCTTGCTCCATCCAACAACGCCACATTGCACCACAGACTGTCCAGGAGTTGGGGGATGCTTTAGTCCAGGTATGGGAAGAGATCCCTCAGGAGACCATCCACCACCTCATCAAGAGCATGCCCAGGCATTGTAGGGAGTTCATACAGGCACATAGAGGCCACACACACTACTGAGCCTCATTTTGACTTGTTTTAAGGACATTACATCAAAGTTGGATCAGCCTGTAGTGTTTTTTTCCACTTTAATTTTGAGTGTAACTCCAAATCCAGAGCTCCCTGGGTTGCTAAATTTGATTTCCATTGATAATTTTTGTGTGATTTTGTTGTCAGCACATTCAACTATGTAATGAACAAAATATTTAATAAGAATATTTCATTCATTCAGATCTAGGATGTCTTATTTTTGTGTTCCCTTTATTTTTTTGAACAGTGTATTTTATTGTAAAGCTACATTAATAGAGTTTTAAAATAAGTTCCATCCAGCCACTATGTAGCTGTGGGCTATGTTCCCTATCACAGATGCCGACCAAATGGGCTAACAAGGAAGAGCCTGCTTCAGAAACCTGGGAATGGGGCATGGAGGAGCATGAAATATGTGGGGGATTCTGAACCAGGAGAATGGGCAAGAAGTGGAAGAAATATCAGCTGCTACAAACATAATATTCATTAAATAACTTCAGAAGACCATTCCTAGGAGCATCTCTTCACCCATTCTCCCAGTCTCATTTCCACATATCATTTGAAAAGAGAACAAATTTAATTTTGATAGTTTTTGCCATGCTTATTCTTTTTATTTCCTCATTCACAGGAATTTTTTTTGTAATGAAGTAAATCAAAGTTGTAAAAGTAGAAGCTGCATATATAACTTGCTGTTTCACATACAATACAATATATATCCCCTCTGGAATTGCAGTTTATGGCAACAGAAAAATATAATAAATACACAATATTGTTCTCTTCCAAAATACATTTTTTGAAACACCAGCTGGGAATAGGTGATAGAATATAAATTTATTCTTGGAAGCCTATGAAATATGTATACTGATGTTATATTATACTAATCAGTATAAAAAGAAAACATAAAACTCTTAAGTACTTTAGAAAGTAATTAATATTAGGATACTGTCTTTTTTTAATAATCACATCATGGTTCCTGACTAATTTGCTCTTTCATCTTACTGAACTTAATGGAACCAAATAATACAAATCTCTAATTACAAAATTATGAGATCCCCAGAGAGATCCCCTAACACTTACACAGTCAAAGACAATCTAATATTTGTATTTTTGAATCCTCTTTGTATATCCTATATTGTGGTTTATTTCTATGATAGTTCGATGATATTTGCTTTAGTCTATTTTGATTACTGGTTTTACCTGATGTTTGTTATGCTATTTTACTTTTAATCAGTTTTGAATTTTAACTCATCTTTTTATTGTAGATGGCAATATGGGCTATAAATTTAAAAATAAATTGTTATCATCAACAAGTGCTATTAATGTAAGTTAGAACTAAAGGCATTTCTGTGCAACAGCTTTCCTATCTATCTATCTATCTATCTATCTATCTATCTATCTATCTATCTATCTATCTATCTATCTATCTATCTATCTATCTATCTATCTATCTAAAGTTTAAGTGGACTCCAGGGGATGATAGAGGACAGGAAGGCCTGGAGGAAGGTTGTCTGTCTGTGTGTGTGTGTGTGTGTGTGTGTGTGTTTGTGTTTGTGTGTGTGTTTGTGTGTGCGCGTGCATACACACACACACATATACACATACACACACACACACACAAACATGTCTGATGATGGCAGATGAGATTCTACCGAAACATCGCAACAACTTTAAAAGCACAACTATAATGTGGGAAAATACCCGAACAAAGCTGAATACCATACATATACATATATATACAATATATATCAGGCTTGAAACTGGGAGATTGTAAGTTCTAATACTACTTTAGGCATGGCCAACTGGCTGGGTTACTTGAGTCAGACACTATCTCAGCCAAACTCACCTCACAGGGTTGTTGTTGTGGGAAAAATAGGAAGAGGAATGAGTATTCGGTATGTTTGCTACCTTGAATTATTTATAAATATAATCAAAGCACAATAATAAATAAATATTAAATATGACATTTTAATCAGTAAAATTACCGAACTATCCAGGTAGCCATTTCCATCTGTGTCATATAAGCGAAACATAACTAAAGAGAAATAAAATATTAAAATCATTTTGTGGTAAAGAATTAAAACTATATTATAACATAAGTAATATAGAAACTACTACATCAGAAATAAATTCTGAGAAATAAATGATGCTAACAGAAAAAGTAATGCATATTGTCTTTCTATTCATCATCATTTTATAGTAATGTAGAGATTCAGTCCTGAAGACCCAGTCTTTGACTTTAACTGGGACAAGATTGTTGGAAAAATACATGTACATACAATTAGCTTTCAGGAATACATTAAAATTATTTAATTAGTAATTAAATAGCAAATTCCAAGTTGGTAAAATGTCCAGTGTTTCAAAGGAACAAAATGGATTATTGCAATGAGCTAACAAATTTTTCCTCATAGAATATACTACTTTGTCATAAAAGTATACATATTTCTAGATAATATCTAAATAGAATGATCATGAAAAGAAACAAAGTATGAATTATTTTGCTCAATATTACTTGCATCTAATATTATTCAACCGATATAATTTATTATTTAATATATAGATGAGAAAAATCTGATTTGCATAACCCAATCTTAATATTTATATGTTACATATTTGTATTAAAAGAAACTAAATTACTATTCTGCTCAGAAAATATACTGTTTAAGATCTGATCTCTCAACCTGCAATGGAACCAAATATCCAGCAGATAGCCTACTGTCTATATCTTAGCATACAGTTATAAATTGCATGTTGCTGTTTTAATGTACAATGATGTCTTAGAAAAGTTATTCATTTCAGAACTTAGTGAGTGGGACATATCTTGTTTCAGTTGCACAGATACATTTGTCATGGTGATCTGTCGATAACTCAACAATGTATCGTGACATTTATCTTCTTTTTTATCGCTTTG
The DNA here is from genome assembly GCF_049901735.1 of Notechis scutatus. Classification (NCBI taxonomy): domain Eukaryota; kingdom Metazoa; phylum Chordata; class Lepidosauria; order Squamata; family Elapidae; genus Notechis; species Notechis scutatus. The sequence continues at coordinate 38,286,433 of NC_142025.1, read as the reverse complement.
GGTTTTTCTAAATTTTCGAGCCTTTGTCAAAGATTTTTGTTTCTATTTTAGGTGTCCAAAATAATTAAATATTAGCATCATTATTAACACTTCAATAATTTAAACAATAAGCTGTTTAAATATAATTCAAAAATGACAATCTTCTACAGCATCATAGTTCAAAGACATCAATCTTTATGCAGCATTTCTTATAGACTAGTACTCATAATCATATATTATGACTGGAAAGCCTATGGCCTTGACAAAAGCTAGCTTTTTTCGTGATGTAATTTATCTACACTTCAATATGGAATCTAAACAACAGTAGTAGTATTATGCATTATAACTTCAGAATACAAGAAATGGATGCAATCTTTATATATTTAAACTTTTCATGAATTTAATGGGAAAACTTATTATAAATGGGATCACCGTGCTCCTTAATATTTCATGGATAAAGTCTAAATATGATGGATTATGGGCCTGGTTTTCTTGTTTGTGATTTTATTATAGTTGTGGGCTAGCCAAGTTAATGTTTAACAAGATATATATAAAACTTTTAATAATAAATAAATCAACAAATAATGGCTTGATTAAGTTCATATACTAAATACATTTAATGGGTTTATGTTTGCTCTGCCATAATAAAAATGTTGGTCTCTATAATTCACTTTTTATCTTCTAAATAATATATTAAATTCTGCAATACCAGTAACATAATATTTTTACAAGTTTTTTAGGGGTTTTCTTTAGATTGTTTCTATTTTACTATGTGAAAATAAAGCTGCAACAGCATGCAGGTAAAGGAATAGCAGAACCTGGAGGAATCCCTATGTTCTGCCATTCCTTCTACCAACACAGCATCAGATAATTAATAAACCAGGTGTCATAATTGTATCTGTGCATGATCAGACAATGATAACTGTGCAGAGGTACATTTTGAAAACAGCTGAAACTAATTAATATTTCAAATTTAACTTTTTGGTGAAATAATGAAAATATATGTTTCAGAATATTTCTATGTGTTAAAATAATAACAAATATTGATTACAATGGCCATTTTTCCTATGTTTATCAAATCAAGGCTTTTTAGAATATTGGAGAAAACTCTGTTAGTTCATCATAAGTTACTGCCACATCTCATAAAAGCATTTTGTACCATGAAACATTCTTCTCATTCACAACCAAGTTATTTGACCGTCAAAGCTAAATGGAAGTTGAATGCAATAAATTTATTCCTTGAAAAAAATGTTACACACTAAGGATACAACATAATAATCTAAAAGACAGATCCAATGAACTCAATGGAACTGACTTCTGAACATATAGATAATATTAATTAATTAACTTCTATAGCCTGGCAAATAAATCAGTGACCCTGGGTGGCTTTCAATTTTAAATTTATATTCTCTCAAATGTCTAAAACTTATTTAATTTTCAAACTTATGACAATTAAATACATATACATAAAGTTATGACAATTAAATACATATACTGAAAACGACTGGAACAAACAACAGGGGATTGTTTTGCATGAAATACATACATTCTAGTTTGTCTTCAGGTCTCCCTCTTTCAAGAAGGGAAAGGTAACAAACAATATCTTTCAACTGGATTACTTCTGGGATGTGCTTTGTGGAAAGATGTTGAAGATGTGTAGTTATGCTTTTAGCAATTCGCAAACCTGAAATAATATTAATACTGTTTACTTATATAGCAAGAAACAAAATATTTGAACATCCCACCTGCCCATATTATACATAAAACACTTCTTTGTTTCTGTAGCAATTGAGAAAATGGATATCATTTTGCACAAAATATCATTCAAGGTGATAAATTGGGCTATTTATTTTTAAATCAAATTTATATAGCGACTCATTTTACAAAAAATGACAGTGCACAACATTCAGATAAAACAATAATTAAAAAACAGATATAATATATAAAAGTACAAATTAATAAATATCATAAAAAATAAAGATTCAAACCATAGAAAAAAGGGAATAAGAATATCAAGGCAGCCATTAATTGGGTTTCTGGATCTCTGGGAGTCACAGTTCTGATAAAATAACAGATCTTGAGAGTCTTTTGAAATATTGAAATGGATGAAGCTAATCTAATTTGTAAGGTCCCAAAATCACTGAACATGAGTTGAAGAGATATATAAATTTTGTAAAATAAATGAATAATTCTAGGGAGAAGGCTGTTCCATAAGGTGGGCACCATGACAAAGAAACACATCTCATGGGACCCACCAACTGTAGGTCCTTAGAAGATAGTACCTAAAGCATGCCTTCTCTGCCAGATTTAAGAGGTTTAACTGATATAATCAGGTAGATGTGATTCCTCAGATAACCCGATCCCATATACCATGAAGAACATAAAAAGTTAAAACCTTGAATTAGACTAGGGAGAAATTGCAGCTCACAGTGCAGCGGTTTAACACACCCTGTTATAGGAATGCACATAACTGCCTATGCCACTCTAGTCCACACCAATCAGGATCTTGGATCTTCAAGGCAGCTCCATTACAGTACATGACAGTAGTCCAGTCTGGAAGTGACTAGGAATGGGTGATTGTAAGAAGGACCTGTAGATTCAGGAACCAACACAACTAGTATGTTTGATTCACATTTGGTTGAGTTTATCCTTTATTGAGTGCCTATGACATTCTGGATATATTTTCTCTCGTGTCATCTGCCTCAACTCCTCTGTAAATCACTGAAAGGAAAGATATCCTACTGGAACAATTGGGCCCAACGCCTCAGCCACTGTTTTATTTCAATACATATACATATTTCATTTCATAGGGTTGTAAGTACTATTGTATTTAATGATCTAAAATTTTAAGCACATTTATAATAGAAATTGAAATTATCTCAGTTTTATCATATACTGTACAGCAACATTTTCTGCTTACGCTTGGTTGCTACTTTTAATATCCACAATAATGTTTGCCAAGCACAAAGATTTTATTACTTTGCTGTGAACTTCTAGATAAAGAAATAATAGCGTAATATCATTAATAATAATTAGTCTGATTTTTTTTCAGTTATCTTATAAGATGCTTTCATTCTTATTTAATTTATCATTCTTCTACAATTTAAACACAGCTTCTTGCTGTACTCTGTGGAATCAATTCAAATGTGCTAATCTCTTGAACTGAATATGATCCAAACGTAATGCCATAATCATATTTGTAAAATACTAAAGCACTAAGCTAAATACTGTTAGTTTCCAGTTTTTTTTAATGGGCTTTGAATTGAGTATAACTAAGATACCAGACAATGGATGAAGAAGAGTACCTTAGCATTATATTTAAATACAATTAGTTTTTATTTTCATAAAAAAAATATCCTTGAAAGTGAGGGTCATAAGACAGGATTATAAATTCTTGGCCAATTATTTAAATAAAAAAGAAATTCCTTTTAAATGGCTAATCCCAGAAGGGATGTTAATAACTTGGAAAGAGAGAAAAATCAAAATAGATTCTATAGAACAGGCCCAAGACTTTCATGATCAGCTAATAGGCACGGATAACCAATACACCAAGGAGGAAACTAAAAGGAAACCACAGGATGATCGTAATCGCCATAGAAACCAAAAAGAAGGACTTCCTCAAAATTTAGGGAACGACAAACCACAACCAGGGAGAGAAGAATCAATCTCACAACAACAGCAAGAAGAAAACCGAATCATCACTAGACAAAAAACTAAACAGACCTAGATAAATGGAGATAGGAAAGAAACTCCTCTCCATTAATATAAATGGTTTAAATTCAACATCTAAAAGGAAAAGGATATTAACTAAATTAATTAGACAAAACGCCGACATAATATGCCTACAAGAAACACACATTAGGAAAAAGGATGAAAGATATTTAATTTGCCCGAAACTTGGAAAACTTTTTACAGCACCAGCAGACAAACATAAAAAGAAAGGAATTGCAATATTTGTGAAAGATGATGTAAAAGCAGAACTAATCTGGTCGGATCGGAAGGAAGAACTCTGGTTATACAAATTTGGATTAATCATATCACATTTTTATTGGTAGCAATCTACGCGCCAAATGAAGAACAAGGGAAATTTTTTAAAGATCTTCATCAGAGAATAATAGGTTTCAAAAAGGAATATCTGCATGATAGGCGACTTCAACTCCATTGCTGATCATCAAAAAGACCATAGTAATGTGAATAAGAACAAGAAAGGGAAAAGAGAATTTTCTATGCCCTGTAAGGACATGATGAAAGAATTAAACTTAATAGACTTATGGAGAAAACTAAACCCAGAAGAGAAACAGTTCACATATTATTCAAATCCACACAAAATCTGGACTAGAATAGATATGGCCTGGATGGATGGGGAATTGGCCAATGAAATAAAAGAAATTAAAATCCTACCAAATGAATGGGCCGACCACAACCCAATACAACTAATTTGGAGAGATAGGAGAAAAACAAAGAAAAGATGGACACTAAATACTCAGTTAATAAACGAAGAAGAGTACATTAAGAAGCTGAAAGAGGAATTAAATTATTTTCTAAAAGAAAATAATAATGAAGCAACCACGAAACAAAATATTTGGGATACAATGAAGGCAATTATAAGAGGAACAACAATCTCCTATAATGCCATGAGAAATAAAAGAATACATGCCCAACAAAATAAATTCCAACAACAAATTAAAGAATTAGAAATACAACTTCAAAAATCCCCTAAAAACCAGAGAACACAAAATCAGTTAATAACAATTAAACATAAATTGAACTTACTTGAACAAGATAAAATAGAAATTAACTTGAAAAGGTCCAAACAAAATTATTTTGAGCATGCAAATAAACCAGGAAGATGGCTATCCCATAAACTTAAAAAAATGGAAGAAAAGAGATTGATACACCAACTAATGGATGAGAAAGATGTCTTACAACATGAGATAGAGAAGAAAAAAGATATCATTTACAAATATTTTCAAAGATTATATAAAAAGGAGGAAGTTAATGAAGATAAAATAAGAACTTATTTAGAGGAGACGAATGACAAGGTAATTGGAGAGGAATGGATAGAGTTATTGAATAAAGATATTACATGGTCTGAATTGAAGTCAGCAATGGAGAATCAAAGTAATAACAAATCTCCAGGACCAGATGGGATTCCGGCAGAACTATATAAAGCAATATTGGAACTAGTAGGACCACTGATGCTGGAAGTGTTTAATGAGGTACTTCTGGCAGCCAAGATGCCGGACTCGTGGAGGGGGGCGCTGATTTCGCTAATCCCGAAGGAGGATGCAGATCATAGATACATCAACAACTATAGACCGATTTCACTTTTAAATGCCGATTATAAATTGTTTACTTCTATCATAGCTAATAGAGTAAAACAAGCTTTAAATCCACATATACATGAAGATCAAAATGGATTTCTTCCGTCCCGACAAATAAAGAACAATTTAAGAACCGTTATCGATGTCCTAGAATATTATGAAGCCCACCGGAGAAACAATCCGCACTCATGTTTTTAGATGCTGAGAAAGCATTTGATAACTTAAATTGGCACTTTTAATTCAAAAATTTACAATATGAGTCTTGGTACCAAATTTGAAAACATTATAACAACTATTTACAACACACAACAGGCTAATATACTAATCAATGGCGAACAAACAGATCCAATAAATATAGAAAAAGGTGTCAGACAGGGCTGCCCTCTCTCACCTCTTCTTTTCATTTTTGCCCTAGAATCACTCTTAACACGGGTTAGACAAAACTCTGAAATTAGAGGAGTGAGGGTCAAATCAGAAGAATATAAACTACAAGCGTTTGCTGACGATATGGTTTTCTTTTTGGAGGAACCCATGGAAAAAGGTTATAATCTAATAAAAGAATTAGAACAATTTGGCACAGTGGCAGGATTAAAAATTAATAGAAAAAAGACGAAATTAATGACCAAAAATTTAACAGAAAACCAGAAGGAAGAATTAGAAACAATGATGGGGATACAGGTAACAAAAAGGGTCAAATATTTAGGAATATGGTTAACACCACAAGGTAAATCACTCAAAGAGAACAATTATGATAAACTACTTCAACAAACAAAGAAAGATTTAGAATCCTGGAATAAGTTGCAGCTTTCCTTATTGGGCAGGATTGCCTCGATTAAAATGAATATATTACCAAAATTTCTTTATTTATTCCAGACAATCCCAATTAAGTTGTCAAAAATTTTTTTGAAGAATTAAATAAGATCACACTTAAATTTATTTGGCAGGGAAAAACCCAGGATCAATGTAAAGGCCTTACAAGATGCGAAAAGTAGAGGGGGTCTAGCCCTTCCAAATTGGGAATTATATTATTCGGCAGCTATCTTATTATGGATAAAAGACTGGGTGAACTTACTTAACAAAAGAATTTTAGCATTAGAAGGGCATGACCTCCAGAGAGGGTGGCATGCCTTCTTATGGGAAGTGGGGAAACCCAAGCAGTCTTACTTTCATAGACACCTCATTAGGGACTCATTATTAATTAATTGGAAAAAAATATGCAAAAAACACTATCTAAAAATTCCGATCTGGCTATCAACAATGGAGGCAATGGTACATCCCAATAATTTGGACATAACAAAAATGATTAAATATAAAGATTTATTAGATCCGCAAGGGAAATTAAAAACTCGACAAGAACTACAGGAACAGGGATTTAAAATTGATCAGTGGTTATATATACAAATCCATAGCAGATACAAACAAGATATAAAAGACTTTGGAATTTATAACAAACTGCAGTATTTAGATAAAATTTTTCTAGGATCAAACAAAAAGAACATATCCAAATTCTATAAATACTTACTGGAAGTAGAATTAGAACAAGAGATAGTCAAAGGGAACATGATAGCCTGGAGCAGGAATGTCGGAAGAAGTATTACATTATCAGAATGGGAAAAGATTTGGAACAGAAATATTAAGATTACAAAATCGGCAGCATATAAAGAAAATACATACAAAATGTTTTATAGATGGCACTTGCCCCTTCGAGGTTGGCGAAAATGAACCCAAACACGAGTCCAAAATGCTGGAAATGTAAAAGCATAGAAGGAACCTACTTTCATATGTGGTGGTCTTGCAAAGAAACCCAGAAATATTGGCAAAAATCAGAAAATGGTTGGAGGAGATAACCAAAGAACAAATCGAATACAAACCAGAGTTCTTCCTACTAGGGATCTCTGATAAACATTTACCCAAAAAGATGAAATATGTAACAATTCATATCCTAACTGCAGCCAGATTAGCGTTTGCCCAGTGTTGGAAATCACCCTATGCACCTACAGAACAAATGGTCATCCAGAAAATATGTGATTGTGCAGAAATGGATAAATTAACTATAGCACTTAAAAAACAAAGAGGCTTCAACATTTTACGATAATTGGAACTCTTGGTATAATTGGTTAGTCCAGAGATAAACTGCTTAATGGACAATGGGTAATTTAAGCATAGATTTCGATAAGATGTGTGTATTCAAATTAAGGTAGGAGAATTGGATCTTGCAGACTGTCAAAAAGGATATTGTCTGTTTTTTAAACGCATCTTTTTTTTCTTTTTTCTCTTTCTCTTCCTTTGTTTCTTTCTTTCTTTTACATCTCCTCTTCTCTTTTCTTTCCAGTTTGTAAGACCGAGTGTTCTTTTTTTGTTTTTTTCCTTTTGTGTATGTAATGTCGATATGTTTTTAATTGTAAATTTAATAAAATTTATTTTAAAAAAAGAAACTGTGGTAAAAATGTATAGGGAATAACAATCACAGTATATTAAAGGGTGTTCAGTAAATATCTAAGATCAACTTAAATCTTACACATGAAAATATTATGTGTCTATTCTCATTTGAAAAATTACTTTGAAAAGAGAGATCTGGAAAAATTAATAAAGTTGAGCCTTTTAATCTTTCTGTTTGCCAACTTTTTCTCTATTCCCTGTGATATTTGTCTCTGAATTTTATAATTTATAACCAATTTGCTTCCCTTTCCTAAAAGTCCTATTTTCTCCCATTCCCACTACAAAAAAAATAAATCATTACAAAAGAATGAAAAAACATTAAGGATCATTAAAGGCTTTCTATTAAGTCCCAGAATCAAACTCACCTCCTGGAAGGAATGGTGATTTATTCTTTACCAATGGACTGCTGTGAAGAGCTTTGTTTCCAAAAGATACAAAGAGATGTTCACAAAATTCATCTGGTAAATCAGCCTCAAGAAAGGTCTTCATAAATAACTTGAAACCTTGTAAATCAATTGTCTACAAACAAAGACAGATAATTATGCCTGGGGAATCAGGATAAAATTTACACATTGTATACAGAAACTCTCAATGCCTGTATGAGATAATTCAGGATTTGAAATCCCCCCCTCCAAATACATATAACAGTTGCCATAGTTAGTTCTGAGAATTAGGGGGAAAACATCTTGCCTCAGCCACAATTCAGCATCTTCAAGGAGACAAAGAATAATTTTTATTATGCTGCGAGAAACTGCTACCTTGGATGAAAGAAGTTCCATGTAAATCTAAGGATTAAAAAGAAAAGCTTTAATTTACCTCTATCTATTTTAGATGAAGAGTTCTTCAGACATTGGAGATCCATGTATATACATTAAAACTACAACTTTTTACAAATCTGTAGCTTAGCTTAGCCCAAGGAACTCTTGAAGACAATAAGAATTAATCATCTTCATTCTTAATTAAAACTAAGCAAAAAAGGAAACTCCTTGGAGAAACAGTTGACTTTTCATTCTGTAATCTGGGCTTAACTCACTGTAACAAGGATGTGATATAGAACCAGTTTTGTCTAGTGATTAGGGCACCAGACAAGATACTTGAAGTTGTGTGCTCTAATCTTCCGCCAGACATTAAAAATCAGGTGAGTGACACTCTCTATCATTCCAATGCACCTGACAGGATTATTCTTGTGGAGAAAATAGGAGAAAAAAGTACAAGTATATTCATTGCCTTGAATTGTTTGTATAAATATTTATATAAATAATAAAGGTCAGCTATAAATTAAATAAACTGTGAATACCCAAAATAGAGCTGTAAGATGTATTATCTGTTCTTTCTCTCTATTTAAATTCCCCCCTTCCTTGGTTTCTGGTTTGTTTGTTTTTTAACGTTGGTATATGCTTTTCTCAGACTGAATTTACTTCACTTTCTTCTCCATATATTTTCAGAATTTGTCTTATTTCTTACATTCCATGTCATTATTGCTTCTTTAGGCTGCTGATCATCTCCACTATACACCATTTGTTTTCTTTTTGCTCTCAACTTAATACTTTTTATGCCACTCTAATTATTAATGTCTCCTGCATGCAAGATTAATTTATTTTTCAGAGATGTTTTCAACCGTATGCCTAAATATGGCAAGGATTATTCATCAACATACAGAGGTACAGAGAATATTTGTCAATCCCACAGGCACAACAAAAACACAGTAGAAAGAATATTGTTTCTAGGCTATCTTTGAATATTAATCATATGCTTCCTTCATGCTATATATTTTGTAATAAAAAACTGCAGTCAGTATCAAATCTACTTTACTTTTTCTTTATCTTCACTATCTTTACTGTCAACTTGCATTATACGTACAGATGTCATGCATCAAAAAAAAGAGTTGATTATACTGTATGAAGGTTATTACCCATCAATATCTAAATATAAAAAAGAACATATAAAATAAATCTACAGAAATCAATAGCACTGATCAAGTATATCAGCCAACACATATATTAGATATGCTTACTTGTTTAAGAATATCTTGCTTCTGGAGTGCAGGAAAATAAAGGAAATATTTTTGTATCAAATTATACAGTCAGAAAATTTCCTCAGACTTATTCTTAGAACCAGCCTTTTTTGCTAAAATTTTGATTTCATTACTAACTACCCTGTTTCTCCAACAATATGGCCTCCCCCAATAGGAAGTCCCAGCATGTTTTATAGGCATGAAATGAAATTAAGCCCCAACCCCCAAATTAAGGCCTATATTAAAACATGCGAAATGGGGGGAAATGGCGGAGGGGCTTGCTGTTAGGAAGTACTTTTGTTGCACACCCGGATATGGTGCTGCCTGCGTTGACCCTGATACAAAGGCCTGATACAAACGCCGAGGTCAACATCCAAGCTGTCGCCGCCTGCCCTAAGATGCAAGGGGGGGGGAATTAAGTCACCCCCGAAAAGATGGCCTAGCCGTTTTTTCGGGGCTAAAAAAAAAATAAGACCCAGCCTTATTATATGAGAAACACGGTAGCTTAGAAAGAAATCATGTAATAAAAAAGTTTCCAGCATTAAAATTGCAAAGGAATGGTTTTAGCAAACAGCCGTAGTAACCAACAATTGTTTAGATGCGCAATTCAAGACACCATATAAATGTTTATTTGAGTCTGATTTGATCAGTCTTGGATAAAGTTCTATTAGACAGTTAAATTTTCTTCCATAGAATGGCAGTGCCAAAGATTTTTTATTTTGTTATTTTTATTTTATTTTAAACATTTCTATAGCCACCCAGCTTCCAACTAAATCTGGGTGACTTCCAATCAAAAGTTACAACAACATATAAAATTATATTAGCATTACAAAACTAAGCAGATTAAAGAATTAAAAATAACAAAGGCCTGGCACCAAGTCAAACATGCAATTATCCAATCTTATTCCAGCACTTTTGGGGATGTGTGGTGAGGAAGCCAGGTCTTCTAAGCTTAATGGAAGGCTAAGAGGTAGAAGCCTGCTAAACTTTAGGGACTAGACTGTTTCATAATGCAGACTTCTATTTTAATTAAGATAAAAGGCATACCTCCTAGTTTCTATTAGATGATAATACTTAGAAAAAGGAACAAGAGCATACTCATCCTATCTGGTCTGGTATGATGGATAATGTCCTTAGTAAAAGACATCTCCCAGATATGTCAATAATGTTCTTAACATTTTAACAATAAAATTTAACTGGAGCATGATAAACTTATCAGTTGGGACATTTTATCTATACATTGCTACATATTACCACTCTAAGCATTGGGGTATTAATATAGCATAAGCAGTTGGCTGAAAAAAAAAGTCCTATTGATAATTTCTATTTGCTTAAAATGAAATTATTTGAATAAAAATGAACATTCTAGTAACTTCTGAAGTACTGCACAGGTGTTTGATTTAAATATATAAGAGTTAAAACTATCTGGAAGTAACTATTAATATGTACTAGTTATGTACAATATGATAGCAGAGGACAGGAAAATAATGGAGTGAATTTCTAGCAACAAGAATAATGTAAGAAATCAGATAAGAAAGAAAAATTACCCCTTCAGGGTTATATTTTGCTAGCACACCATTGCCGTGGAATTCTTCTAAAACATCCTTAATTTTCTTTGTTGAATCTGTAAAAATAGTGTTGGAATTTTACTTTTTGAAACAAGCTGGCTTCCTAAACAAATAGCATTTATTTTTGGCTCCATGACTAATAATTTAATATACTATTTTCACCAGCACATTGTCTAATTCAATTGTAATAAAGCATTTCAGAACATAAATCTCATTAATTGTATTTATTATGCCAATGGAATATTGCAAATTTTAATTTGTAATTGCAATTTAATTAATAAATAAATGCTAACATGTAAAAAAAATTCTGTTCCAAAACTACCTTATTAAAACTCTCTTCTTTCTCAACTAGTTAGATTTTGAAAGTGCATGAAATTAAATCTGAGAATTTTTTTAATATCTAAAATATATTGTTGAATTCTACACATTCTTGATATAATAATGAACTTACCGATTTAGGATTAAAAATAAATAAATCACATTTAAAATCTACACACAAACAAAGCATTCTGATCCATCCATATGGCTCAATTTGGTTTGAAATTGTGAAAGCACTTTTTAAAAGCACACAGTTGCCTTTTATCACCTTTTCTAATAAATCCTTCCAATAACAATCATGTATGCTAATTTAAAGTCTGTTATTTTAATTAAAGTAGAAATAGAATGTGAAGAAATTCATATTTCTTTTTATCAGGGAAACAAGTCACAAATATAGAGCATGACAGTGTTTGAGTAAGGAATTGTTTTTATTTCATTAGAAATAAAACGAAGTTGGACCAATTCTACAAAATGCTTAGTAGATATTACAAAATACCAGGACCAATTCTTCAAAATTCATGCCACCAGGCCTGACACAAATCTGCAAATTATTGATCTAAGTAAAACAGCATATATGAAAGCACACATAAACTTTCATGGAAAATCTGTTCAAATTAATGTTCTCAAGATTTTCTACCATGCAATATAATAGCAGTCCCCAACATTTCTGGCACCAGAGACCAGTTTCATGGAACACATTTTTTTTTCCATGTACCAAGGGGGATGGTTTCCCACACAGTTCAGATACTGCGCAGTGCAGATGAAGTTTTGCTCACTTGCCCACTACTTGTGTTGTAGTTGCTAACAGGATATGGACCACCAGTACCCAGCCCGAGCGTTGGGGATCAGGCTTGGGGACCCCTGCTGTATAACAGCAGGATGAGAAAGCAATTGTATGTGTCAGTCATACATTATTATGCCAACAACAAAAATATTGTATTTGTCTATAAAACATCATACTGGCAAAAAAAGCAATACCTAGCAGAAAAGTATACCATTTTTATAAGAATAGTTATAACTTTCAATTATTCAAATTTGTATATTGTAATTTTTAGACATATAAGTGAAGATATATATACTGTACGGTTTGAGAAGCAGCAAAATAATTATTAAATTGGAAAAAAACAAATTTATGTGTCATACTGTGAATTTTATTTTATGCCCATGGTATTATTATTTATTCTTCTTATGATCTTCTTTACCCTTTTATTGGTATCATTATTATGAAGATAATGACCATTATTCTATTTTTTGCATGTACATTGACAGGCTCTGCACCAAAGACAAGTTCTTTGTGCGTTTAATCACACTTGGCCAAATAAAGTATTCAACTAAATTCAGTGTTTGTCAAATGCATAAGTATACCATGATGATTTATGGCATCAGTATAATTATACCATTATCAATACTATGTAGATTTTTATAAATTTGGGGCATTGCATATAGTCTATTATATCAAGGTTTATTAAACAGGATATTATGTAGTGACAGAGCCATTTAACAATCAAAGAAGGTCTCCCAGTTTTAAGCTTTATCTGTGGTTCAAGAAATCATTCTTGGAGAAGGGTTACTTACATTTAAGTAGAGTAGATAATAATAATGCTCCAAAATATATAGTTTAGTGCACTATTCAGTTGCCAGACTTTAGAAGAACATACAATGAAGAATATTCAATTATTGCAATGTTCCTTAATTTTAAAATCTATGTTCTACAGGCTCTTTTCAAAACAGAAAAGTCAAAGGCATTTTTAAAAATCAAATAATTATTAATAATATAATTATTTACTAATTTTATTGTGTATTATTGATAATTAATTCATTTTAAAAATGTCTTGATTTTAAAAAATATCTTGACTTTTCTGTTTTGGAAAGAGAATATAGCACAGATTTTAAATTAGATATAACTGGACTTTTTCTATTACTTTTTGTAAATTTATAATTTGATGAGTTTATAATTCATTGTGACATTATGGAAATATAAAAGTACTTACATTCTGCATATTTCTGAAGCTGAGAAAACTCGGAAGGACTCAGATTAGCCCACTTCTCTTGGTTCATCATGATATTAAAATGCAGTTTTACATTTCAAACGGTTGTGGTGTTGCAGTTTCAATTGGTGGCTATGAAAATATTCCAACTTTTCAATCTAGTTTCTATATAAATTAGGTAGTTAAGAAGAAAAATTTTGTAAAGTTTTTAGAACTATTGGATTGGTATAAAAAAAAACAATATGAACAAGTCAATAATATTAGCATGCCAATATATTAGTTATATTAATAACTATGTTCATCTATCAGGTTGGATTTTCTGAACTATACGCAAAACTTTATTTCAAGCATACAGCCCCCTTATATGTATAGATATATCCATTAATATGTATCTGTACTTATATAAATAAATACTTATTTTTATTTACTATATTTTCATTTTGTTAGTTTTCATAGATTCCATTGATATTCTATAATACAGTATCAAAAATAAGAACATATTACAATAATTCAATAAATGTAATAAACTAACCACTACAATAATAGTGTGTAGCAATAATAAAATTAGAACTATTATAAATACCCATCCAATGTGAAGATGCCAGCACACAATGTTCTAAATAGTTCTGTTTACAGGAGTTCCAGAGGAGGTAAACTGAGCACATCTCCAACAGAGCTGAAACAACAACCTTGGCAACAACTGGACTAGTTCCTAGTTCTCTGGACAAGGAGAGGATGGGAGCTTACTGACATAGGCTCTGGATCAGGGGTCTCCAACCTTGGCAACTTTAAGGCTTGTGGACTTTAACTCCCAGAATTCCTCAGCCAGCAAAGCTGACAGAGGAATCCTGGGAGTTGAAGTCCACAAGTCTTAAAGTTGCCAAGGTTGGAGATCTCTGCTTTGGATGGTTGCTTCTTGTGAGGAGATCATAGGACAGTGGTCTGAGTACTGGGACATGAATAGATCAAGGCATTCTTGGAGCCTTTTAAAGAGGCCTTTGCTAACTTCAATTTCTCATCGATTTTGGAAATTGCTTATTTAACTACCCTAACTAATTGGAGGCTTTTAGAATGACAAGTTCAAAAACCCACCTAATTAGTTTACCTTCATTCTTAATAAACGAAAAAGTAATTGTTAAGTCTTAAGAATTTTTAAAAATTGAAATAAAAGATGCTTTTTTTCCTTTAGTCAGCCCCATAAATTCCCCTGTTTGTTTTCCATGAAACCTCTGCTATGTTCCAGATTTCAGTAGGAAATAAGTGTAGGCTTTCTTATGTTTATGTTTACTAATATAATTGCTAAAATAATTATAACTTTTCATTATACCTATTAATAATTATTAGCATTGCATTATTACTATGATATATTAATTCCTTTACTGTATATCATTTTTGTATTTTTCTCTGTTTATTATACTGTATATTGGTTTTTACATTTCACAAAAAATACCAAATATGAACAAACATAATTTGAATACAACAGAACCTTCTGATCTATTCCCAATATCCCCAGGATATTGATAATTACCAGCTTGAAATATTCTTTACATATATTTATCCTGGGAATATATTAGAATTAAATTGGACTATGGGCCTATGCTCTGTTTGAAAGTGTGTTTCAAAAATTGAGATAGTAATATAAACCGTGGGAATCTGTAGACATTGTAAGGAACATATCATAAGGTTGCCTATTAGTGTCTGGTGAACAGTTGTTTTGTTAACCAGCTATTCCAATTTTATGGCTAAATCTATAAAAATGTCTATAATATGCTATCAAAATTCTCCATGTGTCAGCCAGCCAAAAAATGGAAAAAGGGGGAAGATGGTCTGGAGATATTGAATAAAGGTGTTGGAAAACCAAATAAATGTAATGAAATTCAATGGATATTTTGGATTAGACACAATTCGTCAGGTCAAACTACTTTATAGGGTTAAGTTTTATTTAGGTAAAGAGCCTAAAT
Source organism: Notechis scutatus (assembly GCF_049901735.1). NCBI lineage: Eukaryota > Metazoa > Chordata > Lepidosauria > Squamata > Elapidae > Notechis > Notechis scutatus. The sequence goes on along the minus strand of NC_142025.1, from coordinate 38,270,842 downwards.
AAATATAAAATGGATTGAAAATGAAATAAAATAAAAATTATTAAAGTAAAATAAAATGTTCTTGTTTTCCAACATTAATAAAAAAATGATTTTAAAAAATTATGAAATATGCTACACAGTAAAATTTAATTCAATCCAATTTTTAAAATTCCTTCCTTAGAAAAAGCTAAAATTATTAATTTAAATTTGGATGGTTTATAAAGTATCATCCAAAATTTGAACTCTCAAAGTTTATTATTGGTTATCATCTGGGAGCATCTTCAGGATAACAATTTAATCAAGACTGTTAGACAAACTGTTACAAGTGCATACTTAATCAGGAGGATTTTACAAAAAGTTTCAAGATGCTTGCTTTCAGAATTATAAATATTTTAATGTAATTAAACTGATTTAGAATATAAAAAAGCAAAATAATTCTTTTTTTTAATCCGTATGCATGGTTCTGCATAATTATGAAACCATATCCAGCATCATTAAAATACTGCTCTTCTAGAAAAAAATGTACTCTCAGAATATTTCTCTTTTTTGGATACCCTAATTATATTTTAAAATTACAATTTTAATGCCAACAATAAATTTAGACAGCAGCTATAACTTTTGATTGCATTTATTACAAATGAAAAATTCACTGAAAAGAATGAGATTTACAGAAATACCACTATGCTACCCAGAGAGATTACACTGATTTAAAATTTCTGCCAGTTGGAAACATGTTTGCTGACATAGAAAGAGAATAGTTAAATATCCACCTGTAGAAAATTCACTTTCCTAACTAAGTAATAAAACAAACTCCATCTACAGATTTTCTTTAAAAGAAAATGGAAAGCAGCCCTATGTGTCCTTTTACAAAGCCTGCGAAGATCAAGTGGTTAAAAACATAAAGCTAAAAACTGTGACACTGAGAATTCTAGTCCTGCCTTAAGAACAAAGTCAGCTGGGTTTCGTCCGGTTAATCACTTTCTCTCAGCTCTGGGAAGCAGGCAACAACAAACCAAGAAAACTGCAAGAACTTATCCAGGCAGTCTCTGAGAATTGGACATGACTAAATGAAACAAAATAAAACTATTACTCAAAGCAGTGGTATACATCTGAAAAACAAACGGATTAATAACAGAAGAGGCCTTGGAGATTTCTAGTGCAACCATCAACTCAAACAGGAGACTCTATAATATTTCAGTCAAATGGTTATCCAATCTTTTCTTAAAAATGTCCAGTGTTGGAGCAGCCACAACTTCTGGAGGCAAATCATTCCATTGATTAACTGTTCTGTCCAGAAATCTCTCCTTAATTCTAAATTGGTCTCTCCTTGATTAGTTTTCATCCATTGCTTCTTGTCCTGCCTTTAGGTTCCTTGAAGAATAGGTTGAACCGCTCTTCTTTACAGCAGCTCTTAGATATTGGAACACAGCTTCCCTATTTACCTGAAAATAACACCCGGTTTAATTTAATTTTTTCGTCACCAAAATAAGCACCGGGGCTTATTTTTGGGAGTCTTATTTTTTTTCATGGCTGTAATGGAGCAGGAGGCAAGGGGGATGGGGGATGAAGCAATAAACTGGTGCCGTGGCCACTAAGCGAAGCAGTGAGAGGGATGGAGGATGAAGTGAGGCAGTGGATGCAGAGATGCCTTGTGTGCCCTGCACCAGCTTACCAGAGGGACCCGCAACTAGGTCATCAATATGCCAACAATTGCCTGGGGATGGCAGCTCCAGCAGCCCCATGAAGATCACTGGCTTACTCATCGCTGCAACAGAGCAGGAGGGTGATCAATGAAATAGTGCCATGGCCACTAAGTAAGGCGGTGGAAGGTGGAGGACAAAGTAAGGTGTGGTGCTGGTGAAAGACTAAACTTCTCCTTGCTTGCTGCTGCAACAGAGCAGAATACTGAGTGATGCACCAGTGCCGCGGCTACTAAGCGAGGCAGTGGGAGGGGTAGAGGATGAAGCAAGGCAGGTGGTGGAGGATGAAGTTTCTTCTCCTTGCTCACCACTGCAATGAACCAGGAGGCTGAGCGATGCACCGGTGCCACTAAGTGAGGGAGGGTGGAAGATGAAATGTTAGGGGGTTGAAGGACAAATCTCCAAGAGTATCCTTGGCTGTCTGGCCTGCAAAACTCTTACGGAGTGAGGAGGCAGTGGCCAGAGCAGCCCCTTCCTCATCTTACCAGGGGGAGTGCCTCCTGCTGCCACTCACGTTCTACCACCAGTTGCCTGCAGTCCACCTCTTAGTGGCTGCCCCCCCCTTTGTAACAGCAGCAACCAGACAGAATTAGCAGGCAGGCAGCTGCACAGGCTCTTAAGTAGGGCTTACTTTAGGAGAAAGGGCTTATATTTGCCACAGATGTGAAATTTGGGCTAGGGCTTGTTTTGGGGGTCAGTTGTATTTTCAGGAAAACAAGTATCAAATCATACCTACTACACCTACCCAATTCCTGTAACCATTCTTCATCTTTTAGCCTTCAGTCCCCTAATTATCTTTGCTGCTCTTCTCTGCATTCTTTTCTAGAGTTTAGTTTAGTTTATTGTTATTGCACCTCTTACAACGAAATCAAACACCATCTTCAGTGCACATCACAACCATGAAAATAAACACAAACACACATCCTTCACACTCCACAATTGAAAACTCCAACACCACACCAACATTGCACTATACAGTAAAATTTAACAGTTACTGCCCTCAGATAGAAGCTGTTTTTCACCCTGTTTGTCCTTGTTTTTATTATTCTGTACCATCTGCCAGATGGTAATAGTTCAACAAAAGGGTGCCCAGGTTGAGATGCAACTTAAAGAATGTTTTGAACTTTCTTAAGGCAGCAGGAGCTATAAAGTTCTTCCAAAGAGGAGTGAGGGCAACCAATGATCTTCTGGGAAATGACATTAACCCTCTAGAATGCTGTCCTATCTGCCACTGTGCAATTGGCAAACCATACAGAGGTGCAGTAAATTAAGATACTCTCTATGGTGCAGCGATAGAAGGTTGCCAGCAGTTTTTCATTCAGTTGTTGTTTTCTGAGAAGTCTCAGGTAGTATAATCTTTTCTGGGCCCTTTTGACCAGTGCTGCAATGTGAGCATCCCAGGTCAGGTCCTCTTTTATGGTAGCACCCAGAAACTTAAAACTGGCCACTTGCTCCACTCGGTCTCCATTGATAAGCAAGGGCTGGATGTCTGATCTGTTCCTTCTATAGTCCACTGTAAGCCCCTTGGTCTTATTGGTATTGAGGACCAAGTTATTGTCTCCATATCACAAAAGCAACCGGCCCACCTCATCTTGGTAGAGTCTTAATTAATTGATTTATTAAACATATGAAGAGAATAGTATTTCCATACTATTGATACAAATTATTCATGCATTTCATCAAATTTACAGCCCAGATTTAGGGAAAAAAACATTATGTCCCATTCACATGAATTAGCCAGATTAGGTTGCTTTACATATACTTCTATTTTGCTCAAAGATGTACTAAACATGTTGATGAAGCTTAATTTAAGGCAAAGGAATGCAAAATGTCAGATCAGGTGATAAACTATTTTAGCTTGAAATAGAAAGGTTAAAACAAATAAACTAAAAAAGTCTAGTAATATAGGCTATTATCAAAGAAAATATTCAAATATTTTCAGTTAGATCAGAATAGCTAATAATTCTGAAAGTTTGATTTCAATTTCTTTATGTTTCAACTGTCTTAAAAATATTCTCTTTTGAAAATATATGTGTGTGAACTGAAATATCTCCTTGTTAATTTCATTACTGGTAACTGAATTAAATAATTTTTAATGTTCATACCTATAAAGTGAAAGACTTGATTCATTATTTCTTGTTACCCACAAATATATACACACACATATACATTCTTATTTAAGGCTTCAGATAAAATCATTGGTAAAATCTTACAGAAATTAATGCAAAACATTAATATGGCCATTAATTTCAATATATTATAATCAGTGTGAATACAATCTTCTTGGGTATTAAAATGATGTTAAAATATACTCCCACTCTGCTTTTGACACTAGATAACCCTTCCATTATATTAAAATTTGTTTGATTTTCCACAAAAATACAGGATCACTGCAGATCTTATTGCTGTATTTTCCACCTTTCTAACTTATTCATTATATAGTAACAATGTGCAGTGTACCATTTTTCTCCAAAAATAAGATCCAGTCTTATATTTTGGGGCCCTCAAAAGATGCATTAGGCTTCTTTTTACAGAAACATGGCCAATATGGGCAAGCTGAGACGGTCAGACAGATTGACATCCGATTTAATGGAATAGCAATAGCATTTAGACCACTTCACTGTGTTTTACAGTTCTCTCTAACTCTCTCTAATTGGTTTACAAAGTCACCAACAATCCGGGTCCTCAGTTTACCAACCTCAGAAAGATAGAAGGCTGAGTCAACATTGAGCCTGGTAAGATTCAAACTGCCAAATTGCAGGCAACCAGCAAGCAGCAGAAGTAGCTTAAAGTACTTCACTCTAGCCATTGTGCCACTGTGAAAGCAGGTGATTCTGATGGGCAGTAGCACCGGCAGCAGGCAGAAGCACAGGGTCATGGCAGGTGATCCTGATGCATCATATAGTCTTCTGCTCTGTTGTGGCCTCAGGCAAACTGGGAAACAGTGGCACAGATTGACACCTGATTTGATGGAAGCAGGTGATTCTGATGTGGGCAGCAATGGCAGCAGGCAGAATTACAGGGGCAGGGCAAGTAATCCCAATGCACCATGCGGTCTTCTGCTGTGCAGCAGGTAGAGATGTGTGGGGGAATTCAGGTGATTCCAATCACCTGCCCTCTCCTCCACCGTACCTCTGCCTGCTGCCAGTGCCATCGCACATCAGAATTGCCTGGCTCCATAAAATCGGGTGTCAATTTGTTCTACCATTTCTCGGCTTGCTCACAGCCGCAGCAGAGCAGAAGACCACATGGCACATTGGGATCACCTGCCTCCCACCCGTGCCTCTGTTTGAAGGCTGGGCTGGTGGTTGTAGCTCTGGGACTCACCTGCGCTGCACAGGCTGTGGCTGCTGCCATATACCATCTGCTCCCACTTACTTGTTACCTGTTGGTGCTGGCTGTGGCCCTCCAAGCTGGCCACGCCCCACACTCAACTGTTGAAGATCTTCACTGGGACTTATTTTGGGGGGTAGGGCTTATATTAGGAGCACGCTAAAATCAGGCTAGGGCTTACTTTCTGGTTGCATCTTATTTTCGGAAAAACACAATAAGAGAAACCCCTAATAAATAATTACACATACTTGTAATTCAAACATATTGTAAAAACCCTAAAATGAATAAGTAAGATAAGTTTGCGGGGGGGAATGAAACCATAGAGGAAAAAGCAATACCTGGACTTCCTGGGGCAATTCAAGATGCTAGTTACCACCTGCTATTAGGTGCCAGGCTGTTGCCTTCCCTTGGGAAACAGTAGATGTAGATTCTAAGGGTTTGATCTCATGTGCTTCCTTCCCCAAATCTACTTCAAACTGGAATATCTCTTTACTCTCCCAGGTTGAAGTCCCTTCTCTTCAGCCAATGCTTTCATCACATTTATATGGCATAGGAACAAGTTACTTACAGACAGCCTATCTCCAATCATCTAACTCGAGTAGGGTTGTCATGCTCCAAGTGAGTTGTGAATTCTTGGTCTCAGCACTATGCCTATGGAACCACACATCTCCTCCCCAGATATCCAAAGAATCCAAACCAGCTGTCTTTTGCACATCAAAGCCCTGGCTATTGCTTCACAACCCTTGGCCCATGAAATTAAACAAATATATTAGTAGTAGTAAGTGTTGCCTTATTGGCTGACAGTGTGTTGACTTTTTTTAAAAAAAAAACACTACCTTTTTGGCATATTTCATTTTATTTTGGGAGATTTAAGGGTGTTTATTATTACTGATCTAAATCATATTGCTGTTTTGGGTTTTAATGTTCTATTTACTGCATAGAATCATTGTACAAAAATGATTCAAAATACACAGATAAATAAATGTATCAAGTACCCTAGAACAAAAAGCTGCCATTTAAATAATCTGATTCCAAATAATTTAGCTCTAATCATAGTATCTTAAATTAGGTACAGAAACAAAATAAAAGCTAATCATATAATATAAATATAAACCAATACAAGTACAAGAATGGTTTTCAAGATGGCTGCGCACATGGATGCTGCAGCTAGCCGCTCCTTCTTTCAGTGTATGGTGTGTATGATTCTGTGTGTTTTGGATCCTTTCCTTGATTGAATCCTATGGAGCAAGGAGCATCTATAGTCAGCAAGCCTTGTTATAAATGGGACTGAAATGTGAAAAGGCTATTATGGATGATTTTATACTTTCTCATAGCATACTGAAGGAAACAGCTAGGACCCTGGGGGAGCCATAGATAACTATCCTTGTAGGAAGGAGGAAGAGGCGGAGAAAGAGGAACAGGAAGATAAAGAGAGGATGTCATGCTGGGGTTTCTTTAGGCTCAGTAAGTTTCCCCACAATCCTTCAATTCCAAGTATATTTCTTACCAATGCAAGATCTCTGACTAACAAAATGGATGAATTAAGGCTACAGATTGCAAAGACTAAATTTTTGTAGATTTTAGTTCTGCATTTAACAATTCTTCCACATAGACTAGTGTCTAAACTTCTGAACCTTGGCCTTTCTTATTCAATCTGCCTTTGTATTATGGACTTCCTATCTGGCCGCTCACAGGTGGTCAGATTAGGTAATCATACCTCTTTAATTTTTTATTTTTTATTTTACTTTATTTATTTTGTCAAACGATTATAAGATAAACATAGTTATGAATACATTAAATGGATACATATAAGTAAAATAAAAAGAAACAATAGGACAGGGACGGTAGGCACGTTGGTGTGCTTATGCACGTCCCCTCTTAGGAAAGGGGTGAGGTCAATAGTAGACAGTCTAAGGTTAAAGTTTTGGGGGTTTGGAGAAGAAACCACAGAGTCAGGTAGAGTATTCCAGACATTGATCACTCTGTTGCTGAAGTCGTATTTCCTGCAATGAAGTTTGGTGCAGTTTACCTTGGGTTTGTATCTATTGTGTGCTCCGGTATTGTTATGGTTGAAACTGAAATATTCATTGACAGGTCGGACATTGCAATATATAATTTTATATACTATACTTAGATCAGACTGAAGGCAGTCTAGTTCTAGGTTTTCTAGGTCTAGAATTTCAAGTTGGTGGCATCAGGTATTCTGCAACGAGTAGAGGAGTGGAGAACTCTTCTTGTGAAATATTTCTGGACTTTCTCAATTGTATTAATATCAGATATGTAATGCAGGTTCCATACTGATGAGCTGTATTCAAGTATTGGTCTAGCAAATGTTTTGTATGCTCTAGTTAATAGTGTAATATTACCAGAGAAAAAGCAACATAGGATTAGGTTAACAACTCTTAATGCCTTTTTGGCTAAGTAGTTACAGTGGGCTCTAGCACTTAGATCATTCAAAATGAGTACTCCAAGGTCCTTGACAGAGTTTGGATCATCAACAAGGTCTTGACAATTCAGCTTGTATTTTATTTTCTGATTTTTTTTGTCAATATGTAAGACAGAGCATTTATTTGTTGAGATTTGAAGTTGCCATTTGTTTGACCATTCTGATGCATAGTCGAGGTCTTTTTGAAGGGTAGCAGTATTGTCAGTGCTGTTGAATACCTTTACATCATCAGCAAAGGGAACGCAGTTGCTCTTAATATGATCACAGAGGTCATTTATGTAGAATATGAAGAGAGTTGGTCCTAGAACACTGTCTTGGGGGACACCACTGTTGGCAGGTACAGAATTTGATAGGATTCTCCCAATTCTGACTATTTGTTTTCTGTTTGACAGGAATGCTTCTATCCAGTTACAAAAGTGTCCAGAGATACCATAAGATTTTAGTTTTAGTAGTAGTTTGTTATGTACCACTGAATCAAAGGCTTTACAGAAGTCTATGTAAATTTCGTCTATTGCTTTGCCCTGATCACCTCTGATTAGCCTGATTACCCTCTTCAGCCCTTATTCTTAAAACAGGATTGCATGTTGAGTCCTTTACTCTAAACTCTTTATGTGCATGACTGCATTCCCACTCATATTAATTGCTATTGCTAAATTTGCAGATGATACAACAGTGGTGGGAGTCATCTCCGGGGAGGAATGAGGCGGGCCCATTGTTTTCATAGTGTGGAGACAATAACTTGGTCCTCCAATAAGACCAGGGAGCTTATAGTGGACTATAGAAGGAACAGATCAGACATCCAGCCCTTGCTTATCAATGGAGACCGAGTGGAGCAAGTGGCCAGTTTTAAGTTTCTGAGTATTACCTTAAAAGAGGACCTGACCTGGGTTACTCACATTGCAGCACTGGTCAAAAGGGCTCAGAAGAGATTATATTACCTGAGACTTCTCAGAAAACAACAACTGAATGAAAAACTGCTGGTGGCCTTCTACCACTGCACCATAGAGAGTATCTTAACTTACTGCACCTCTGTATGGTTTGCCAATTGCACAATGGCAGATAGGAAAGCACTCCAGAGGTTAATGTCATTGCCCAGAAGATCATTGGTTGCCCTCTCCCCTCTTTGGAAGAGCTTTATAGCTCCCGCTGCCTTAAGAAAGTTCAAAACATTCTCAAAGATCCATCTCATCCTGGGCACCCTTTTTCTGAACTATTACTATCTGGCAGACAGTACAGAATAACAAAAATCAAGGACAAACAGGCTGAAAAACAGCTTCTATCTGAGAGCAGTAGCTCTTTTGAATTCTGCTGTATAGTGCAATATTGGTGCAGTGTCAAGGGTTTTCGGTATGGAGGGTGAAGGATGTGTGTTTGTGTTTATTTTCATGGTCATGGTCATGGTCATGATGTACACTGAAAATGGTTTGATTTTGTTTTACGAGTGTAATGACAATAAAGTAAACTAAACTAAACACAAGGGCAATATTGAGCATCAATTGAGTTTTCCAAAACAATTTATAAAAAATATTATAGGATTCAAATAAAGCACATATTTCTGAGGAAAGATAATTCAAAGCAATGAAACATGCAAGCTATCTATATACCTCCCTATTAAGTATTAAATATAGAACTTTTAAATTGTGCATTAAGGTCTTTTAAAGAAACTGCAAGCCCACTAAATGCATATGCGGTTAGTTCCCAGAATAAATTACCTATTCTCAGAGAATTGTTTAAATTGGTTATAAGGACATTTTGAAACAAGTTTGTTTGGACTTTTTTTTTTTTTTGTCACACTGGTATTCTGGATTTATATCTTCAGGCTTTCCTATTATTTAAATTCTAAATCCCATCATGAAAGTACAACCTCTTTGTCCAGCAGTAATATGGCCCAACAACTGTTTTCCCAGCATGTATCTGTGTGTCTCTATCTGAATCTCAATTTGCCTTCCATAGCTGAGACAATTTTAGTACAGGTGGGGGAATTAGTGCTTTCCCTAATATCTCAATTTAAAATATGCAGTGCATGCAGGCTTCTAGGTACTTTGACATGCATCAGGGAGGCAGCCTGAAATGCCACACTCCATAGCAGCTTGAATCTTCAACTGATTCTGCTGATAACTGCAGGACCATTCCCTTCAGCCTTGTCCCTCAGCTCTTTACTTAGGTCCCACCCAACCTCTCTTTAAGTTGCAAAGGGGATTTGAATTTTAGTTTGTATATAGCTCCTTTGATTTCTTTTTCAGATGAGTTGGTCAATTGGACCATCAAAAGCAAATTCAGGTTGTCACTTCTGTGTCACATGATATATTGAGACTTTTTTCCCCTTCGCTAAACTGGCTATGGGCATGGCCAGCACGTGATGCATCCAGCCCTCAGGCCACAAGTGATAGCCCTGTTCTAGAGAGTAGGAAGACTTGAAACTGGCCAATCTGTGCATGGCTTCAGACATATAATGGAGCAAGTAGTTTGGTTCCTCTTTAGCCTGCCTCCCATTTCCCTTCCTCACATTAAATTCTGATGTTAGTTTACCATTTTGATGTGAAGACCCACAACTAACTCTCCTTTTCAAGCTCCAGGACTTCAACTTTTCTGTTTTTATAGATTCATTTGATTTTGTATGCTGCCCAAAATCCCTGAAAATTGGGCAACTATTATAAATGTAAACAAATAAATTATAGTTAACATTTTAATAATATTTTATTGACCTTTAAAAATAAAAAGATAAAAAACTAAGAAAAAATAAAAAGTGCAGAAAGGGAAAAACAGAGGAAAATATTTACAGAAAAAAAGAAATAAAGAAATGATTTCTCCCTTCATCAAGACAAATATAAATGGTTTCAGTAACCTATCACCTTCTCTAATGTTTCAACCAAAAATCCCTTCAACCTATATCTCATCTTTTATCTATTAGCAAGTAATAAAATAATTCAATCTTAGTCAGCAAGGGCCAATTAAGAGTTACCAGGAAAGATATTAAAGCTTTGCAATTCAAACTTAATAAAGAAAAAATGCATTAACAACTTCCAGTAACAACTCATTGAAAATAGGTCTTTAATCCTTTCAAATTAGATCCTACAATTTAATTTCTTATCATTTTCTCACTGTCTCCTCATAACTACACTTATTCACCAGCTGCATCTTGGTTGCACAAATCCAGATGACCACTAGACTGCAAATAAGAATTTTAAAAACCCTAATACTTGATCCATAGCTACAACAAATAATAAAAAATGAAAAGTCCAATCAATCAATGGTACAATGGGAGAAAACAAAAGAAAAAAATGGGGTAAACAAAGCACTTTTCACATTAGTCAGAAGATGAATTTTACATAATTACATACTTTAGGGCTGTAATTATTTCTATGTTGGAGCTCTATGGACAGCAGCATAACCTGGACCCATTCTAGGTACATCATAAGTATGAGTTGTGTGGAAAGAATCTTTAGAGCGCTTGAGACCTTGCCAGCTACAAGTTGAGAATTGAACCCAGCAAGGTAGCTCTGTGTGACTATGAAAGGATGACATTGTTCTGACATAGAAATATTTATCTATTTAGTAAATTTATTTGCTGCCAATCATGCTGCAAGATGGGTGTCTTACAACAGAGTCTCCAACCCCTAGGCCACAGCCCACTACCAGGCCTTGACCTATTCAGAACCAGACAATGAAAGTGTTGGGCAGGTATGCATGTGCTTGTATCCCCACTTGTGCTTGCAGCAGGTGAAGGCATCCGTGCCTTCCTTCCATTTGTATGAATGGAAGGTGTGCCTACCTGTCACTTGTGCAAATGGAGCTACGTACCCACACACACTTGTCTACCGTTCATGTAGAATCATTCCTTCTCCCCTCCCCCACCAGGCTGCAAAGCTGGAAAAGTTGGGGAACTCTGGCTTACAACATTAAAAGGTATAAAACTATAGCCATAAGAATACCAATAAAAGAATTACAAAATTATGATTTAACAAATACAAAATTATGATTTAACAAATACAGAATTATGATTAAACAAATACAAAATTATGATTAAACAAATACAAAATTATGATTAAAGATGGGAGGAAGCAAAATGCACAGAAGGAGAGGTGGGATCTACTATCATTCCATCAGCCAATTCCAGCATGGTGTGCCCCATTTGGGTCCCAGGTCAACTGGCAAAAGTCTTCAGACTTTTTCAAAAGATCAGGAGGGTAAGTGCCGAACAAGTTTTTTTCCCGTTTTTTTGTCTGCAGTGGTCCGATTGTCATCTTAGGGACTTGAAGAAAAAACTTTTTAGAACACCTGCTGGTACATTACATTCAAACGAGGTTTGGCAGAAGGTACATCTCAAGAGACAACCAGGCAATGCATGTAACAAAAAGAAAAATGATTAGGAGAGCCAGAATCCAGAGATTCACATCCTGGAAGAAACAACAGGAAGATGATGATGCAATCGAAATTAAAGAATAACCTGTAAAAAGGAGTTATAGAAAGAAGATGAGTTGGTCTTGAATGCCATTCAAATGCTATATAATAACTTCTACCAATTCTTTATAAACCAAACCTATTACAACTTATGATCTACAAATTTCAGGCAATTTTCAGGCAATTTTCAAGCAAGAATACAAACCAAAACAGTTTAAAAATGCATTGAATAAAGAAGTCAATGAAAAATTACTGTGACTCATGGTGTCTGAGTTAACCTTGACTCAGTGCAGAAGTAGCACTACGTTGTCTTTTTTCCGTGATGTTTTTCAATCACCCAATATAATCGTCAGATTTCCTGGTGCCTTCCTATTCAAACTTTAATCAGTGCTAACATTGCTAAGTTTTTCTGAGATAAGACATGGTTGGATAAATGTTGTTATCTGCTGAAGCCTACTATAAAACTCATTGTAGCCCATCTGGTGCCACAAACTAATTTCTGATACAGTGAAGACTGGTATAAATCTTAAATATACAACAACTGGGCTTCTAATAGACTGAAAAATGAACTGAAATTCTTCTTCTTATTTTTTGTTCAAAAAGACGAACAATGAAAAGAAGAGAACAAAAACAGCTTTTATAAATCTACAATTAGCAAAGAAAAATCTACAATTAGTTAGATGGGATAGCAAGCAAGTCCTATTTGTATTTCCAGATGGAGATGAAATATGTACATATTTTGTTTCCAGTTGTCTTTAATGTTTTCACATCAACCACATGAAGATATGGCTTTTATTGTGACTACATATGAATTTAGCAGGACATAAACTTGTCAGCAACCTTATAAACACTTGCAAAGTCCCCTGTGACACTAAGATACTAGCTTGTATGAATCCAGCTGTTATAGTCTATAAATCTGATGTATGAGTTAAGACTGTGAATTCATCCTAATTATATGTAAATGAATAAAGTAATTACATGACACTGAAATATATTTGTAACATTACACTTGATCTTAGCCAAGATTTGATGCTTTATCATCATTATTACTGGAAGTGATATTTAGTAATAATACTCTATAAGAATGTATTTTTCCCTACCCAATGAGAGAAGTTGAATTTTCCATATGCATATATATTCACCACCCCTTCTATACAATCTGGCACAATAATCTAGTAATGACTTTACTATTCCATTTTTATAAAATTCATAAAAACAAATTGTTTCTTTCTTAATTGACAAGTAGATATAATTTTCAGAAAATCCAATAATTTATTATTCTTTGCCAATGAATTCATAATGTAATATATTTTATTACTACCTATATTATGTTATTATTTAGGTTTTGTTTTGGTGAATGCTGTTCTTTTATTACAATCTTTCCCTAATCTATTTGTAAAGACTGCAGATGTCTTCAAATTAACAAAATTAAGCATTCCCTCAAGAGCATTGCTAAAAATGTTTACCTTTTTATTTCCTAAAAAAATGCAAGACACTAATTAAGACTGTAAAATAATTTCAAAAATATTGTGTAAATGAAAGATACTTGTTGACATGTTGTTATGGAACAAAATACAGTCTGTTGAGCCTTGTTGGTGCAGTGATTAGAATGCAGTACTGCAAACTACTTCTGCAGACAGTCAGCTGCCTGCAGTTTGGCAGATCGAATACCACCAGGCTCAAGGTTGACTCAGCCTTCCATCTTTCTGAGGTGGGTAAAATGAGGACACAGATTGTTGGGAGCAATATGCTAACTCTGTAAACCGCTTAGTGAGGGCTGTAAAACACTATAAAGCGGTATATAAGTCTAAGTGCTATTTCTATTTCAGCAAAGCTGGCTGCTCATATTATCCTTTTTTATCCTTTTATGATATTCTACTATATTGTTGTTCTATAAATTATTTTCAAACTAATTACCTATATATAATATACCTATATAGTGTAGACACAGTGGTTCAGTGGCTAAGACATTGAGATTGTCAATCAGAAAGGTCGGCAGTTTGGCAGTTCGAATCCCTAGCACCATGTAACAAAATGAGCTCCCATTACTTGTCCCAGCTTCTGCCAACCTAGCAGTTTGAAAGCACGTAAAAAAGTAAGTAGAAAAATAGGGTCCACTTTGGTGGGAAGGTAACAGCATTCCATGCACCTTCAGCATTTAGTCATGCTGCCCACATGATGACAGAGACGTCTTTGGACAGCGCTGGCTTTTTGGCTTTGTAACAGAGATGAGTACTGACCCCTAGAGCCGGAAACGACTAACACATATGTGTGAGAACATTTACCTTTACCTTACCTATATAAAAAATCAACAAGCTGCATTAATTGACATGAATTACTCATTTCTTAAACTAGTTCCATTTCCAGACTTTTCAGAATAGGAAAAGGAAGCACATCTGTAAAAGCAGACGGTACTTTCAAAGTTATCAACAAATTTTTCATTTTTTCATCTTCTGAATATATGGTAACAGTCATAAAGTATAGCTATGAGGCACCACACTGAGAAAAACGTCTACATATTGTGAACAAGATTCAAAAGTATACCTCAGAGATGTGATTAGACTTCATATTGCAAAATAGAAAAGCATTCTTGCATTTTCCCCCTAGCAAGCAAAATTGAATTAGCATTCTTTTTTTTTTATTCTCCTCACCTTGCTCTAAATTCCTGCTGCCTCTTTCCCAATCCAGACTGCCTCTTATAGGGAAAGTGAAAGAGGAGATGGATAGATCTTTGTGTGTGTGTTTGTGTGTATGTGTGTGTGTGCGTGTTAAGGAAAAGAGGCAGCCAATTAACAATGACAAACTTAGGGGAGTTTTTCAAAGGTTTAATAAAAGTAGTTAAACCGTCCACACTTGGAAAGAAGATGGAAAGCAACCAGAAGAAGAGCATTTTCTCATGTTACAGTAATTTATAACATAAGAGTTTCTTCAAGTTTAAAATACATTCAGCATATTATATTGATAGAAATAAGGCTGCTTTTCAAAGCAGAAAAGTGTAAAATCTTCTCAAGAGATTTGCACAGATCTAGCAGTATGGTTCTTTGAATTCTTTGAAGCAACATCAATAGAAAAAGCTGAATGATGTAACTGGTTTTGGAACACAATGAATCAAAAACTGGATCTAAGTTTTCAATTACTCTTCCAAAACAGACAAAAGACTTATCCAATTCCAATCCGTTTCTGAAACTCATACAATTTCCAGCCTGGTATAAAGGGTATGATCAGGGTACACAAAATCTATGCATTGTAAGAAGCTGCATCACTAACATTCTTCATCAACATGTTTTTTTCTTCATCCATTAGTATTTTTATCACTAATATTATTTACAATTAGGTATTATATTTTGTTAAGTCACTTCCTAATAATCTTAAATTAAAAACTACTATAGCTTGTTTTACATTTCCCATACACCAAATTCTCAGTGAATTGTTTATTTATATTATACATTCAATGAAAAAGTTATCAATGAAAAATAAGTTGTTTTTCTTTTAATATCCCAGAATACTCATTTTTGCAGCAGTCGAAACCTTTTGAAAGATTGCTATTAGATTGCTCTGCTAATGTGTACTTATATCACTATATCAAATCACCTATATAGAATTGTTGATAAATCTATATCAGTAAAAATAAGAGCCACAGTTATAAAAATAAAACTATGAGAAACTGTTCAGACCTTCTGACTTTATTTTACAATCATTACTATTTCTGTCATACACATTTATTCCTGTTTAAAAACTTATATTTGAAATGCATTTCATTACTTTTTAACACTGTCTGAAATCCTGACACGTGTCAGTAAATTTTACTAAAATCAATGTAAAAAAGAATTATTAGAAGCACCTAGATATCCATCACATCGACCTAATTGGAATTAAAAAATACCCAATTTAGTCTCCATTCCCATGAAACTCACAAAGTAGAGCTATTCCTGAAAAGATGTGTCCAGTATTAATCTGGATTCAGTACAGCAGTTTTCTAAGGAGGACAAATCCCTGGTTATAAAATAGCATTTGCAGTTGAGTGATACTTACTGCTCATTTTAGAAATGGGATGACTCTATCATTGCCTGTCATGCTTGCCATTTTTATATTATTAACAACTACATCCATCACCTGGATGACCCAATTCAACAGTTAGTTGCAGTAAAACTTTAAAATATTTTTCCCCCAGACTATGCATAATTAGTACTACTTAAACTATTAAAACTATAAAATACAGACACTTTGCCATTCAAAAAATGACTGCCATCAAAATAAACAAATCCAATATAAGGATATATCAAATCATTCTATTTAGGGTAGAGACAGACACAGACAACATATTTCTCCCAACCTTACTGGAATATATTTCCCTTATTCCTCATCATCATTTGGTCCATTGATAAAAGTTGACCAGTTTCAGATTAAAATTATGAATGGGAGAAAACTAACTACCTTCCAGTCATTTTGGACTCCTCGTGACTTCCTGGACAGGAAGTCCAAGAAAACTTTCTTGTTTTCTTGACAAGATTTTCAAAAGGGGTTTGCTATTGCTTTTCCCCTGGGACTGACAGAGAGTGACTGGTCCTAGGTCACCCAGCTGGCTTTGTGACTGAGATAGGTTAAAAATTTACAGCCTGCCTGTTTCTAACCTAGTGCCTTAACCACTGCACCAAACTACTGTAGTCCAGGCCTTATTTTACATTTAATTTATAATCACAATGGTATTCTCAACAACTTTTTTTTGTTATTCGATAATTACATCCCTAATTTAACATACCAGTTATAAACAATCATTAGAAAGTAATACTGTCAATAGGCTGACTATTGTCTCCCCCTCTCCCCGTCTGACTTTAAACCATAGATGAATTAATGGATTTAAGGGTATAAATGATAGTCGATCATGGTTAAAAACTATATTCTCCAGCGTAATTCCCAAGTGATGCTTTCTAAGCTATTGAGGCTGCTATCTAGCCGACCAAGCAGCTTTTCTAACTTGCTGCAGTGCAATGCAGAACGAAAAGACATGGGCATCTCTGAACATAACATGGGGGCGGGCGGGCAGGGGGAAGTAACAGCAGTTAGACATAATCGCGACAACCATCCAATCTCTTCTGTTTTGCAGTAAGAGTGCCTTGGGCCCGCGCAGTGATGCCGCGCACGGACTCATATACACATGCTCATATGTAAACAAGCGCGCGCGCAAAGACAGAGACAGAGAACATGCACTATTCCTTCTTAGATTTTTTTTCTCTTAAAACGCACGAGTATCTTTACCGGACAGCTCAGGCTTTATAGGTTTCCTCAGGCCGGGAGCGGGACATCTCCAAACCCTTTCCCACACTCCAGAGCTGCCTAGGTTTGGCTAGACAATCATCAGCTAAGCGCCTGCTTTTCCCACTACCTTGAAAAAGCGAACAGGTCGTCCTTTTTTCTTACCAAGATCGGGTCATCCCGTCCAAAGTGAAACAAAAAGATCTGTCGTAGTTACCTGTTGTCTATTTGCAGCTTCTTCGATGCTACTCTAGTTACGCAGCGCTTGGTACCGGGTAGCATTTGAGGTTGGGAGCGCGTGCTCGCTCCGTCCTCCTCGCGTACGCGGAGAAGAGGGGAGGGGGAACCTGTGCCGCCCAAAATAGTAGACCCGAATCTCGTGGGGTTTGGAGGAATACGGAACGGGCTCAGTTCTTCTGCGAATGATAATAATGCTCCGCTTCTGGATAGGCTACGTCCTCGAGGCAGACGTCCAGCGGAAACGATGCACCACCCGCGAACATGCAGGAGCTTATGTAACTGCAAGCATTAACTTTAATAGTTGGGATCACTGGCCAAGGGTACTTCGGAACCAATTTATCTAAATTGTTTTGGCAGTCTAGGGAAGTCCAGGACATATATTGAAAAGGACGTGGATGCTGTCATTTCCTCAGTAACCAAAACTTATGTGGGAAACTTAGCCTCCTGTGGCTGCGCTTGCAGAGATGAGAGCCAGTTACAGCGGTTAAAAACAGTGTCAAGCCACCCAGTAACAAAAAAACAGCATAAAACCAGAATCAGGCGTGCAGCTTATAAAATAGCTAGAAAAATTCGATGTTACTGGACCCAAAATGGGGTTTTGATTTGGCAGGGATTGAAGGTGGACAACATGGAAGGTCATGTTGTTTTTTTCTTTGATACCCTTTTTTCAGGGTTGACCCTTTAGTTGCGAAATGTACTTTGTGGAGAATCCTCACCATTCCTGCTCTAATGCACAGGCTTTTCTTTTCTCTATGTTAATTAAAAGTATACAGTCTGTTATGTTATTATCTGAATTAATCATTTTAGCTTTTAGAATTAATTCTTTAATTCAAAATGCTCCTATGTAACTCGGATCATATGACTTTAAGGAGCTTACAACATACCATGCAATATAGAGAACTCATTCTCCTCTTCTTCCTCACATTTCCCCTTTTTTCAAATCAGCCATATGTTGATCCATTAATTGCAACAGGTATTCATTAACCAGCTTGTTGCCCAAGGCTAACATCATGGGCGGAGAGGGAATGCTTGTTCCAAAGTCACTTCAGTGAATTTTCATGCCTAAGATAGTACTAAAACTCACAATCTCCTGGTTTCCAGTCTGGTGTCTTAATAATTACATCATACATCCCAAAGGTGCCTTTTCAAAAGACAACTGAACTTTCTAGTTTTTCTTTGAAGACATTTTGCTTCTCACCCAAGAAGCTTCTTCAGCTCAGAACTGAAGAAGCTTCTTGGATAAGAAGCAAAAGGTCTTCAGATGAAAACCAGAAAGTCCAGTTGCATCTTGAAAAAGCACTTTGGGGACAACCATGACCTGGATGACTGAGAAGCTCCATAGATATTTACTACATCATACACAAATAGAACACAACAGATTAAAAATTATCAAATTTATTATACATATTAATAATAATAAATAACATCTTTACATAAGTTTATCATAAGCATATCAAAAACCATAATATCATGCAGTCATAATAATTTCAACAGATACAAATCTTATCCTCACTTTAGTCCCTAAGAATGTATTTTACAAGTAAAGTTTGTAAAAAATTCTTGAATATTAGGAGTGAGGATATAATTCTTTAAATTGATGGGCATGAATTCCAAAGGAGGAGAACTCCTACACAGAATGCATGCCTTCAGGTCCCTCTCATTGCACTCCCAAGAAGTGAGTACTCTTAACAAGTACTCTCTACAGCAGTGGTTTTCAACGGCTGTGCTGGAGCATATTTGCATTCTGTGAAAAGTCCTGCCACATCAATGGCCCACAAGTAAATGATAGAAAGTGATATGAAGATGCATAGCCAGAACTTTACCTTGATTTCTCCTTCTGAGTCTCTCAACCTATGATGTCATGGCACTTCTAATTTTCACCTTGGAAGTCCCATTTATAAGATGTGTGACTATACATTTTAGCACTCTGTGCCATAACATGGAAAAGTTTGAAAAACCACTCCTCTCCAAGCATATATAAGTTGTTATTTTTTATTTTGCATTTTACCCAACCTGAAATAAAATTATGAAATTATAAAAATCAGATTATACATTATACATATAAAACAAATATACATCAAACACTGTTCAGATGTAGGTCTGTTCCAATGTTCTGATGAAATTATGGCAGCTAAATAAGCAGACAACAGATACTATATTGTTCTGCTCCTGTTACTGGGTTGGTGCATCACATGAAATCCTGGGTCAAGAATAATCCAACACTGACCAACTTCATAAAACAGGTTAAACAAAAATTGAGCTCTCTAGTGGCATGATAAGTATATAATCCCAATGTTTAGGTTTGGTAAATGATGAAAGTCAGTTAAATTCACTACAATCCTGAAGCAATCACTGCATTCACTAAAGATAATGTGGCTTAATTTATATAAGGTCTTCTCTGTACCTTTGTTTTGAAAGTTATTTCAATTAATCATTAAAATTATACTTTCATTTATCCAACTCTCTGTACCATGATAGCCTTATTCATGCTAGTTACCCTTTCTAAAGTATGACTTTTTATTCACTTTTATTTAAAGAAAAAATAGTATATTTTTTGGACAATTAGAGAATAACCTTTTGGAAGTTGAACTCTTAAGCAATCTGCTTTTTCTTTAGATAATGAGGCTACAAACTTCTTTCAGTTGCAAATGGTTTATATTTATTGTAATAACATAGGATGTGCAGATAAAACTGAGAGAAACAGAGAGGAAAAGACACAGAAGTAGAAAATTATCATTTTGTAATTGTTCTATATTGTTATTTTTGTTAGGGTCAAAACTTCTGAAATACATTGGTGTAATTATAAGCTGAATATTTGTAAATGTGTTTTCTCTGAAAAAAAAACTTCATCATATTACAGTGATATAAACTTCTTTTGAAGTGATAGGAGTACAGGATAGACACCCTAAGGTTAAAGTTCACTCATTTATTAAGAGGCATTTGATTAGCATGTAGGATATACACAGATGAGTCTAAACTCAGGATAGAGTATTAATCTTTTTAAAAAGGAAATACAAAAAGTAAAAATTGGAAGCAGCATAATAGTGATTCTGACCATCAAGCTTAGCATTTTGACCTTCAATTTAAGGTTCAAGCAATTTCTTCCTTAGCATTAGAGTATCTTGAAATTCATCGTGTAAATAAAGAAGAGAGCCTTAGAAAAGCACACACACTGTTCCTAAGGCAAGTCTGTTCTTAGGTTTTTGTAAAAAGTACCCCTTCATTCAAGAGTCCAAAGGAACACCAGGGCTGTGATAAAGGATTGCCTAGGAGAAAGACATTAGGGAAAGTCAAAGAACAGGATAAAACTTGAGAAAGAAAAGTTGCTTTCATTCAGGCCTGCCAGAGCCAGATATCATGGTTTTAAAAATCTTCAACCCATTTACAGAAAGTAAGTATTCCTATTTTAGCTTCCCCCTCCCCCCAAAAATCTAAACAATTATAAGGAAACTTTCATATTCCCTAGTTTGGAGTGAGAACAGAAGGGGAAAATAATTCTCACTTTCTCCTGACCTACTTGAGGGGTTAGTTTGGATATTTATTACTAACCCGGGTTTTGAGTTTTTACAGATTTATTGAGATGGATATAGAAAATATAAAAAAAAAATCAGTTGTCTAATGAAATATAAGGCATTCTCAAGATAGCATTCTCAAGGTAACACCACTGTAAATGTACTGCTAAACATGATGTACTGCAAAGCATTTGAAATTACATCCACTACTTTGGATTTAATAGGTATTAGATACAAATGAAGTTATACTGTATTATTTCTTCTTCTTGCCACAGTCAGATTCTGCATATATGAGGAAAAATGTGTATCACAACAAAACATCAATAAACCAGAAAGGAACAGTCCAATACATCTGCTGATATAACCTGGCAAATATTCAAACTATTTGTTCTTTCTCTGACTACTTCTCTCACCCCTCCTCCCAATTCCCATGCTCATATTCACTGTTTTGAGGAAAATATGCACCATATAAAATATGCTGTAATGGTACAGTAGATAAAATGCATTATTGCAGGTACTCTGCCTATAGCCAGGAATACAATAAGCTCATAGTTGATTCAGCCAGCTATCCTTCCGACATTGAGGACCCAGACTGACATTTGCAAACCACTCAGATGGTACTGTAAAGCGCTATGTAAAGCACTATGAAGTGGTATATAAGTCTAAGTGATGATTATATAAGTCTTACTATGGTTCAAAGCTATCAATTATTCATCATGCAGCCAGGATTTCAGGAAATGCAAAAAGGAAATTATGTTACATAAAATATCTCTTTTTGTGATTTGCTGGGAAAACCCTTGTCCAATGTTTGTTGAACTTTAAGTCATTCTTTACAACAGCCACGCTGATAGAAGTTGCAGTGAAAGAAACATAGAAGCAGTCCTGATTTAGCAATTTGGTCTTTTGTAAACATAGATTTTAATGTATAGTGAATTTAAGAGACAAGTGTAAAGTGACAGACAATCAATTCAGGATTCATTTCCTTCTGTAATTACATTTATCCAAAGCTTCTGAATTCAGTATCAAGAACAGAAAATGTCAATGATTCCCAAAAGCAAAAGACAGACAAGTCTTCCAATTATTAGATTATGTGCTATTTATAGATATATAACCTTTTTATCCCCAAAGGCAGGCAAATAAAAGACAGTAGCGTCATAGATTTAAACCTCGAATTATAGTAATTTTGTACTCTTCTATTTTAAGAATCAGAAAGAATCAGAAAGATTTTTCAGTGAGTCACTACTGACATGAACGAAGTAGTGAGATTAGTTTACAAGAAGCGTAATATAGCATGACAAATGGTTCATTAAACTTTCAAATATAATATTATATTTTATATAATATTATGTGAGTATCATTTATTCCATGACATTTGGCAAATGTTGGCTGTTAGACATGCACAAGGTTCTGTATTTTTTATTTTTATATTATTCACATTACTTCTTAAATGAAGAATCAACATCTTTCTCAAATATTGCAAAACCAGGATTTTTTTCATCTACACTTTGTTGAATGGGGCTACTCTAGAAGAACATTCAGAGTGGCACAGAGTGTAGCAGTGTAGGTAGTTCTTAGGGCCCCTGGATTGGCCCATGTTATTTCATTAATCTGTGAGCTGCACTGAGTGCCAGTTTGCTTTTGGGTGCAATTCAAGACGTTGTTTATTACTTTAAAACCTTGCATGGCATGGGTCCAGCTTACTTGAAGAACTATTTCACCACAATGAGTCTGGTTTATCCCACTCATGCTTGCAGAGGGGAACCATAAGTCAACGGAACCATCAGTCAGGAATTTCAGCTGGTTGGGTCCAGGAGAAGAATCATCTTTGCTGTGATTTCTGTCTCCTGGAACATCTTACCTTCTGTTATTTCATAATTCATTTGTTCTGCCAGATGCCTTAGGGACCCAATGGGGGAACTCAAACTGAACGTGGTTAATTAAAATTAAATTAATTTAATTAAAATTTAAAAAAATTAATTAAAATTAAAACCTTAGCTCAATGTATGCAGCTCCCTTTTTGCCATCTTGAGTCCATGCTTTTATCTGTTAATGTTTTGCTAGGTTTTTTTTACAAAGGATAATTTTAATGCTTTCAGTGCTTTTATGTTGCAATCCACCAGAATTATTGGATATGAGATGAGCAACAAATAAATTTCATAAATAAACCAATTATAATGATTTTGTCACAAATATATTAGGGATGGTTCTTCCTATTAAGGCAAAATATTCAATGATATATATTGTATTAGATCAGAGTTGTTGTTTTTCTTACATTTTCCTGCAAGTACAAGGTCTGCATTTTTTGGATCAACCAAGTGTTGATCCATTTGCTTGCGACAGGAATTGACTGAGTGGCTTGTTTTCTGAGTGCTGAGATGGTCACTCAGTTTTCATGGCTAAAATGGGAAAATAATTCACAATCTCTTGGTTTCTAACCTGGTTCTTTAACTACTAGATCAGACTAGTTCTTATTAGATCAGACACTATGTACCAAGAATGCTGATTATAAATCGTCTACAAACATATGGTATACAAATATAGTTATTAAATTACAGATTTTAACTTTTCATCTATAATTGCCTTTACTAGATATACAGTATTGGCTCAACATGTATCAATTTGAGTTAGCAGTAGAAATTGGTACTTCATTGAAGTGACATATATTCTATCCGTTAAAAAAAACCTGTCGGCCCATAACCTATATAGTTACGATATTTGATGCTAAACTAGAGGGGAATTGAATTGCTAAAAGAGATATATTAAATGTTATCAAAACTATTAGACTTTTTGTTAAACATTTAACAATAAATATGAAATTAACTTCATTCTGCTAGGGAAGGAAGACTTTCAGAACTTAATTACACTTAATGTTTTTTTATATTATGATTTAAGTATATTTTGCTATTTTTACGATGGGCAGGATTTCTAAAAATTTATCAGGTCATAAGAAATAAATGCATTATATCCCATATATAGTTGGAACAATTTTTAATAAAAGATTATAGTAATTAGAATTCTATTCTATTCTATATAGAATTAGTATAGAATTCTATATATAGTACAATAGACAATTTGACAGAAACATCAGATGTGAGTTATGAATATACTTATGAATTATTTAATACTGTCAGTGTTTAGAAGTTGCACATAACAAATTAC
The DNA here is from genome assembly GCF_049901735.1 of Notechis scutatus. NCBI lineage: Eukaryota > Metazoa > Chordata > Lepidosauria > Squamata > Elapidae > Notechis > Notechis scutatus. The sequence goes on along the minus strand of NC_142025.1, from coordinate 38,246,819 downwards.
AAAACACTGCACAGTGAAGCCATATCAATGTTTAAACTCTTATTTGTAGTTCTAATAAGATTTTTTAAAGTGTTTTTAACACAAATGAAACATACAGAATGTTTGATAATACTAAAATACATTTACAAGATGTGAAATGTCTGAAGCATATCCTTAATGTCTGAAGCATATCCTTAAAAGGAAAGTAAAATCTAAAATGAGGAAAAAATTAACAGGCATCCATTGATAATAGAAGACAGAAACTTGAGGATGGGTGTTTGCCTTTATACAGATCTTGGCTAATTGATTATCCTACATTTTTTCTGATTCCCTTCTTTTTACTGAAGGAATGCACAATAGTTGTATCATATTACAATTTTTAATGCAACACATAGAAATTAATTATACTAAATTATTTTGGAACTTGGAAGACTAAATGTCTGGTCCTGGTGATTGATTCAGATTGGATCCTGTAACATTATCTTGGGACACATATTTATGCCTTTATGCATAAATTACATTTCACTAAAACTAAAGTCTATTTAACTATTTTGGGATGGAATGGGTTTATCTCCATAGTTTTAAGGGATGAAAACAGTTTTCAATATCTTATGCAGTTTATTTTAGGAAAGATAGGCATCAATGATCAAAGTGCTTTAAGTACATTTTCAATCTACTATTCAATCTACTATAATCTACTACTATTATATGTATTTGGAAAACATATATGGTAAAATAAGTTAGGAAGATACTCCAATTTTGCCACATAGCTTAATCAGATAAAGGCTGAATCCAAGCCTTTAGTAATTACATATTAAGAGAAGAGTACACCATATTTACTAGCCACAATCTCAAACAATCCAATTAATGAGTAGAGTTAAGTAGAGACTGTGAGAATCTGTGATCGCAGCTGAGAGCAATGGTAAGATTCTGGATGACAGATCTATTTATGTCATATCATGTGCCCTTGGCATCCTACAAAGCTTTTTACTGTGTATACGTGTATATAGCTTTTTACTGTGTATACATGTATAATGTATAATAAATTAGCTCGATACCCGTATTTCGCTATGAAACTATGTGGTCAGGCTTAGTTTTTTGGGAGGAAAATAAGGGAAAAGAATTTCTGCCTCTGCCTACCAGCATCCATTGGTATTCATCTGGCTAGCATCCTGTCAGTGTGTGAGAGAGTTGAGGGCTATTTGGAAACTGAAGCAGTATTGTTTTGTGAGCAAGAAGGAGAAAGCAAGGAGCCTGAGCGTGGCTTAGCTCAACTGTTCTGTACTAAAGCTGCTTAATGCTGTGAAAGTAAAACTAAAACCGAAACTCCTCTCCTCTGCTTGTGTTTTGCATTTGGAACATATTTCTTTTCAGGTGGGGAAAGGGAGTAGACCTCTTTAGCATCAGAGTGTGTTAATAATAATATATCAAATACTAATGATCTGATAGTCATTTCAAAAAATCCTTTCTTCGTGAGCACCTAGAAGCAAAGAGGAACATGCTTGCCAAATTTCAAGTTTGTAGGCTTTATGGTTTTAGAGATTTTGTTATGATGCGTGAGTGGTATTTCGCTTTTATATATTTATATAGAAGATAAATATATAGAATCGATAGATAGATAGAAGATAGATAGATAGATAGAAGATAGATAGATACGTAACAGTACCCATCAGCATTGGACTATCTTAACATTACACATGGCTTCAGCTTGAAAGAAAATAGTTAATATTAATTGCCTGGGGTAAATATAGCTTATCAACCTCGCTCTGCTACAATTATCTCATTGATGTAGACCATTCTGTTTTATTTATATCAGAGCAACTAAAGAAGGCAGAAGCTGAAAAAAATCTTTTTTTATTTAAAATGTTACATTTTTGTTTTGTTATTCATTGCAATGTGCACATATTATATACAGTACATTTAAACACTTTAAATCACTGTAATTAACTTTCAATTACTGCCTAAACAGTAAAGGTACCTTGAACTGAACTCAAAACTGACTTTATGGGGAGCCCACGTAGGCTTTACTTTTTTGTCAACTATACAGAAATATTTCGCATTGCCTTCTACTACGTTTTTTAACTTTTATGATTATCTCATATCTAAGTACAAACTAGATACAATCTCATTTAGCTTTTTAAAAATTAAACCAGGGTACTAGTATATGTAAATGACCTTGGTAGACAGGAGGACAGCTGCAAATGGACAACCAGTGTGTAAAAGATATCTCAGCCATAGAAGGGGGAAGGGCATGAGGAGTGTTTCATAAATGATCCTGCCCAGGTTTCCATGCAGTAAAAGGAAAGGAAAAGATAAATACTTTAAGTCTTGCAAAGTTCTGTTCATATAAATTAATGATACAGAGCTAGTAAACCTATTTGTGCTTCTTGTCTTAACTATTTCATAGCTAACATCAAACAGTTAGATGCTATTTTGCTACCTACTGTGGCTCTATCTTCACAAATCAGAAGTAAATCATTTTACTTAGCTTCTGTTGAAGGGATGCAGTGGCTCAGTGGCTAAGACAAAAAGCTTGCCGATCAGAAAGGTCGGCAGTTCAGTAGTTCGAATCCCTAGTGCTGAGTAATGGAGTGAGCTCCTATTACTTGTCCCAGCTTCTGCCAACCTAGCAGTTCGAAAGCTTGTAAAAATGCAAGTAGAAAAATAGGGACCACTTTGGTGGGAAGGTAACAGCGTTTCGTGCTCCTTCAGTGTTTAGAAATGCCAGCCACGTGACCATGGAGACTTCTTCGGACAGCATTGGCTCTTTGGCTTTGTAAAGGAGATGAGCACCACCCCTTAGAGCCATATAGGACTAGCATGTATGTGCGAGGGAAACCTTTACTTTATTCTATGAATAGCTTGTGGCTTAGGCAAGATAGCATTTATTTGCCCAGCCAATTAGCCTACATCTACACATATTACCCTGGAGGTGATTACTAAATTAGAAGATCCCATCTCCATTCTATTATATACCTCCTGCTATGTTAGCTATTTCTTTGTTAATTTTGAAGTTTTCATTTACTTGCTGTTTTAATGTTTTATAATATCTTTTTGTCAAATTGTAAGCCACTCAAAGTCATGTGACAAGTAGATGGATGTGAATAAATTTAATAATAAATAAATAAACAAATAACATACGTTTATTCAAATCAATTTATAATAAATAATTTTACATTTATTTGATTTCCCCCCTGCTATCAGCAATACTTTTGTCTTCAATATACTATAAGCTACTTGGTCTGTAGAACATTAAATTATATACCACTCAGGTACATTAAATCATATACCACTCAGAAACAGCCACAGACTTAATGGCTGCAAATAAAACTACTGTAATCATTGTCTCAAAATTTTAAAATATACTTTGAAAGAATGAATGATGGCATTAAAACAATTAAGATCTGGTTTATCTAGCATTTTAATGAATATAAAGCTAATATACAGACCCAATCCAACAAAACTTTTAAAAATAGAATTAAGTATTTTAAAGCAGCTGAACTATTAATGTCATCACATCACAGGAAAGCTTATCAATAGAAACTAGGTTAAGCAAGCTTAATATTAATGTCTCCACTGCATTGTCACTTATTGTTTATGCATGCTAAAAAATAAACAAAAAATTGAAAAGTTTTCAAAGCTAACTGATTTCTAATTTTCCTGTACTTGTACCTTTAGCAATTTACAGTGTTTAACAAGAATTTAAGAATCCATAGAAATCATATTGTTTATATTGGCCATGTGACATAATATATTGTACATATGGGAATCTTTCTTGCTTAAATTTGGATAATGCATGCTATTAAATTTAGAGAAAATATAGCAGTGACAAAGTTAAGTTATGAGATATGTCAGAATTCTTTCTTTCAATATTGGTCAGAATTTATTCTCACTGGCATAAATATATATCTCAGTAATATTACTGTGGCAAGAGCCAGACTTTTTAACAATGGCTATTAAAACAAGGTTTCTAGTGACATATCAATAAGTTGAGTTTAGGGGTTTTGTGTAATATTTATAAAATACGTTGTTTGTTAAACTTTTTATCTTATGTCACATATTAGATTTATATTTTAATTAGCTATTTAGGCCTCTTAGCCAATATATAACAAATGAAATATTTCTTTTATTGCCCAGCTGGTTTTCTCCTTGTTGGAAAGTTTTCCTGGTAGAGGTAAATTTTTTAGAGGAAAAATTTCTGATTTCTTGTCTTTCTTTATCAATTGATGTGACCAGATTAGGTTTTCTAAAACTAGTGGTACAATTAATTCAGGTCTTCGGGGTTATGTGGTGGCTTAGCAGTTAAGAAGCTGGGCTTGTTGGCAGGAAAACCAGCAGCCCAGGGTCAAGATCCGAGCACCACGCAATCAATATTCCTGCCATTGCCCCAGCACCTGCCAACCTAGCAGTTTGAAAGCATGGAATTGTGAGTAGACAAATAAATACCATTTGGGTGGAAAGGTAACAGGCTCTGTGATATCATGCAGGCCATATGACTGCAAAAATGTCTTCGGACAGCACTGGCTCAATAACCTTGAAACAGAGATACTATTCTCTATAGTCAGCAATGACTAGCGGACTAAAATCCAGAGGAACTCCTTTATTTTTTTTTAATTCAAGACCAAAGTTCAGAACTGTAACTCTGAAACCACTGAGTGATAAAGGCAGATCAAGCATGCCCACTACAAGCATGGTATAACTAAACTTGCTGAGACTAGTTACTAAGAACACTCTCATTTTTAAGCTAATTTGTAGCCAGAGGTTTCCCAGATGAGCAACTGTGCATCTGACAACAAATGTTGTTAGTAATATAAAACAGTATTTTAAGAAAAACTATATATTTCAACATTAATTATATACAGTATTTGTAACTGAATGAATGCATACATTGCATTTATTCAAAATGAATATGATTTCTTCCTACTACCAATCATCTTTAAAATATAAGGTAGTAGTATGTTTGCGGATTCTATCTAAAGTCAGCCATTTAAAAGTGATTCTTCCAACAAAAATACATAAAGTTTAAAATAACGGCTTGATTAATATTTACATTCTGTAAAGGGATGAGCAAGACAGATTTTTCTACAGCAAGAAGGAAATGCAACATAAATTTAAGTGAAGATATATTTCTCTTTGTGAGTGCTTTGTATATGGAGAAAGAATGGTTTGTTGCAACTATTGTTCTGACCCAGTCTTCAGAGTCACACTAAAACAGCCTACTTGTGAGGAAAAAAACCCTTTTTATTTAGAAAGGCAGGAATACACAGGAATTCACTGACAAACTCCAGGTCACACATCCTTAGACAAGCCATAGCAGTCTTTGAGTTCCCTGCAGAGAGCCTCAATTAGCACATAAATCCAGGGGTGGGATTCAAATTTTTTAAAAAACAGTTCTGTGGGCGTGGCTTAGTTTGTGGGCATGGCTTAATGGTCGTGACTGGCTGGGCATGGCCAACTCAACATCACTCACATCGAGGCATGCAACTCCTCGCCTGGCCTCTCATGACTGTGGGGATGCTGCAACAGTCGTAAGTGTGAAAAATGGCCATAAGTCACTTTTTTCAGTGCCATTGTAACTTTGAATGGTCACTCCACACCAGCAAAGGAGGGGAAAAAAACTCCAGAGACATTCCTGAGACAGGAAGTCTAGTCCTGCCAAGAATGTAATAAGGGCTAACGCAGAGGAAGTTTCTGTAAGCAACACCAGAATGTTTCCTTCCTGCCTTCCTTACAGGTTTAGCCCAATAATTTCTTCTAACAACCGGTTCTCTGAACTGCTTAGAATGTTAACAACTGGTTCTAGTGAATAGTTGTGAACCTGTAGAATCCCACCCCTGCTTAAATCCCAACATAAAGGAAATTCTGGCAAGGAATCCACCAGAGGGAACTCTTTTGGAGCATGAATGGTTATCTTTGAAAACCATGCCTCCTATACCCTTCCTCCTTATATCTCAGCCAAGGAGGGGTTTGTTAATGTGTTCTTTTCCTGGAGAGCTGGCCCTCAGTCCTGCGTTGCTCTCCTCTCTACATTTCTCTGCAGATACATACATCTGAGAGACGCCCCAGATGTTCCTCCCCTCACTCAGTTCAGGTCCCAAAAACAGCTGTCTCTCCACCTGAGTATGAGTAGATGGGCCCAGCTCTGCATCTGGCTCTGAGAGGTCCTGCTCCTCAGACCCTTCTGCCAGCTCTGATAGTAACTCAGGCACCCTTTCCATCTCTTCTGACCCACGAACCACTTTTGGGATCAATAGTTTTAGAAATGTGGTACTTTATTTTAAAGGCATTTTAACCAGTACATATTAATTCAATTATAGTTTTTATCCTCATTCTGCTCTTTTATTGTAGTGATCAGTGTCTATATAAAATGTGTATCTATATTATATATTTACACATGTGTATATGGGTGCTGAATATGTATATTTATTAAGGGGAATGTGCAGGATGGGATTTACCCTGGAGTTGACAAGTTATCTAAACTGAGCAACTGAGAAATAGATAAAATTTCAGTAGAATTTTGTCTATTTCTATTTTATTTTCTGTATGTTCTTCCTTTACATGAGAATCACTTTAAATTTAAGGCTGTCTTTGTTTGAGGTGAAGTTCAGGGAAGAAAAGTATCTCATTGGATCGGTAATGAAGAATGTTTCATAGTAAAGAATAAGATAACTTTTCATTGACAAATGTTGTCATCCTTGTAACAAATGATAACACAACTAGGTAAGCCAACACGTTGTAGATCCATTTAAATAATTAAAACTGTGCAATAAAACATAGCCAATTCAGACACATAAATACTTGCTCTAGAAATTTTGGCTGGACTTAGAGGAGATTCAGTAAAAACAAATGGTGCCAGGGAAAATAGTATTTATATAAGCAGCACACTTCCATGCCACAATGACATTGAATATTCTTGAAAAGTGAAAATCCTTCTGTTGGCAAAACAATTGCTGGAAAGAAAAGTAGTAAAGAAATCAAAATAGTCTTGTTGTGAAAAGTATTTTTCCTATATAACTATAATATTTTCAATATGATAAAAATGTGGGTTTAAATAATACTTCTTATTCTACTGAATCAAATTTATAAAAATACTTCATATGATAAATGACTTTGACTTAGTATGAATTTTTAAAAAGAGAAAAAAATTGAAATGTAGTTTAAAATAAAGTACCAAGTTTGCATTATTCAGTAAAAATAACATAGCAACAAGCTAAGTACCATCATGAAGTATGATATGTTTATATTAGCAGTAGTAGAAATTAAGTTTCTGAAAAAAGCAACCATTTAATAATTTTAAAAATCCTAATTTATTTTGTGATTGTTTTGGAGAGAACCAAAGATAAAAGATAAAGGGTAATACAGATTTTCTCTTGATTAAATTCTCACTTTTCCTGAAAAGTGGCTTTTTATTGAAAACTTTAGTGCTTCAGTCTTTGTCAGACACCTCATATATTACTTTGTTGATGAGTCTTTGCATGGAAGCCTGTTATTCTCATTTATGTTTGTGCAGATATGAAGATTGCACAATTTTTTTTCTAGGCATCTCAGAATGACTAGTTTCTGTCATAATGTTGTTATAGAGATAATAGCATCAGGAAACACCCCAAAAGTAAATAAAATATAGTTGTGGTTAACAATTAAGACATTTTCATTCTTAGCAGAAGATCCACTCAATATAAGAAAACAAATTTCCTGCTTGGACACATCATAATATGTTGCAGAACTACAACTCACACATGAGAATGCCCTCCCATCAGACAATAAAGAAACTGTAGTAGCATGAATAGCTTTAAACCATACTAAATATGGAATAAAACTTTGAAGTCAATGGGCACTGGAAAATCAGGAAAACTTTGTTGCTTGTAAGCAAATTTGAACTCCTTAGGTAAACATAACAAAAAAGTTAAGGAACTGAAATTAGGGGGATTAGTTCTGGAAGAAATTAGAACAGAGATAATGCTGAGAAGGGATCATGAGGAAAGATCTTACAGACTACAGATAACAGATAACAGATAATCAGAGTTGGAAGGGACCTTGTAGGTCATCTAGTCCAACCCCCAGCCCAAGCAGGAGACCCTACACCATTTCTGACAAATGGCAGTCCAATCTCTTCTTGAAAGTCTCAAATGATGGCACTCTCACAACTTCCGAGGGCAAGCTGTTCCATTGGTTGATTATTCTCACTGTCAGAAAGTTTCTCCTTATTTCCAGGTTAAATCTCTCCTTGTCCAGTTTCCATCCATTATTCAGAGACCTGACTTAAAACCTGACTTAGAGATGCCGGATTCTTTTTGATATAGCAAACAATGATAATTATGGGGTCTAAACAATGAATAGATAGCCAGTTTGAGATGGTGTTAAAACATTATGTTAACTCATGGAGACCATGAGTTCTAGTACTATTTTAGGCACAAAGCCAGCTGAGGTGACCATGGGCCAACATGATAAACCACTTCTAAATCTTACTTTAAAAAAAAACACTTCAGAAATTAATCTGAGCAGTCACTAGGAGTCAACCTGACTGGAAGGCACACCCACCCATAAAAAGAATACAAAGGACCAGGAGACTTTGAGACTGTTTTATTTATTTTATTTTATTTATTTATATTTGTCAATTGCTTACAAAATAATAGGTATAAGTAGAAACATAGTTATGAATACATGGATACATATAAGAAAAATAAAAATAAAAGAAACAATAGGACAGGGACGGTAGGCAGGCTGGTGCGCTTATGCACGCCCCCTAAAGACCCCTTAGGAAAGGGGTGAGGTCAATAGTAGACAGTCTAAGGTTAAAGTTTTTGGGGTTTGGGAAAGAAACCACAGAGTCAGGTAGAGTATTCCAGACATTGACCACTCTGTTGCTGAAGTCGTATTTCCTGCAATCAAGTTTGTTGCAATTAACCTTGAGTTTGTACCTATTGTTTGCTCTTGTGTTGTTATGGTTGAAGCTGAAATATTCATTGACAGGTGTATGATTTTATATACTATATAAAATGTATGATTTTATATACTATACTTAGATTGGATCGAAGGCGGCGTAGTTCTAGGTTTTCTAGGTCTAGAATTTCGAGTCTGGTGGCATAAGGTATTCTGCAATGAGTAGAGGAGTAGAGAACTCTTCTTGTGAAATATTTCTGGACTTTCTCAACTGTGCTAATATCAGATACGTAATGTGGGTTCCAGATTGATGAGCTGTGTTCGAGTATTGGTCTAGCAAATGTTTTGTATGTTCTAGTTATTAGTGTAATATTACCAGAGAAAAAGCTACGTAGGATTAGGTTAACAACTCTTAAAGCCTTTTTGGCTATGTAGTTACAGTGGGCTCTAGCACTTAAGTCATTAGAGATGAGTACTCCAAGATCCTTGACAGAGTTTGGATCATCAACAAGGTCTTGACTATTCAGCTTGTATCTTATTTTCTGATTATTATTTTTTTGCCAATATCTAGGATAGAGCATTTATTTGTTGAGATTTGAAGTTTCCATTTGTTTGACCATTCTGATACATAGTCAAGATCTTTTTGAAGGGTAGCAGTATTGTCTGTGGTATTGAACAGCTTTACATCATCAGCGAAGAGAACACAGTTGCTCTTGATATGATCACAGAGGTCATTCATGTAGAGTATGAAAAGAGTAGGTCCTAGAACACTGCCTTGGGGGACACTACTGTTGACAGGTATAGAATTTTGACCATTTGTTGTCTGTTTGACAGGAATGCTTCTATCCAGTTATGCAGGTGTCCAGAGATGCCATAAGATTTTAGTTTTAGGAGTAGTTTGTTGTGTACCACTGAATCAAAGGCTTTACAGAAGTCTATGTAGATTGTGTCTATTGTTTTGCCCTGATCGAGTTGTGTAGTCCATATGTTTTTGCAGATTAGAGTTGCAGATTACAGGATAGTTTTTTCCTGAAACCAAATTGTTTATTAGAGAGTAGGTTATTTGTTTCTAAGTGGAGGATGATGGATTGGTTAATAATTGATTCCATGACTTTACAGGTGACGCAACATAAGGAGATTGGTCTGTAATTTTCAACTAGGCTGGGGTCTCCCTTTTTGAAGATGGGGATGACTGTGGCTTGTGACCATAGATTTGGCAAGGAGCTGGTCCTGAAAGATTTTTCAAAGATTATGCTTAGAAGTTCTGCTATGGCAGTGGATAGTTTTTTTAAGAAGTAGGCACATGTTCCGTCCGGTCCAATCATTAGAGATGGTTTTAGATTGCCTAGTGCTTTTTCAACATTATCTTCTGTAAAATCAATATATATTAGATCATTGTAGTTTTCTGTGGTTCAGCTAGGAAATACTGGGCATGATCCATTGCTGTTTACAAATACTGAGCCAAAGAATGTGTTAAAGATGTTGGCTTTAATGGTGTCGTCATTTCAGTCTTTACCATTAGGTCCTATCAGGGTGGGATGGACCTTGAGTCTTTTAGTTTGTTGTTCACAAAATTGTAGAAAAGCGCGGGGGGAATTGGTGCGTAGAAGGTTTTCTTCTTGTTTAATGTGATAATTGGTGCATTCAGTTTTTATCTGGTGGCATAAATTTTTGTATCGGCTTTTGAAGTTGGCAAGATGACCAGATTTATTTTTCTGCCAAAGTGATTTCTTTTTTGGATTGAAGCTTCCCTATTGTTTTGGGTAATTTGTTTTTTCTGGTTTTGGGAGTTGTTAATGATACATATAGTTTGATTACTATTTTGGCTTCAAGTAAAAATATGTTGTAATGCTCTTCTATTGCATCCAGAGGAGAGAAATTGCCAATGAAGGGATGAGAGATCGTTGTTTATAAGATCATAGTTGCCTTTTTTGAAGTTATAATTGGGGATTCCATCATTGTGATTATTTTTGTGTGGACGTATGTTGAGACAAAAGTCAATCATGTTGTGGTCACTGTTGGAAAAGGGTTATTAAACTGTGTTATAGCTAGAATATAACAAAAAGTCAACAGTTCATTCTTAATCAGAAAAATACATCTTGAGAGATTCTTGGTTATTTGATTAGTTTAGATCTGTTTTATAAAAGCTACACTGGGAGACATACAGCTACAATTGTACAAAACAAATATGTCTCAGGAGAAATACTTAGTTGATGCTGTGATATGAGGGTTCAAGAATGGCCTTTTTGCCTGCCAAGGTTTTTCATTGATGAATTAACTCTCATCAGCTTCCTGGCTAGGTTATGGCTTAGCTTCACATTTTAAAATACTGGCCATATTATGGAATCAATTCTCTTTAAATTAAACAATAGAACAGTGTTCTTCTACACTTGGTTTGGCCTAAAAAACTCCCAAAACTCAGGCTTAGCTGCTGGTCCTAGAAAAAAATAGATTATTAAATTAAATGTTAAGATACACTTTTGCCAAGTAGTCCTGAGATCCTGTCAAGTTAACATGCACAGAATTGTATTACAAGAAACAGAATACAAAATATAATGCTGTAGTATATGAAATTATGATAACTTAGTAAACTGAGAGTAATAACTGTCCAAGCCAGAAAGAATTTTCCAATCCTGTCATAATGTTTAAATCTCTGCGATTCCTGCCAAAAATATGAGTTAGAACACAGGAACTCAGAAAATCATCATAGCATTGATTCATGTGAAATGTTATAGGGCAAGAGTTCCCAAAGAAAGGAAAACTTATTTGCATAAGCCTTATAAAACTTACTGCAACCTTAAAATAAGTCATTGTTAGCATTAAACTGCTATGTTAAAATGTCCTTGAACAAGATGATTTATTTCTATCATACTCTATTTATACATAATTATTTAGTACAATTGCATCAGTGTAATGCCACACTGCATAACTGTCATGACCTAATTATTTCTGGACCATCTGGTTACAAACCTGATATTTAAATAACTTGCAAGCCTGATATTTAAATAACTTGCAAGCCTGATATTTAAATATCTAATTACAAGCCTGATATTAAACACTTCGTAGATAAAACTGCTCACATCCATGTAGACTTAAATTTATTCTTAATCTGTACTTGATCTTGCTGCTATTGCTGTCATAACTTCTACTCATTGATCTAAGTATGTGGACAAGGTATTAGAATACACCAAGGAGAAAAAATCCATATGTAGTCCCTGAGCTATTTCTATCTCCTGGAGATGTCTCATTGCACCACTGAAATACAATAATACAGCTTGCTCCTATAGATTATTGTTTGTTTGAATACATCTGCTTGTGCTTATACATTGTAAAGGAATAATATACAGTATATTAAGTTTATTGCTGTAACCAGTGGTATCACAATGTAACACAGAATAAAATATGATAAAGCAAAATAATGTAAGAAAAGAAAATGATGAAAAGTGTGCCAGATATAAAAAAAAATATTGGAGTAAGATAAAACCAGGATATGGTTAAGAATTTTAAAATAGCAAAGTTTTAAAAAAACAAAGCAATCTGAGTAATAACAGTTGGAAGCACATCTGCAAGAAAATAACTCAAAAGCCAAGCCCCTGATTCACTTTCCATCAACAATTTGGGGCTGATCTCATCATAAATGATCCAGTAGATGACATAATGAATAATAACATCAAAGTAAATGGAATTTAGAATCTAAATTTCCAAGATCTCTATAATACCCACCCACCCCAAAATATTAATTAGAAATATTGACACATAACACTATCGATATCCTCCTGTTCTTGGTTTAGAGAAAGCTGGTCTAGAGTGTGAAAAGCATATTAAATATGTTGCATATTTAATTGTAAGCCAAAATTAGTAAAATATAATGCCCTCATGTTTTTTCTTTAGTTCTTCACAATTTATTGAAAATATATCTCAGTGCTTTAATTATTTTTCTGTTGTTTCTGGTACTTCATTTTCCTCTGAACCTCTGAGTGCAACAAACCATGTTTCCATATCTTATATTCTGTCTAGACCAGGCTTGTCCAACCCGCGGCCCACGAGCCGCATGCGGCCCAGGTCGCCTCGTAATGCGGCCCAACGGCCACCCCAACCTTCATGAAAGATCCAGCGAGGAGGAGGAGGAGAGGCAGGCGCGAGGTGGGGCGAGGCGAGCAGCCACAGCCCAAAAGTCCCGCCCCACCACCTCCTGCTGTTGCCACTGCCGCTGCCACTGCTGCTACTTCTGCCCCTGCCGCCGCTGCTGCTTCTGCCCCCGCCGCCACCGCTGCTGCATTTGCAGGAGGAGAGGTAGGCGCGAGGCGGGGCGAGGCGAGCAACAGAAAAGGCGGGCAGCCGCAGCCCAAAAGTCCCGCCCCGCCACCTCCTGCTGTGGCCGCCGCTGCCACCACCGCTACTGTTCTGCCCCCCGCCCCGCCGCTGCTGCTTCTGCCCCCCGCCGCCGCTGCTGCTGCTTCTGCCCCGCCACCGCTGCTGCTTCTGCCCCGCCGCCGCTGCCACCGCTGCTGCATTTGCAGGAGGAGAGGTAGGGCGAGGCGAGCAACAGAAAAGGCGGGCAGCCGCAGCCCAAAAGTCCTGCCCCGCCACCTCCTGCTGTTGCCGCCGCTGCCGCCACCGCTGCTGCTTCTGCCCCGCCCCGCCGCTGCTGCTTCTGCCCCCCCGCCGCCGCTGCTGCTTCTGCCCCGCCGCCACCGCTGCTGCTTCTGCCCCACCGCCGCCACCACCGCTGCTGCATTTGCAGGAGGAGAGGTAGGCGCGAGGCGGGCGAACTTTCTTCCCCTCCCCCGCAAAATTTGGCCGGAAAATCATAAAATAAAAAATAAATAATTTTTAATAAATAATTAATAATAAATAATTTTATTTTATTTTATTATTTTATTAATTTAATTTAATTTAATTTAATTTAATTATTTAATTTAATTTAATTTAATTTAATTTAATTTAATTTTTTAATTTAATTAATTAATTAATTTAATTATGTGCGGCCCAAACCAAATTTTCATCTTCTAATGTGGCCCAGGGAAGGTGAAAGGTTGGACACCCCTGGTCTAGACCATGAGTCAAATACTTATTAAACCTACAGTTTGTCCCCTTAATTTTGTTAGAATTGAATGACAACAAGCTTGAGAATTGTATAATTGTTATGTAAAGACTTCAAATATTTAGTAGTCCATCCTTCCTGTTTTCTATCTGATTATTTCTATTATAGTCATAAGGATTGAAGCTTTTTTTTTTTAAGGAAGAAAGATGTGAGATACTGAATTGGAAAAGCAAATATTTGAGGAAGTTGAACATGATTGGAACTAGCATGGAATAAGAAGGGAAGGATAATTCCAGTCATGTTTTCTTTCCAAATCCAGCTTTACAGATATTCCAAGAATCTTCAAGCAAGCTTGCTTGGCTCCTATTCGGAAGTTGATAGTAAACATACATATGAGAAATGGTTAGAAAGTGGGAAGGTGTTTGTACATTGCCAACAGATTGGCAGAGTACACTTTCAAATGCAGCTGTTAGTAGTCTGGAATTGTTGCTATTCAACTCTCCCACCTTGGGGAAGAAAATAGAACAAGCAGAGAAAACTCAATTTAAAAAAAGTTATATTTGTGTAGAAGGAAAATATGTACTGTTTTCTTGACTCAAATAAAATACTCCTGGATTTACTTTAACTTTTTAAAGACCCAGAGGAAGAGACCATTCTCAAAATAACCTTCTCTGAATATATGTTCCAGCCGTGCTGGAAAATAAGGCTTAAACATAAGTGCCTTAACACACACTTATTGTATTGACAATATTTAGAGAACAGCATTGTAAGATGATAATTAGACAGTAGCTTTTTAAAATATGTGATATCTTGTAAGCAGCATTTTATTTTCACAATTCTTTGGATGATTTTTTAAAAACATTAATATTTTGTCTTATTTTGCATTATTTTTTATTTATTTATTTTAGATTGTCAACTATTGAAATCTCTTGGAAACAAACAAAATAATTAAATTTGCAGTTAAAACAAGCAAGGTTTAAAACAGCAAGGATCTAAACACACCAAATTTTCAATTAAAATGAATATTTAAAAGCTTGTTCTAAAATATACATAAAAGCTAATAATTAGGCTTCTTAACTACATGTAGTACACACAACACCCAAAGGTGGCGATAGATAAATAGATAAATTCACATTAATTTTAGGCAAATTTTTCAGCATTAAGCACCAATCTAATGAGTTATTTAGGACTATCATTTTAGAACTGATAACTATCTGGTATTGCTATGGCACAAAAGTGTTCCCTAAAGCTTCCAAGGACTTCCACTAATTTATTTTACTAGTCATTAAGAAGATGGACTCAGTTCGTTGATAGTCATTTCTGAATTGCTAGCTAGGATCACATTATCATAGATGAAATCTTCACTGGGTAAAATAATAGTTGAGCTTTCAAAGAAATTGGTTTTTACTTATTGCTCATATTCTATAAAACTGAAGATAAATAAATTAACCATATACACTAAAACTGATGAAGTTACACAGCTGGGTTTATGAAAGATGGCAAGCAAATAAACAACCTCAGAGACCATTAAGAACTCTGCACTTCAACACTGAGCTATATATACAGTATTATCTTCTATTGAAGATAACTGCTCAGAAGAAAGGAGAAATTAGGGATAAGAACAAGGAAGATCTGTCTGTGAATAACCACGTAGGGAGCAATAAACATTTGTAAAATGCTTGTAACCAATATGCACTAGCATATAATTTATATCAAATATTTTCATCCAAATCTGATACTTTCAAATATTCTAAAGAAGCTTTTTTCAGGCAGTTTGGATTTAAAACATATCTCTAATTCAATCTCAGTTGCTCAATCAACCTTTCTTTTATATAATTTACTACTGAAGAAAATATTCTAAACTAACTCAAGGTGAATTAACAAAAATGTCAATCAGGCTAACTTTCTGGAGTATGATTTGTGTCAGCTTTGAAATTCAGCTGCCACATATTTTTTTTAGAGAGTTAGAGGAGTTGAAAAGTTCAAGGTTATTCTGTATGTCCTATTAAGAATTTCCAGTTGCAGTTAATTGGTTCTCATGATCTATAAAGTGTAGAAGTGGGAGGAGAGAAGGGAGGAGAGAAGGTGGATTCTGTGTAACGTGCAAAAAAACCTTTCACTTGGGAAATTGCTTTTGACATGCCAGATCTGTTTCTAATAAATCAATTGGAGAGATAACATCTCGGAATGATTGATATCATGGATAATTTCTGAATGCCTTACATTTATTTCCCAAGTCAAAAAAAAATTTTTTTAAAAGGGCTTGGCTGATACCCGGAGTTCTTTTTCCTGAGATGGAGAATTATCAACAATCAGCTGAAGTTGGGACTTCCGGTTTGAGCTTCTTTGGCAACAGATCTAAACCATGACTCTGCGCGTTTTCGATCCGTGCTCACTACTGGAGCGCTGGTTTCAGGGCTAAGCCACCTGGTAGAGGTGGTAAAGAGGTGGGAGACTGCCTGCAGGGTTGAGGACAGCCGCATCTCTCCTCCTCAGCTGGCCATTACTCCCTTTCCCAAAGGCAGTTGTAGCGGTGGTCACAAATGGCCACCTCAAAGAAGAACTCGACCGGAAAAGAATGTGTAGGAGGAACATAAGAAGAGAAAGTTTTGGTTGACCAGGTCAAACAGCAAAAGCAACAAATAAGGTACCCTGGAATTTAAACTATATAAAACAATAACTGTTCCCAAAGAAGATTTTCAAGCAGCTAAGAAGAGAGAAAAGGGAAAGGATTTGGGTTTTTTTTTTCTCCTCTCCCTTTCCCTAAACTGACAGCTAAGAGACTTAAGCAAAAAAATGGGGAAAAAATCCACTTTGACATCAGTAGGCATTTAAGCTGAAAATAAAATGTCAAAGTGATAATAAAGATTTATGGATACTTAAAAGCTTTTGAAAGCAGGAAAGGAGAGAAAAAGAATAAAAGGGCAGATCTGGAAGGGAGGAGACTGCCCGGAATTAAAACGAACTTACAGTAAAATCTCAACAAGACTTCTAAAAGATATATTTTAACTGAAACATGACAACAAAATAGTAAAACCCCAGGAAGAGAAAGTGAAAAAAGAAGTAAGAAGAAACAGCTCAGGAGTATTTGGATTACTTGGTGACTTCTGGATTTTTGGTTACTGCATTTGAATGACTAAAATCAATCGGGTGGTTGTTTAAAAGAGTTTAAAATGGCACCACTTTTAGAACAACTGAAAATTGAACTTAAAAAGTACAAAGAAGATGCACAAGAAGGGAGAGGTTCTTTTGGCTTCGTATTTCAATTCTTAGAAATGGAGATTTGGAACTATGAGAAACAACAAGAAATGCCTGCAGAACAAGAAGATTGGGACAAAGAAGAACCCATCTTTAATGAACAAGTAATTTTATGTGGGGGGAAAAAGGAGAGGGGGGAAAGAGAATGGAAAGTTTAAGATTTGGAAAAACAACCCCAAAAAAGAACAGTTTGAAAAATAAGTATAAAATTAGAAAGCAACAGAAGAGGGAAATGCAGAAGAGAGAATTAGAAGTAGAGAGACAAGGGGGTAAAAAGGGGAGGGAGAAGGAGAGGGAAGAAAGAAAGGAAAAGAAGTTATAAAGGACAGAAACAAGATATAGAGAAACGGGGCCTATTTAGAGATAATGGGTGAAAATCTAATTGAAAAAGGGATTCTGCAAAGATACATAAGATAGTATTGTTATATTAGAAATAGAAATAATTTCAGAAAATATGAAACAATGTATGATCAAAATGATGGATAAATAGTTATCATAATTTAGTGGAATGTTTGTTAATAAATAAATGTAATAAAATGAATCTTTAATGATTTATAAAACATAAGTGAAGAGAAATAGGAGAAAAATTAATTATATATTTATAATCCTTTTTTTTAAGAATATAGTGTGTATTTTAAGAATGTACCAAGCAGAATTCGATTTGAAGTTATGTATTATGTATTATATTGAATGTTATAATCTTAAGGTATACATTGAAGTTTAAATAAGAGTTGAATGGATAAAATTAAAAGATATAAAGATATAATTGGTGTCATACTCCAATTAGTAACTACAGGAGAAAATTTGTTTAATGAGAAAAGTTAATATGAAAATGAAACAGGACAGACAAAACAGGACAAAAGTATAAATATAATGATTTGAACTGAGATGAGATAATCAAAATAAAGTTGAGAAAATTAAAAGAGGGGAAAAACTATATAGAAAATGCAAAATAGTAATAAGATATGGAATAGAATACAAAAATGACCATGAAATTGAGTTTGTGTCTGTATAAAGAAGTGTAACCCAGGACCATGCTATTTTCAAAAAAGATGTTTTACTTGTATTATGTTTTGTGTGTGTGTGTGTGTGAAAACCCAAATAAAACTAAAAAAAAAACCAATCAGCTGAAGTTGGAGGTGTGCAGGAGGGAGTATGTGGGGGCCCTCCCTCCGGAGCATTAATTGAATCTGCCAACCCTTGTTGGGAGGAGATGATGGATGCTTCTAGGATGGCAGTAGGAAAAAGAGATTTGGGAGCTATACTGAAGCGTTTCAACTCAATAAGTTGTTATAACCCAGAGGTAACCCAGCTGTCTGAAGAGAAATCTTTCTCTAGCCCCAGGCATATGGCTATTCTGTCAGATTGGAGGGAAGAGAGACAGATGGGGTTGGATTTCTCTCAAGAAGACAACCCCCAGATTATTCCTGGAAGTCCATCAAGGGCAGATTTACATCAACAGTTCCAGAATTTAAAGGTGACAGGTTTGGTCTCCCAGTTTGTTTGGATGGGTGGAAGCTTGAGACCACCCATATTCACTTACCCAAGTATCGTGAGGAAGGAGGAGACTATACAGATGCCAGTTGGAGGAAGCCAGAAAGAAGGATCGACAGAGGTATGTTGCAACCTCAGAGGCAATCCCCTTATTTTCCAGAAGGAATTTTGCCCCCTGCTGAGAGTATCCCTCCAGGGTGGGGATTTTATCCAGGCCAGGGGTGGATTCAATGCCAATGGCAGCCAGCACCAACATAGCCCTGATCTGAAGGGGGGTTGCCCAGACAGCAGACAGCAGCCACATCCCCTCCACCCGACCAGGGAACCAGGCCACACCCATCTTCCTCCTGGCAACCACAATTGCAGCCCCAACCAGAAGTGAGGCCACAGAGACTCCTATTCCAGAGAGGCACCACCCAGCCAGGATTCAGGGGGCTTATGTTAGGAATATAAGTCACCTAACAGGTATTTGGGTTAGAAATATATAAACCAGGATAAACATTTTAAAACTGTATCTTTAAGAAAATGTAAAACTGTAATTAGGTGTGGTTTCTCAAACGGCCATAAGATGGAGCCAGAAACCTGGGTTGTTTAGTCTGAGTCTCAGAAGAGAGTGTGAGTGTATCTCTGTTTCCTTCTGTTGGAAAGTATTGCCGTTGCTCCATTTCTTCTAATTGACTGATATTACTGGATTTAATGTAAGTCTGATACTGAACTGTTTTTGACACTGGAATTTGATATTTGGATTATCCCTGGATGAAAACTGACTGATTTTACCTGTGAATGACTTTGGACTGCCTATTTTGGACTTTGCTTAACATTTCTGGAAGTAAAAACCTACATTTACTGTACAGTGTATCTGTGTGCTGTATGAATAATAATTCAAACACTCCTCTCAAATACGTCTCCCTGTATGCGCTCATTCTCCTAACGGGGAATTACCTCAACAGCTTACCCAGCCTATGTACGTCACTCGGCCTGTTCCTTCCATTCCAGTACAACCTGCAGGGGCCTGGCATGTGCCACCTCTGCAAACATGACCCAGGCTGGACTGAATACCCTTTGAGGCCATATTCGATGGCTGCCATGAACATTTCAATTACTTCCTCACTTGAATCTGATCCCATTTGGAGATCAATATGCCACAGAGCACGATTTGGTTATGACCATAACAGATGGGATGAATGAAGGGGATGCTTCAGACTGGGTGGCCCAACTACACATTGAACAAGCCCCCAAATTATACGATGTAAATGGATTTATTCAATTATTAAGACTCAGATTTGAAAATCCAGACAGGGTAGTAGAGAATGAAGAGAAGTTAATGGAAAAGAGGCAAGGCAAGTGACCCTTGTCAGAATTCATTTGGGACTTTAGAAGGGTTGCAAGCTACCTCATGGATTGGCTGAAAGAATGACTTTACACTGTTTTTAAAAAGCCATTGATCCAGAAGTAAAGAAGGCCTGTGAAATTAGGGGAATCCCAGAGACCTTACAATTGTGGTATGTTGCATCTCTCAGCTTAGATCGCAGCATCAACCCATACAGGAAACCCCTTCCAGCAGTCCTGCCTAAGAGAATTGTGACTAGGAGACCGCTGACCGGATCAGCCGAACCTGCTCGTACCCTACCAGGGTGCTGAAATGTTACCGATGTGGCCAAGCTGGCCATAGAGTAGCAGACTGTCTGGCCCCTGCTCCTGTACCACAAGCTCTGCAGTCGAAGTCTAATCCAGCTGTTAGAGGTCGGAAGAATCAAGAAAGACCTCCAGCCAGGGGTGGGTTCTCCAAACACAGCTGGGAAAGCCCCCTTTGTGCAGATGGGAGCAACAGACCACCAGACCACCACCACGTCCCTGAGAACCCAACCTGAGAAGATGACCCAATGGTGAGTGATCCCTTCATACCTTTTACAGTCAAGGTCAAGTTAGTGGTACCAAATATGGCGGAGGCTGGGGAGTTAGAAGCTGTCATTGATACTGGGTGTTCTAGATGCCTTGTCAGACTCCCCATTGTTGAACAATTGGGCATAAAAACTAACCCGCTAAAACGCCCATTCAGATTTGAGCAAGTGGATGGAACCTTAATTGGGGGGCAGCCACGCAGATGACTGAATTGATCAAGGTGATATTAGGGCCCCATCGCGAACTCATACACTTCATAGTGGCCCCCAGGATGTCAGAATCAATCATACTGGGACTTGCTTGGCTAGACATATGGGCCCCGACAATCAAATGGGAGGATGGATTCAGAAAAATCCTCATTGGACTGGGCCCATTGCCCCCTCTTCCACCCACTACAAAGCCACCGGTCAACTTGAACCCAGAGCCTGAGCCAGCATTGTTAGGAATATGAGTCACCTAACAGCTATTTGGGTTAGAAATATATAAACCAGGATAAACATTTTAAAACTGTATCTTTAAGAAAATGCAAAACTGTAATTAGGTGTGGTTTCTCAAACAGCCATAAGATGGAGCCAGAAACCTGGTTTGTCTTAGTCTTAGTCTCAGAAGAGAGTGTGTCTGAGTGAGTCTCTCTGTTTCCTTCTGTTGGAAAATATTGCCGTTCCTCCATTTCTTCTAATTGACTGCTATTTCTGCATTTGATGTAAGTTTGTTACTGAACTGTTTTTGACACTGGAATTTGTTACTGAATTATCCCTGGATTGAAAACTGACTGATTTAACTTGTGAATGACTTTGGATTGCTTATTTTGGACTTTGCTTAAACCTTTCTAGAAGTAAAAACCTACATTTACTGTACAGTGCATCTGTGTACTGTGTGTGTATTATTCAAACACTTCTCTCAAATACGTCTCCCTGTATGCGCTCATTCTCCTAACGGGGAATTACCTCAACAAGCATCAATGGCATCCCACCTTCTCCCAGATAAGCCCCAGGTACCTGACCAATACAAAGACTTGGCTGAAGCATTCAGTGAAGAAGAGTGTAATGTCTTACCTCCCCATCAAGCCAATGATTGCGCCGTAGAATTAGAGCCTGGGGCAAAATTATCAAAACCAAAGATGTATTCCATGGCACCTGCTGAAATGACTGAATTAAGGAAATACATTGACAGCAATTTGGAACGATGTTTTCTTGAGCCTGGCAAATCAAGACTAGCTGCTCCCATGTTGTTCAAGGAGAAGAAAGTTGGTGGGATTGTGTGAGATTGTGTATTGACTTTAGAGGTGTGGACAACCGTATGTGTCAAAAACATGTACCCTCTCCCCCTTATGAAGAACTTGTCGAAGGGCAAGATATTCACCAAGCTAGATCTCAGGGAAGCTTACTACCAGGTCCTCATCAAAGAAGGAGATGAGTGGAAAACTGCTCTTAACCGCCCTCTGGGTAGCTTCCAATTCAAAGTCTTGCCTTTCGGACTTCAGGGGGCTCCTGCAGTGTTTATGCAGCTCATCAATGAGGTGCTACACCCACACCTTTACCGGGGAGGTCCTTGTGTACCTGGGTGACATCCTTATCTTCAGCGAAACCATGGAAGAACATGTTCAATTGGTCCAACAAGTTCTCGAAAAACTTCTAGCTGCCAAATTATATATGAACCTCTCAAAATGCAAATTCCACAAAGAGTCGTTGGACTACTTAGGCTACCGAATATCCAACCTGGGGATTGAAATGGACCCTGAAAAGGTGAAAGCGGTGCTGGACTGGCAACCCCCCAGAACCCGAAAACAACTTCAAAGTTTCTTGGGGTTTGCCAACTTCTGTAGACAATTCATTCTGTCCTTTGCTGAAGTTGCCCTCCCATTGACAGAGCTGTTAAAAATAGGCCCATTGCCCACCAAACCAAAGCCAAGTCAACCCCTGGCTTGGACTATGGACTGTCAGAAAGCTTTCAAGGCCTTAAAGTCCCTTTTCGCAGCTGAGCCCATCCTCCAGCTCCCAGACGCGACCAAGCCTTTTATTGTCCAAACGGATGCAACTGATATAGCAGTGGCAGCTGTTTTGTTGCAAAAGGACTCTCAAGGCCAACTGATGCCTTGCACTTATGTGTCTAAAAAGCTGACAGACACAGAGCGAAGGTGGGTGGTCTGGGAGAAAGAAGCATTCACCGTATGATGGACTTTGTTGACTTGGAGGCATTTTCTAGAAGGGGTGCCAGAAGCCTTTGAGGTATGGACTGATCATAAGAACCTCGAGGTTCTAAAGACTCCTAGGAGATTATCGCCCAAACAAGTCCGCTGAGTTTCATTTTGAGTTTCAAGCGATTCAACTTTAACATTAAATATATTCCCGGAGGGAAAAACGTACTGGTGGATGCTCTGTTCAGAAAACCTCAGTTTGACAGCCACCGAGAGTAAATAGTACAAGCCTTAATTTCAGAAGCTCAATTGGGAGGCCAAGTGACCACTCGAGCCCAGGCCAACCACAACCCCAAACACCTGGAAGATAAGCTGACTACAGAATTGAAAACAGCCCTATTGACCGACCCTTGGTTCCTGGACCATCAAACCGAGTTGACAATGAATGATGGACTAGCTTAGAAAGGGACTAAGCTTTATGTACCCACAACCCTAAGACTACTGGTACTAAAGCGTAGCCATGACTCCCGGCTGGAAGGCCACTTCAGATTTCTAAAATCCCTACATTTACTGAGAAGACAGTTCTGGTGGCCAAAAATGAAACCTGATGTTGAGGACTATGTAAAAAGTTGCTCAATTTGTGCCACAATGAAACACAGAACTGGAAAAAACCCTGGCCTCCTGCAACAAGTTGCTGAACCAACCCAACCTTGGGAAGAAATCGCAATTGACTTTTTTGTTGAATTACCTAAGAGTGAAGGGAATACGATCATTTGGACTATAATTGACTTATAAAGGACTTCCATCTGTGAAAAAACTTGCAAAGCTGTTCATGAAACATATCTATAGACTACATGGAGTACCTCTTAGAATAATATCAGACAGAGGGGTACAATTTACTGCAAAATTTTAGAGGGAATTTCTGAAATCCATTGGTTCATCTCAAAGGTTATCCTCAGCTTTCCATCCTGCTTGTAACAGAGCAGTGGAGAGGGATAACACCATGATTGAACAATACATTAGATGCTATGTAAATTATCAACAAGAAAATTGGACTGAGTTATTACCTTTTGCAGAGGTTGCTTACAATAATGCAGTACATAGCAGCACGGGATTAACTCCATTCCAAATCAACACTGGAATGGATTTTGTCCTGATGCCAGAGTTACCTAGACAACCTTCCTCATCCATGTCCCTAACAGAATGAATGAACTCATTAAAGAAAGGATGGGAAGATACAAAAAAAGCTTTGAACGAAGCTGAAAAAATTATAAAAAACAGGTGGATAAACATAGATCCCTTCAACCGCCTTTTAAAATAGGGGACAAAGTATATTTGTCGATCAAGTATCTTAGATTGAAACTGCCCAGTAAGAAGCTGGGTCCAAAATTCTTGGGTCTGTTCTAATTTCATAGATAATCAATCCGGTCACTGTCCAATTAAGTCTTCCCTGACTATTGGGGAAAAATTCATCCGGTGTTCCATTGTAGTTTACTAAAACCAGCTACTACATTGATGATAAGACCACTGCCAATCGCTCCCCCTAAACCATTAACGGTACATGGGGAAACACATTTTGAGTTTCAAAAAATTCTTGATTCTAGATTACACTGTGGCCGATTGCAATATTTGGTTTTATGGAAAGGATACCCCCTCTCAGATGTTAGTTGGGTAAAGAGTTGGGATGAGTTCATGCTGATCAATTGGTTAACCATTTCCATGAGGATTTTCCCCACAAACTGAAGGGTCCTCATGGGGAGGGAGAGGGGGTTAAGGACAATGTATCTGTGTGTTTTTTTTCTTTTAGGAGGAGGAGTTTTCAAGGTGGGACGCCTGTCAGCTTTGAAATTCAGCTGCCACATTTTTTTAGAGAGTTAGAGGAGTTGAAAAGTTCAAGGTTATTCTATATGTCATATTAAGAATTTTCAGTTGCAGTTAATTGGTTCTGGTGATTTATGAAGTGTAGAAGTGGGAGGAGAGAAGAGAGGAGAGAAGGTGGATTCTGTGTAATGCGTGAAAAAAACTTTCACTTGGGAAATTGCTTTTGACATGCCAGATCTGTTTCTAATAAATCAATTGGAGAGATAACATCTCGGAGTGATTGATATCATGGATACTTTCTGGATGCCTTACAATTTGTTATGATGTTGTTTCTTATTCTGTATATATGCTTGTGCACATGACACTTGCAGATATAAGTTCAAATTAAAGATATTAAAATTGACAAAATTGACTTTAGAAGTAATATTAATTTACTTCAATTTACACTTTGAAATTCAGATTCATTGTTTCCTTATTCTTTTCTTAAAACAGAGCCACCACACACACAAAAAGAATAGGAAATTCAGAGCAAATTGATACTGCCATAGATTTGCATTACTTTTAAATGAATTTGTCTCTATGATATAATTAAAATAATTCACTTCATATTTTCTGCTGCAACACTACACAATCACTTGTAGGCAGAAGGCAAGAGGTGACTAGCATTTAATCAAAATACTCACTATAAATCATCCTCAGTTAATAACCACTCATTTAGTGACCATTTGAACTTTTGATCAAATAGAATGAGTGGTATTTATGAACAGTCCTCACAGTTTTAGCTGTTGCAATGTCACCAGGATCATGTGATTGCTATTGTGTCATTCATTGTCTGGCTTGTAATCATTATTTTGTAAACTCGCTTGATCATTTGGTTTCCATTTGCAGCCTTTGCCAGTTTCCAACAAGAAAAATCAACAGGAAAGCCAGCAGAAATATTCCCTTAATGACCCATGATGGTTTGCTTAATAGTAACAGGGAATGTCAGAATTGCCATTGTAACACAGTGTAATAAAATGTAATCCAGATTCCCAAGATGATGGGTGTTAGGAATGTAAATCACCTAACAGGTATTTGGGTTGGAAATATATAAACCAGGATAGACATTTTAATACTGTATCTTTAAGAAAATGCAAAATGGTAATTGGGTGTGGTTTCTCAAACGGCCATAAGATGGAGCCAGAAACCTGGGTTGTCTTAGTCTTTGTCTCAGAAGAAGTCTCAGTGAGTCTCTGTTTCCTTCTTTTGGAGAGTTTTGCCATTCCTGTATTGACTGTTATTCTTGGATTTAATGTAAATCTGATACTGAACTGTTTTTGACACTGGACTTTGTTATTTGGATTATCCCTGGACTGAAAACTGACTGATTTTACCTGTGAATGACTTTGGACTGCTTGTTTTGAACTTTGCTAAAAACTTTCTGAAAGTAAAAACCTACATTTACTGTACAGTGTATCTGTGTGCTGTGTGTGTATTATTCCAACACTTTTTTCAAATACGTCTCCCTGTATGCGCTCATTCTCCTAACGGGGAATTACCTCAGCACTGGTTATGGGCCCAGGCCATACCAGGCTCAGATAACTGAGAGTTGGTGTGAATACACAGCTGTTTACTGTTTAATTGTGGGTTACTATCCTGGTAAAGATGGCACAAGTCACTTCAACAAGTCTATCACTGATAACCCGGTTGGATGGAACAAACTATGTTTCCTGGTCTATGAAGTGCAGTCTACTTCTGCGTAGAGAAGGTTTATGGAATGTTGTTCAAGACCCACCAGATGTAAATGCTTGGGATCCAGCTAATGAGGACAATGCCAAGAAGCTTGCTGACTTTAAACAGAACAACGAACAAGCTCTTTGTATAATTGGACTAACACTGAGTCACCAGCAGCTAGTCCATATTCTTGGAGAAGAGTCTGCTGCTAGGTGCTGGGAGAATTTGAAGAGGATTTATGTTCATGACAGTGTAGGTGCACACATACATCTGACATTGACCGACATAACTGGAAGATTGTTAGAAGAAGCAAGAAGACGGCTGGATAGGGACCAACTGAGGAAGGAACAACCACAAGAAGAGGATTTGTCTTCAACTGCCTATACTGTTAGGAAATGTTTTTCTTGTGGGGCTAGGGGACATATAGCTAGATTCTGTAAGAAGGAAAACAACAGGATACTAGTAATCACCAGAAGGCTAAGAAGAATGTTAGTTTAGCTATGTCTGGCAATTCAACTGTAAACCATGATTTGTGGGTTGTTGATAGTGGAGCATCGCAATGCAAAAAATAGAAAAAGGTTTATAAAGATGTCCACGAGTAAACAACATGTATCATTGGCAAATGGATGGAAGATTAAAGCATCAGGTGAAGGTACTGCATATTGTTCTTGTATAAACGAACATTTAACTATGTTATACGTACCTAAACTAAAATTTAATTTGCTTTCAGTAAGGGCTTTAGTTAATCTTGGTTATGTAGTAACCTTTAGGGGAGATAACTGTATAATAGAGAAAAAGGGTAAAAGTGTTACTGCTAATTTAGAGAATGATTTATATGTGATACATGATGACCAGTTGAAATTGGCTAACTTGGTTTATAACAATGTTAAGCCACATGATGAATGTATACATTTACTGAATAGACATTAATTTCAAAATGCTCAAACTGTTAAATTGTCAGAGGGAGTAAAATTGTAGCAAGTATTTAAACTGTAATGCTTGTAGCCAAGAGACAAGCAAGGTTACTCCTACAAACAGACTAAATGTGTTTAAGACCAAAGAACCTTTAGAGGTTGTTTTTGCTGACATAATTGGTCCTAAAAAAACAAGTTTAGGAGGTGCCTGCTATATTTTGAGTATTATGGACCATTACTCACGATACGGTTTCTGCTATCTTATGAAAAACAAAACAGAAACATTCCAACATTTCTTTAACTGTCTAAGGTTTGCTGAGAGAAAAATGAAAAGTAAAGTAATTATTTTAGTTACTGATAATGGGACTGAGTTTATTAACAAAAGATTCCAAACTATGCTGAAATTGGCTGGTGTTGAGCATAAATGTTCTACACCTTACAGACCACAACATAACTCATTTGTAGAATGAAGAGGGCAAACATTACAAGCCATGGCTCGCACTATGTAATCTGATTCAGGTCTACCTGAAACATTGTGGGGTGAAGCCATAATGTGTAGTAATCATGTTTTAAACAATGTAGTTAATACAACAACTGGTGAATTGCCATTCACTCGTTGGCATGGTAGAAAGCCAAAATTAAGTTACCTACACAGATTTGGAGCTCCAGCATGGGTGCATATTCCCTCACAAGTAAGACTGAAAGGGCAACATAAAGCTAAGAAGTTATTTTTTGTAGGTTATGAGACCAACCATAGATCATTTAGATTCTGGGATCAAGGCACAGCTCAGGTTTATTGTAGCGCTAATGCAAAATTTCTTGAGCACGTTGGGTGGGATAAACTGGAACAGGAATCCAGCAATGATATTATTATTGACACCCAAATAGTCCCTAAAGATAAAATCAGTAAACCACGAATAGCAATTAAAGAGGAAGAACAGGCACAGGAGGAAGTAGTAGAACAGGCACAGGAAGAAATAGAAGAACAGGAGCAGGTGGCACAGGAAAGTCCACCAGTTAGCCCTGTAATACCAAGATGTTCAACCCGAGTAACACGACCACCTGATAGATATCAGGCTAATGTTGTATGCCAAGTGAATACAGTTCCAAGTAATTATAGTGAACTGAAACTGTATCCTGCTAAGGATCAGGCTGCTTGGCAGAAAGCAATGGATAAGGAACTAGAATCTTTAAAAAGACTGGAGGTATACGAAAATGTTAAGTTACCACCAGGTAAACATGCCATAGGATGTAAATGGATTTATAAACTGAAGACAGGTGTGGATGGGACTGTTACCCATAAAGCCAGGTTAGTAGCACAAGGGTTCAATCAGACAGCAAATGACTATGATGAGGTGTTTGCACCTAGTCTGAAAGCTACTATATTAAGGGCAGCATTAGTGTGGGCAGCTAAAGAGAAATACATTATAAATCTTTTAGATGTAGAGACGGCATATCTGCGTGCACTGTTGCAACACACTATATATTTAAAGAAACCTTTAGGTATAAAAACTGATAATACAACTGATTGCTGGAAATTAAAAAAGAATCTTTATGGCTTGAAGCAATCAGGATATGAGTGGAACCAATGTATAGTTAGAGAATTAACTAAGATAGGCTTTGTAGCTGGCATGTCTGATCCATGTTTGTTTAAAAGAGAAAGTAATGGTGTAATTTCATTGTTGCTATTATTTACTGATGACATAGCATTAATCACCAAAACTGAACAAGAAGCTACTAAAATAATCTCACTGTTAAAGAGGAAATTTAAGATAAAACAGTTAGGAGAAATTAAACAATATCTTGGTTTAAAGATAGATAAAAAAGGGGAGGATACAAGATCTCACAGGCAGATAAAATTAGCCAATTACTAAAAAGTTTTAAAATGGAACTTTGTAAGCCAGCTAAAACACCAATGAGCCAGGAGTTTAGCCATAGTGACGTTCAAAGTCCTATTTTTGATAAGAACATTTATCAGTCTTTGATTGGTAGTTTATCTTATCTCAGTAATTGGTCAAGGCCAGATATTGCATACAGTGTTAATCAATTAGTGAGATTTAATGCTGAGCCAACTGAAAGGCACTGGCAAGCTGCTAAACGTGTGTTAAGATATCTGAAACAAACAATGCATTATGCATTGCATTTGGAGCTTAAAGACGAACTGAATTTAACTGCATATGCTGATGCAAGTTTTGCTACAGACATAAATACACGAAAATCTACATCGGGTACTGTAGTATTATTGGCAAAGCATTGATTGGATGGAGGTCTATGAGACATAAACATCTAAGTTTGTCAACAATGAAGGCTGAATTCTCATGTTTGTCTTTATTATGTACAGATTTAGTTTTGTATAAGCAATTATTAATTGATATGGGAATTAATGTAACAGATTCTATTGTTGTTTATGAAGATAATCAATCAGCAATACAGATGGCTTCAAAGATTGCTGTTAAAACAAGAACAAAACACTCAGATTTAAGATATTTAAATGTGAGACAACATGTGCAAAGTAAAATAATTAAGCTAGAATACTGTATGTCAGAAAACAATATAGCAGATCATTTTACAAAGGCCCAAGGCTCCATAAAGCATAAGGCTTGCTGTGAAGATTATGGACTTAGAATGTAAGGTTTTATATATATATTGTCCTACCCAAAAGGGGAGAATGTTAGGAATGTAAGTCACCTAACAGGTATTTGGGTTGGAAATATATAAACCAGGATAGACATTTTAATACTGTATCTTTAAGAAAATGCAAAATGGTAATTGGGTGTGGTTTCTCAAACGGCCATAAGATGGAGCCAGAAACCTGGGTTGTCTTAGTCTTAGTCTCAGAAGAAGTCTCAGTGAGTCTCTGTTTCCTTCTGTTGGAGAGTTTTGCTGCTCCTGTATTGACTGTTATTCTTGGATTTGATATAAGTTTGATACTGAACTGTTTTTGACACTTATCCCTGGACTGAAAACTGACTGATTTTACCTGTGAATGACTTTGGACTGCTTGTTTTGAACTTTGCTAAAAACTTTCTGAAAGTAAAAACCCACATTTACTGTACAGTGTATCTGTGTGCTGTGTGTGTATTATTCAAACACTTCTCTCAAATACGTCTCCCTGTATGCGCTCATTCTCCTAACAGGGAATTACCTCAACAATGGGTTTATATTCCTGAGGAGCAAAAGACAATGATTTTTAGATAACTTGTATAAGAGAAAGAACATAAAGACAACTACTACTGATGAGTTCCAAGGATATGTGTTTTACAGTGCAAATAATATCTTTTAATTTAGCAAGACTTCTGTCTATAAGTGAGGAACAATAAAGAAAACTGCTTAGAAGAACCTCAACATGTTCCATAGTTTTTGGAGCCCGATGTGCAATTATATGATGCTACATTTCACAGATCATATTGCTTACTGATGGCAATTCCAATCCCAATTTCCATTTCTATTCCAAAGACTATCTGTAGATTATTAATATAAAAGGCCACTTAAAAATAAAAATAAGCAGAAGAAAAAAAAAAGGT
Organism: Notechis scutatus; assembly: GCF_049901735.1. Lineage (NCBI taxonomy): Eukaryota > Metazoa > Chordata > Lepidosauria > Squamata > Elapidae > Notechis > Notechis scutatus. Next base: position 38,216,153 of record NC_142025.1, on the reverse strand, counting down.
GGATAAAAACTTGCAAGCAGGGATCAATTCTTCCATTCAAATTAATGCGGTGTTATAGCCTAAATGTACACATTCAATTTAAGTTTATAGTCATCTATTTTTGAAAACTTCACAAATGTACAAATTCATTTTGCAGCCTGAAAGAAAATGCATGATTATAACAATACTGTTTTGGAAACTTAGAAGCTTAATTGTGTGCATGCTGATCCAATATCTCAGTGAGCACACCTACAATAATTGTTGGACTACTGCCTTCAAAATTGTCTTTGGTTGATTACTTCTCTCCATAGTATCATTGCCAGGCACAAACTTGACTTCAACATCAGAGATAATTATTTGAAATTTTGCTATAAATATTTTGTAAGTCCTGTTCTTATTTGGTCTTTTATAATATAAGCAAAAGCTGTGCCAGTTATATAAATGACATAATCATATCAAATTCCAGTATTCTTAAAAAAACAAAAGCTAGGTTCTCTCTGCTTTACTAACTGGACTTTTAAGGGTACAACATAGGATTGTTGCTTCTGGTTCTGTAGATGAGAAGTTGTAGAACCAAAAATTGATTTAGTGTTGTTCCACAGTTTATAAATGTAGCACTTAAAGATTTATTACTTCAATTCATAATTCAGGACTTTGGTCTTGTATCTAATTTTCCTACCAGCTGACATTAACAGAAGAGTAAAGCTTGTTGCTGTCCAATTCTGTTTTATTTAGATATAGAATCATTAAAGAATTAGTTTTAATTTTAGTCTTTTTTTTCTTTTATTTATCTTTTTATCTCTTAACAACAATCTGATTGTTATTATTGTTATTTTGTAATTTGCTCTGATAAGAAAGAGTATCTTTTGGGGTTTATGTCCCTATACAATAAAGACGACTTATAAAAATACTAATTTCTAAAATGCTTAACTCTCACATATAACTTTGCTATTCATAAATTCTTCAATTTATAAAGTCTAGAATAATTCTGAAATACAATTAACAATATTGCCATTATTTAGTTTAGTTTAATTTACTTTATTGTCATTGTACCTCGTACAATGAAATTAAATGCCATCTTCAGTGTACATCATACATAAGAAAACTATAAAAATAAAACAAAAACACACATCCTTCAATTCTATACAATTGAATTGAAAACCCCTGACACTGCCTTAGTATTACACTAAACAGTAGAATTCAGTATAGTTGCTGCTCTGGGATAGAAGCTGTTTTTCAGCCTATTTGTTCTTGTTTTTATTGTCCTGTATTGTCTGCCAGATTAACAGTTCAAAAAAAGGTGCCCAGGATGAGATTGAGCTTTAAAAATGTTTTGAACTTTTTAAAGTTATCAGGAGCTATAAAGCACTTCCAAGGAGGGGAGAGGGCAACCAATGATCCTCTGGGAAATGATGTTAACCCTCTGGAGTGCTATCCTATCTGCCACTGTGCAATTGGCAAAACATACACAAGTGCAGTAGTAGAAGGTCACCAGCAATTTTTCATTCAGTTGTTGTTTCCTGAGAAGTCTCAGGTAGTATAATCTCTGCTGGGCCCTTTTGACCAGTGCTGCAATGTGAGTGCCCCAAGTGAGGTCCTCTTTTATGATAATATCCAAAAACTTAAAACTGGACACTGGACAGAAGGGAGCAACGAACTTCCAACCCAACACACCCTCACCAGAGAAGCCACTGATGAAGACGACCCTATGGTAAGTGCACCCATCACACATTTTACTGTCAAAGTGAAGTTAGTAGTGCCTGACACAGGGGAGGCAGGGGAGTTAGAAGCTGTCATAGATACCAGATGCTCTAGATGCCTTATTGGGCTCGCCATTGTTGAACAATTGGGCATAAAGACAAAACCCCTTAAACGCCCAATCAGATTTGAACAACTGGGTGGGACATTAATTGGGGGGGATCCCAGCCACCCAAATGACAGAGTTAATCAAACTGGAGATGGGTGCTCACCATGAACTCATACGGTTTATAGCAGCTCCAAGAATGTCAGAATCTGTCATATTGCGACTTGCTTGGCTAGATAAATGGGCCCCTACCATCAAGTGGGAGGATGGATACAGAAAAATCATAATTGGGGTGGGCCCACTGCCCCCCTTCCTCCCACTAAGAAACTACCACCCAACATGGGTCCAGAACCTGAAGCAACAGCCACTGCATCTGACCTTCTTCCAGGTACCCTCCAAGTACCCAAACAATACAAAGACTTGGCTGAGGCATTCAGTGAAGAGGAATGTAATGTTTTACCTCCCCATCGAGCCACTGATTGCACCATAGAACTAGAACCCAAGGCAAAACTGCCAAAACCAAAAATGTATTCCATGACACCAGCTGAAATGACTGAATTAAGAAAATACATTGATAACAATTTGGACAGAGGTTTCATTGAACCTGCCAAATCTAGGTTGGCCGCCCCAGTGCTGTTCAAAGAAAAGAAAGATGACGGCTTGAGATTATGTGTTGATTTTAGGGGCATGAACGCCATGTGTGTCAAAACATGTACCCTCTCCCCCTCATGAAAGACTTATTAAACCACCTATCAAAAGGAAAGGTCTTCACCAAACTAGATCTGAGAGAAGCTTACTACCAAGTCTGCATAAAAGAGGGAGACGAATAGAAAACTGCCTTCAACTATACTTTGGATAGTTTCCAATTCCGAGTCATGCCTTTTGGATTCCGAGGGGCCCCTGCCCCTCCAAGGTAGTATTCAGCAGGTTCTGACCAGTTCTGGAGAACCGGCAGCAAAAATTTTGAGTAGTTCAGAGAACCGGCAAATGGCACCTCTGACTGGAAATTTTAAGTATCCTTCCCCTGCCACACCCACCAAGCCATGCCCACCAAGCCACGCCCACAGAACCGATAATAAAACAATTTGAATCCCACCACTGGCCCCCGTAGTATTTATGCAATTCATCAATGAAGTGTTACATCCGCACCTATACCAGGGGGTCCTTGTCAACCTAGTTGACATCCTTATATTCAGTGAAACTATTGAGGAACACATCAAATTGGTCAGACAAGTGCTGAAGAAACTTTTAGCCACCAAGTTATATGTAAAACTGTCAAAATGTGAATTCCACAAAGAGTCACTGGATTACCTAGGCTACTGAATATCCAACCAGGGAATTGAGATGGACCCTGGTAAAGTGAAAGCCATGCTGGACTGGCAACCCCCCAAAATATGAAAGTAACTTCAGAGCTTTTGGGGTTTTGCCAATTTCTATAGACAATTCATTCCCCCCTTTTTTTTGCTGATGTTGCCCTCCCTTTGACAGAGTTATTAAAAATGGGGCCTTCCCCCACCAAACCGAAGCCCAGTCAACCCCTTGCTTGGACCATGGACTGTCAGAAAGCTTTTGAAACCTTAAATGCCTCTTTGCAGCTGAGCCCATTCTCCAGCACCCAGACCCAACCAGACCTTTTATAGTCCAAGCTGATGCTAGTGATATGGTGGTCGTGGCCATTCTTCTCCAATAGGACTCTCAGAACCAACTGATGCCTTGCGTTTATTTGTCCAAAAAGCTGACAGACACAGAGCAAAGATGGGTGGTCTGGGAGAAGGAAGCATTTGTGGTACGATGGGCTTTTTTTTGACTTGGAGGCATTTCTTAGAAGGAGTGAAGGAGCCATTTGAGGTCTGGACTGATCACAAGAACCTTGAGACCCTAAAGACACCTTGGAAGCTATCACCAAAACAAGTCCACTGGGCTCAATATTTCAAGTGGTTCAACTTCAACATGAAATATATCCCCAGAGGGAAAAATATATTGGCAGACATCCTGTCAAGGAAGCCCCAATTTGACAATTGCCAAGAGGAAGTGTCATGCCCCTGGTGGAGACTGATTCTGAGGGAGAGGAGGAACAGCCAACAGGGAGTGGAAATGTGGCTCCAGAGGTTGTGGAGGAGGCTGGGGAAGGGCAGAGGCCAGCTGAGCAGTCAGATAAGGACCCAGGCCCATATCTAAAGGCTACACAGAGTACCTTGTAGAATAATATCAGACAGAGGGGTACAGTTTACCGCTAAGTTCTGGAGGGAGTTTTTAAAGTCTATTGGGTCGTCCCAAGGTTTATCCTCAGCATTCCATCTGGCATGCAACAGAGCATCAGAGAGGGCTAATGCCATAGTAGAACAATACATTAGATGCTATGTAAATTATCAACAGGAAAACTGGGTGGAGTTATTACCATTTGCAGAGGTTGCTTATAATAATGCAGAATATAGCAGCACAGGGTTGACTCTATTCCAAGTCCGGGGGAAACTTTTAGTTTCAGAATTCCACAGAGTGTGCCAGGTGCTATTCTGATAAAAGTACTTTGAGATTATGTTTGTCTTGGAGTTACTAACAGGACTGGATTTTCCCTTGAACTATGACAGTATGATTACCAAATCTGACCCTCTGAGATGGGCCAAACAGGAAATCCACAATCCAAAGGCAGATTGAATAAGAAAGCCCAATGCCCATAAGTTTAGACATTAGTCTAGGTGGAAGAATTGTGTTAAATGCAGAACTATAATCTACAAAAAGCATCCTCACATAGCACCCCCACCCCCCACCTGCTCTTCCAGATAAGTCAGAGCAGTGTGAGGAGTAATGGCTATAACATCCTCTGTAGATCTATTTGTTCTGTATGCAAATGGGTGTTTATCAAATATATGAGAAAGACCAGAAGTCAAAGAATTTTCCCTTTTCTTCTACAGACAACTTACCCTTTCATTCTCCCTTTTCTTCTCTCTTATTTATTCTTACATATTTCCCATTCTTCATAATAACCCAAAATGGTATAACTGCTGTCTCCAAATGTATTTTGGTTATAATTACTAGAAAGCCAGCCAACATGACTACCTATAATTCACACAATGGAAAAACTGATTTATATAAGTTCTGGAAATTTTGGGTTTGTTTTATGTTGGGATTAATTCAAAGCAGTAAAGAAAATACTGCTGAAAATGCAGGCTACTCTTAAGTTTCAGCTCTTTTTTCTTGCTTCATTCCTCTTCTGTCCCTGAAAATATGCCATGAATGGATAAGGGATCTTCTTTGATAAGGTGGGAAATTGTACAGTTGGTTTGGAGGAAAAATTGCTGAAAATAACTAGCCGCTATATATTGGTCTTCACTAAATTCAACCATCATTCCTATAGAAATAGAAGTTTCCATTTTATTCATTCCTGGAAGGACATGTTTTGATTCACATTGAACATTGTATTTGCTACCAAGCAAGCAAGCAAGCAAACACACAAACACAAACACACACACACAAACACAGCGCAAAAGTAGGTTTTTGGTATAGCTCTTTGTTATTTATTTTATTGATTTATTAATAATATATACATAGTCTCCCATTTTACCAATGGTATCTCAGTAATACCTTTATGGCTGAAGAAAATGAAAGAAAGGAAATCAAATAACTATCCCTTTTAAATCCTGTTTTCATATCTTTCACTTGCATTTGAATGTTACAGTTGTTCTTCTTGAGCCAAATTATTGCCACCAAAGCTACTGATAATATTCTAAGACTCAGCAGACACATTTAGAAGTTTAAACATTTAGAAGTGAAAACAAATATCAAAGAAGGAACAATTGTAACAGTTCATACATTCATTTCCAATTCACATTGATATCTGAACGGAGAAGAAGAAAATCTCACCCTGATGTTTTCCTGGGATCTCTACAAGTTAATAGATTAGAAAGCCATTTGGCATGGGGACAAACAAGGTTTGACATGCACACATACATTCCTTTTTTCTATGTATATTTTTGAGTATTTATTTTTTATTGTTACTATGGGTTTCAATAGTTGGGATCACCTCTTTTAATTTTTCCCCCTTCAATTCATATGTGAGATATTCATAATAAAGTTTGAGGGTGAAAAAAACAGATTTGTTTATGAGATTTCACAGGTTGACAGATTCCTAATCTTGGATTTGGTGTGTGCAACTCTATCTATGATAGTCAAAGGAACAAAAATATTTTTTCAGCTGTTTATATATTTTAGTAAAACATATCCTGTGGGAAAAAAGTAGTTCATGTTCCAAGAAACTAGAAATAATCACAAATGCACATGCATATCATTTTAAAACTTTATTTTTATTTATGGAAATAAAACATATTTCTGTTTTTAGCTTTTACTGGAACCAAGTTTCATGAAGTATTTCATTATTTAATTCATGAAGAAGTATTATATAAAAAAGTTAATGAACTTAAAAAGATTATTTTATCTACATTGAGGTTTGTAAAGAGAAAGAGAGGAGAATGGTAGTCTTTGGGTTAGGGTTAGGGTTATTTTTATTTTTATTGATGGTGTCTTGCCATCTCTGTTTTGGATGCCCATGGGATCACTGCCATTGACTTACTTTTGATATTTTGCCCTATGGTCATATCACAGTTAAGAAACTGCATTGACTGATGCTAACATAAAATGAAATAAATTAAAAAATCAAACAACGCAATATGGATTATTATGCGATGGAAATCCAATTGTGCTATTTTTTAGTTTAGAAAAGGGAATCTAGTTCTATTAAATTAAATCAGTTGATCAGCTCAGATCCCATTGATTTTATTAGATCTGTTCTCACTAATTTTGGATTCTGACACATCTATTTCATATCTCTTGTAATTCACCCTAGAAAAACTGTCCTTGGTCTTTCTGACTCATCTTTATTTTTCACTTGAACTTTACACCTAACTATCGGTCTCTGCTGAGAACTGGGTACTTTTTACAATAAACCATGTTACTCACAAGTACTAAGGTGTGATGACAAAGTTTATTGCTGTTTTCCCAATCACTAACAGAAGCCACAACAATGGTATAAATATTTTTTGCTGTTGTTCACTTGTAAATACTTTATGTTGGAGTTAGAGTTAAAACACTTTGTATCAACGCTACAAGCTTTTAAAAGTGCAAAGGGCTTCAGTGAGAGGGAACAGGTTTGACAATTAATGGGATCAGAGTAGCCCTAGACAACTAAGATATCCCTTTGGCCCTGTGACATATTTTAGGAAAAATCCATGTTCTTGACAATTTGTGGGAAAGAATTTCAACTGAAATAAAAAGTAAAGATTTAATTTCACCTCTGCTGGCTCTAAGAGCGTCTCTGTTTTTCTGGTACAAAACAGAACTAATTTGTCATGGACTGCTTTCAGGAAGTTTTCCCTAATATTTTCTGATAGTGTCACTGAAGTATTGATTTGCTTTGGCCCTTCTTAATTTTTCAAAATCTTTAATAGATTTCTCCAATAGTCTTGCTTAAAATTTTAAATTTTCCTGGACATCATGATAGGAAAGGGGAAAAACATTCTCAACTCAAATTTTCTAATTATCATTCCTGATGATTTCTTAATTTAATGATTGTCAGATTAATAAAAGACAGATAAATATTCATCTACATGATCCTGTCTTATCAGTGAAGACAGTGAAGACAGCCATCATTTTGCCAATTCACATTTAAATGAAGAAATTGAGAAATTGTTCACTTTTTATTGTGGAATATAGATCTTAAATATTAAATGATAAATACTTCAATTGCTGAAATTCTTGCAACAATGTCCCTTTTTGCTAAGAAATGCAAAGGATTAAGCTTGGAGCAGCAAATGCTAGCAAACACAACATATGAAGTTTATTTATTTATTTAATCCCTATAATATCTGTATGAGATTTATATTGATGAAATGTTTATTTCATTATTCTTTCCAGTAATAGGAGCTGATTTGACCATTCTTTGTTATTTAGACAATATTTTCATATTCACATTTAGGATAAATTATTTCTAATTGTCAATAAACTATGGAGGGATATAGTAGGAGTTGTAGAGGTACCTAAATTACATTCTCACATTAGATATTATGTGAAATGTGTCAATAAAAGAATAATCTCTATAGTGTACAGTGTGAAAAGGCAGAAATTATACAAGAAAACAGATCTGTTAGATTATTAGCCATCAAACAAAAGCCACCAAACAAGAGACAACGGAAGGAAGGAAGGAAGGAAGGAAGGAAGGAAGGAAGGAAGGAAGGAAGGAAGGAAGGAAGGAAGGAAGGAAGGAAGGAAGGAAGGAAGGAAGAGAAGACTTTGGAAGTCTTCTAACCCAACATCAAGCAGGAAACTATAACATTTCAGACAAATGGTTATCCAATTTATTCTTAAAAACCTCCAGTGTTGGAACACCCACAACTTCTGGAGGCAAGTCAATGATTAATTTTCTAATTGTCAGGAAAATTCTCCTTAGTTCCAGATTGGTTTTCTCCTTGATTAGTTTATATCCATTGCTTCTTATTCTGCCTTCAAGTACTTCGGAAAATAGTTAGCCCCCTCTCCTTTATGGCAGCCCCTTAAATATTGGAACACTGGTATCCTGTCACCCCTGATCCTTCTTTTAATTAAGCTAGACATACCCAATTCCTGCAACCATTATTCATATGTTTCAACTCCAATCTCCTTTGTTCTCTGCACTCTTTCTGGAATCTCAACATTTTTTATACAGTTCATAGAACCTTGGATACAGAGCAATTTTTAAACTTATACAGGCATTCACTAATTAATAGATATTGTTCATTTATGTGTTTGTATGTCTTTGGAAGATGGAGATTTTTTCCAGGTCAGATTTAGCTTTTTAATAAACCAATCTACATTTTATATTATAATAAACAAGGTACCTTTGCTCATTCTCAGTATCTAATGCCAATTTACAGAGTCCCTACAGAATTAAATAATTATGCTTCAGCAAAACAATAAATATTTAAAACCTACAGTATAATTGCAATGTTGCATCCTGAAGTTAATCAATTTATAGCACCTGTTTAGACAGCCTTGTCCATTAGTTTGTCACAGATTCTTTTAATTATCCAATTTAGTGAGCTGTAAAACACAAGAGAACCAACACAACAACACAGTCCCATAGGTAACACACCTAAGCATTCATAGGCTAATGCTTACTGCTCATCATTATTCCATTCTTCCCCACTGCTACAACATCTACTACTACTGTTCCTCCAATTACTACTCCTTGTGAGTCTTACTACTGGATAAAAGTTTATTTCCAGTTGCTTTAGGCTGCTTTATTTCTACACATGAATGCACACCACCACCACCACATGCAGTTGATTATCAGCCCAACTTTTATAGCCGATGCTGCTGTGCTGGCTGGAAGAGGATTAAAGAGATAGGACAATAGCAGCATAGGAACCTGCCATTTTTTAGGCAGCTTGCCCTATTATAAGACACATTTCCTGAGAATAAGCATCATTATGTCAAGATAAGGGATAATATATATTTTAAGGAAAAAAAACACCTAATATCTAACTTATAACTGTCAATCTCTGAGTATGTTCTTTTTTTAAAAAAAAATAAGGACCATAGAGGTCCTAAGAAGTTTACATTGGCCGATATGCTAGTGCCAGACAACTTTGGCATCTGCTGGCCTTGCAAGCCTAAACATAAATGTCCATGAAGTAGAAAATATTAGGAACCAAAAGAAAAGCATTCAGTTTGGTAGCAGGGACATACCATTTAAAATAAACTTATCTTTTTATTATTTTTATAAAACATATTTGCCTTTCACAGATTGTGAAACAGAGTCTGAACAAACAATGCCACTCCCATTTTAGGTAGAATCTGGTAACCACCTCAAATACTGAGATGAGACAGAACTGGATTACCTCTAGATCAGGAGTCTCCAAACTTGGCAACTTTGGACTGCAACTCCCAGAATTCCACAGCTAGTCATTCATACTGGCTGGGCAATTCTGGGAATTGAAGTCCACAAGTCTTAAAGTTACCAAGTTTGGACTCCCAGAATTCCACAGCTAGTCATACTTGCTGGGCAATTCTGGGAGTTGAAGTCCACAAGTCTTAAAGTTGCCAAGTTTGGAGCCTCCTGGTCTATATACAGATATAAAATCAGATTCAATTGTCCTGTTCTAGCTTTCCTTTCTGAGTACTTTTTCTCAAATGTAGTACTTTCAGTATCCTAGTTGGGCTAATCAAAAAATTAAAAGGAAGAGCCTAAGGAATTAAAGCAGATAAGATGGATTTATCTTCCCTCTGAAATGTTGGATTCAGCAATAAAATGAATAAAAGCTGGCATGATGGTATCAACTGAAATACAAGTCATAAGCAAAGATACAGGTCTGACTCTAACAAATCAAGATACTTCTGGAATAGGAGGTGAACAAAAAGATACTATTCTTCATATACTGGTCTTTGTCCAGTTGATTTAATGCCAACCTTCCCATTTCATTGTATAGCAACCAGAGCCAGCCTTCTTATTACACAAACAGAATAACAGAAACTTGGTGGGATGAAACCCATGACTGGAACATACTGATAGAAGGATACAAACTATTCAAAAAAAAAAACAGACCCCATAAAAGAGGAGGTGGAGTTGCACTGTATGTAAAGGACCACTATATTGCTACAGAAATGCATGAAACCAAAGATGAAAACCTCCTAGAATGCATATGGGTCAATATAAAAGAAAAAAAGAATGACACAGCCACAGGTGTATATTATAGGCCACCCAATCAAGCAGAAAATATAGATGTCCTTTTTGCCAGCCAACTAACAAACATATGCAGGAAACACCCAACAATAGTAATGGGAGACTTCAATTATCCTGATATTAATTGGAAAACTAATTCTGCACTGTGAGAAATCAAATAAGTTCCTAACCAACCCAGCTGACAACTTTGCTGTCCAAAAGGTAGAGGGTGAAACTAGAGGGACAGCCATACTGGACTTAATTCTTACAAACAGAGAAGAAGTGATAGAGGGAGTTGAAACTGCAGGAACCTTGGGTGAGAGTGACCATGTCATACTAGAATTCAACATAGCACAAACACAAGCAACAGAACATAATGACACCAGAGTGTTGGATTTTAAAAGAGCTGATTTCAATAAAGTCAGAGAGAACTTGGGAAAGATTCCATGGATGAAAATCCTAAAGGGGAAAACAACTCAAGAATCTTGGGAAACTCTAAAAAGTATGATCATAGAAGCCCAGACCAGCCCAATACCACTAAGAAAGAAAAACAAGAAATCCAAGAAGAAACCAGCATGGCTGCACAAAGATCTTTCTGGCAAATTGAAAGAAAAAAAGGACAAGTACAAAAAATGGAAAGAAGGACATATAACTAAGGAAGAATATCAGCAGATAGCCAGAATCTGCAAAGACGAAGTCAGGATAGCAAAGACTCAGAACGAACAAAGACTTGCAACAAAAGTCAAAGATAATAAAAAAAGTTTCTTCCAACATATAAATAACAAGAAAAAAATCAAGGAAACATTCGGTCCACTAAAAAGAGAAGATGGCAAGGAAGTAACAGGCAACAGAGAGAAAGCAGAACTGCTTAACTCATTCTTTGCATCCGTCTTCACGCAAAAAGAAACCATAGCTCAACCCACCAAAAACATAACTGTAAAAGACAGACCAGAAATAAAAGTTAAAATAAGCAAAAAAAATAGTCAGAGAACACCTGTCTGATCTTGATGAAAACAAATCACCCGGGCCTGATGGATTACATCCCAGAGTTTTAAAGGAGCTGGCAGAGGTCATCTCAGAACCACTGTACCATATCTTTCAAAAATCCTGGAGCACCGGGGAACTACCAGAGGACTGGAAAAGAGCTAATGTGGTTCCCATCTTCAAAAAAGGGGAAAAAAAGGACCCAGGAAACTATAGATCAATCAGCCTAACATCAATACCCGGGAAGATACTGGAAAAGATAATAAAAAAATTGATCTGCCAACATCTATTTATTTATTTATTATTTATTTGATTTGTCAATCGCTTACAAGATAATAGGTATAAGTATATACATAATTATGAATACATGAAATGGGTACATATAAGAAAAATAAAAGAAACAATAGGACAGGGATGGTAGGCACGTTGGTGCACTTATGCACGCCCCCTACAGACCTTTTAGGAAAGGGGTGAGGTCAATAGTAGACAGTTTAAAGTTAAAGTTTTTGGGGTTTGGGGAAGAAACCACAGAGTCAGGTAGAGTATTCCAGACATTGACCACTCTGTTGCTGAAATCGTATTTCCTGCAATCAAGTTTGGTGCGGTTAACCTTGAGTTTGTATCTATTGTGTGTTCTTGTGTTGTTATGGTTGAAGCTGAAGTATTCATTGGCAGGTAAGTCATTGCAATGTATGATTTTATATACCATACTTAGATCAGACCGAAGACGGCATAATTCAATATTTTCTAGGTCTAGAATTTCAAGTCTGGTGGCATAAGGTATTCTACAATGAGGAGTGGAGAACTTTTCTTGTGAAATATTTCTGGACTTTCTCAACTGTGCTAATATCAGATACGTAATGTGGATTCCAGACTGATGAGCTGTATTCAAGTATTGGTCTAGCAAATGTTTTGTATGCTCTAATTAGTAGTGTGATATTACCAGAGAAAAAGCTACGTAGGATTAGGTTAACAACTCTTAATGCCTTTTTGGCTATGTAGTTACAGTGGGCTCTAGCACTTAGATCATTAGAGATGAGTATTCCAAGGTCCTTTACAGAGCTTGGATCATCAATAAGGTCTTGACTATTCAGCTTGTATTTTATTTTCTGATTATTATTTTTTTGCCAATATCTAGGATAGAGCATTTATTTGTTGAGATTTGAAGTTTCCATTTGTTTGACCATTCTGATACATAGTCAAGATCTTTTTGAAGGGTAGCAGTATTGTCTGTGGTATTGAACAGCTTTACATCATCAGCGAAGAGAACACAGTTGCTCTTAATATGATCACAGAGGTCATTTATGTAGAGTATGAAGAGAGTTGGTCCTAGAACACTGCCTTGGGGGACACCACTATTGACAGGTACAGAATTTGATAGGACACTCCCAATTTTGACCATTTGTTGTCTGTTGGACAGGAATGCTTCTATCCAGTTATGCAGTTGTCCAGAGATACCATAAGATTTTAGTTTTAGGAGTAGTTTGTTGTGTACCACTGAATCAAAGGCTTTACAGAAGTCTATGTAGATTGTGTCTATTGTTTTGTCCTGATCGAGTTGTCCATATGTTTTTGCAGTGTAAGAGTTGCAATTACAGGATAGTTTTTTTCTGAAACCAAATTGTTTATTAGAGTGTAGGTTGTTTGTCTCTAAGTGGAGGATAATGGATTGGTTAATAATTGATTCCATGACTTTACAGGTGACACAGCATAAGGAGATTGGTCTGTAATTTTCAACGAGGCTGGCGTCTCCCTTTTTGAAGATGGGGATGACCATGGCTTGTGACCATAGGTTAGGCAAGGAGCTGGTCCTGAAAGATTTTTTCAAAGATTATGCTTAGAGGTTCTGCTATGGCAGTGGGTAGCTTTTTAAAGAAGTAGGCACATATTCCATCCAGTCCAATAGATAGAGATGGTTTTAGATCGCGTAGTGCTTTTTCAACATTGTCTTCCGTAAAATCAATATGTATTAGATCATTGTAGTTTTCTGTGGTTCAGCTAGGAAATACTGGGCATGATCCATTGTTGTTTACAAATACTGAGCCAAAGAATGTGTTAAAGATGTTGGCTTTAATGGTGTCGTCGTTGCAGTCTTTACCATTAGGTCCTTTCAGGGGTGGGATGGATCTTGAGTCTTTTAGTTTGTTGTTTACAAAATTGTAAAAAGCATGGGAGGAATTAGTGCGTACAAGGTTTTCCTCTTGTTTAATGTAATAATTGGTGCATTCAGTCTTTATCTGGTGGCATAATTTTTTGTATCGGCCTTTGAAGTTGGCAACGTGATCAGGTTTGTTTTTCTGCCACAGTGATCTCTTTTTGGATTGAAGTTTCCTTATTCTTATGGATAATCTGTTTTTTTTTGGGGGGGGGAGTTGTTATTGGTACATATAGTTTGATGACTCTTTTGACTTCGAATAAAAATATGTTGTAATGGTCTTCAACAGTATTGCATCCAGTGAATAGAGATTGCCAGTCAAGGGATGAGAGATCATTGTCTATAAGATCATAGTTGCCTTTTTTGAAGTTATAATTGGAGATTATGTCATTGTGATGATTTTTGTGTGGGCGTATGTTGACACAAAAGTCAATCATATTGTGGTCACTGTTGGAAAAGGGTTCTTTAGTTTGTATTCCGTAAATTAAATTCAAACTATTGCAGAAGATGAGATTGAGGCAGTTGTTAAGTCTAATATTGTTGGTTACTAGTTGTTCCAGTCCCAGATTTGTAACAGCATTGTAGAATTAGTAGACCAGCAAAATACTGTGGACATAATATATTTAGATTTCAGCAAGGCATTCGACAAAGTAGACCACAACCTACTTCTTACTGAGCTACAAAAAAGTGGAATAGATAGCACCACCACTAGATGGACTAGCAACCATACTCAACGAGTAGTCCTTAATGAGTCTAAGTCTACATGGAGGGAAGTAAGCAGTGGGGTGCCACAAGGTTCTGTCTTAGGCCCAGTACTCTTCAATATCTTCATTAACAACTTCGATGAGGGAATAGGAGGGAAACTTACCAAATTTGCAGATGATACTAAGCTGGCAGGAATAGCTAACACCCAAGAAGATAGGCTCAAGATCCAGATGGATCTTGACAGACTAGAACGCTGGGCCGTATCTAACAAAATGAAATTCAATGTAGAGAAAAGTAAAGTCCTACAATTAGGCAAGAATAACCAAAAGTACACATATTGACTTGGTGAAACCAGGCTCAATAGCATCTTGGAGGGATCTTGGAGTCTTAGTGGAGAACCAGCTAAATGTGAGCCAGCAGTGTGCAGCAGCAGCCAAGATATTTTGATGTGAAACAGAGATATTTCCAGACCTTCATGGATTATAAAGAGCAGGCACTGGAATAAGTAATTATCATTCAGACAGTGTTCAAGTCTGCAGGCAAATTCAATTGCTCTGTGTAAAAACTCCAATGTCAAACTTCAAAAAGTGCTAAGTTATACCTATAATTAATGGTTAGTTATTTTGGAAAGGAATCCAAGTCTGCAATGGGTGTCCAAAATAGAAGCTGCAAGCAGAGCCTTTAAAAGTCTGTTGATATTAGGAAGTACTATCGCATATAAAGAAACTATTTGTTATTTTTTCTTTCCTGGCAAACAAAAATGGCAGCACATTTCCTTGGCTGACATTTCTACTATTTTCACACTTTCTTCTTCCCTAAAATCTCTTATACCTAAATATAAACATGATCAGAAAGATTCTATCTGCACTTTTCTCTCAGTTGCAATTATAAATTGTTATCTTAGGAAAACAGGACAAGGAGGCCATGCTCTGATTTTGATAGAACAATCGTTTCATAAAGTAGCAGAGTTGTTTATTTTGAAGCCTACAGGTTCAAAAGTGCTTTGTCAGAACTTGCCATGTCAGAAGCAACTCAGAATTTAGGGAATGTTATTTAGTCATATTGCCAACAATTGCCAACATATGCTGGATCATGGAAAAAGCTAGGGAGTTCCAGAAAAACATCTAATCCTGCTTCATTGACTATGCTAAAGCCTTTGGTTGTGTGGATCACAACCAATTGTGGCAAGTTCTTACAGAGATGGGAGAACCAGACCATCTTATTTGTCTTTTGACAAACCTATATGTGGATCAAGAAACAACAATGAAAACTGGACCTGGAACCACTGATTGGTTCAAAATTGGGAAAGGAGTCCAACAAGGCTGTATACTGTTGCCCTACCTATTTAACTTACATGCAGAGCACATCATGAGAAAGGCAGGGCTAGATGAATCACCAGTTGATTCTGGTGTTTCCCAGCAGAAATATCAACAACCTTAGATATGCAGATGCCATTCTAATGGCAGAAAGTGAAGAGGAACTAAAGAACCTCTTGATGTGGGTGAAGGAGGAAAATACAAAAGTTGGCTTGAAATTCAACATTAAGACAACTGAGATCATGGCATCTGGCCCTCTCAATTCCTGGCAAATAGATGGGGGGGAAATGGACGTAGTGACAGGTTTTATTTTCCTGGGCACCAAGATCACCACAGATGGGGACTACACCCAAAAAATTAAAAGATGCTTGCTCCTGGGGAGGAAAGCTATGGCAGATCTTCACAGCATTCTAAAAAGCAGAATGTCAACAAAAGTGCGTATAGTTAAGGCTATGGTTTTCCCAGTTGCAATGTATGGCTGTGAAAGTTGGATCATAAGGTAGGTTGAGCGCCAAAGAATTGAGGCCTTTGAACTATGGTGCTGGAGAAGACTCCTGCAAGTGCCTTGGACTGCAAGGCGATCAAACCAGTTAGTCAAAGAGGAGATCAGCCCTGACTTCTCTTTAGAAGGCCAGATCCTGAAGATGAAACTCAAATACTTTGACCACTTAATGAGAAGGAAGGACTTACTGGAGAAGAGCCTAATGCTGGGAATGATTGATGGCAAAAGAAGAAGGGGATGACACAAAATGAGGTAGCTGGATGAAGTCATTGAAGCAGTCGGCGTGAGCTTAAATGGACTCCGGGGAATGATAGAGGACAGGAAGTCCTGGAGGAAAGTTGTCCATGGGTCAGACATGATTTTGCAACTAACTGATAGATTAAAAGTAAACAAATATAATGTGAATAAAATGCTACATGGAATATTTATGTGCACTGGCAGATTATAATCCACAGTATCAGACAAAAGCATTGAAAAGAAATTTGTTTACATAGGCTTGCAATTAATGTCTGAAACTCAATGTTTTCTGCATTAAGCCTATTTTATTCTTGTCCCTTAAGGTTTGTATAGGAATCTTTGAGAAAGATATGGTGCCACAGGTACCAAAGGAATCTTTGAGAAAGCTGAAGAAACTGCAAATCTTTGAGGAAGCTGAAGAATACACATTTTCATCTTCAACTCTGAATATGTGTGTGTGTGTGTGTGTGTGTATCTGTATAAAATATTATATATATAATGCATATACACACATTATGTATTATATATTATATATTAATGAGTAATTTGTTACAAAAACACATCTCATGTTTATTCTGATAGATTGACTTTCAGCTTTCAATTTTGTTTTATTTTATTTTTTGTTTTAAGTATGAGTATGCCGAAGAAAAATTTGCTGATGCTGCAAGTTGTTCTATATCAGATATTTAGAAACCAATTAGTGTACTGCCATGAAAATAATATTCTATAAATCTGCAAGACAGATTGGTTTTTAACATAGTTCTAAAAGAAACTGGGGAAACAATAACGACCTAACAAAATGTTATAATATATTTTGCTGAAGCTGCTCTTTTTTTAAAAAAAATTACAAATTGGAAAGTTTTATAGACAGTTTGATTTTCTTATATGATTTAGAAACTAAACTAATCTACACAATATACTAATATACAGAAGAGCAAACAATAGATACAAACTCAAGGTTAATCGCACCAAACTTGATTGCAGGAAATATGACTTCAGCAACAGGGTGGTCAATGTCTGGAATACTCTACCTGACTCTGTGGTTTCTTCTCCAAACCCCAAAAACTTTAACTTTAGACTGTCTACTATTGACCTCACCCCTTTCCTAAGAGGTCTGTAGGGGGCATGCATAAGCGCACCAACGTGCCTACCGTCCCTGTCCTATTGTTTATTTTATTTTATTTTTCTTATATGTATCCATGTATTCATAACTATGTTTCTACTTATACCTATTATCTTGTAAGCAATTGACAAAAATAAATAAATAAAATAAAAAATATATTATAAATGAATGCATCACTTTCTCTGTGCTAAAAGTCATTTTTTGTTTGGTCATATCTCATTCCACAGCCAATTAAGGGTAGACTGTCTGATATTCTTCATATTTTTGAAATGTAATTCCCATTTATGCATGACTGGAGAAGTAATGTACTTGTATGTCCCCTTGATTTATTTTTTAAAAAACACACAGAGAAAAAACTAGCTAGCTCAGGAAAATTATTATTATACACTTTTATCCATTAAATATGAAATTCAGTCAACTGAACATTTAAAAATGTATCACAAATATCATTGACTGGCTCTGATAGTTGATACAGGTTGCTGCTATCATCCTATGTATCAACCAAGTATCTTCTTAAAATGTATGTTGTTCCCAATAGCGCTGTCTTTTGAAGCTCTGCTGACGCGACAGAAGGAAGCTGTAACTTCTTGATGTATTTTGCAAAATTCTTGGACATGGTACCAAGTACCCTGATGACAATGGGTGTCACTGTTACATGTTCTATCCATAATTGTATAGTTTTGATGGCCAGGATACAATATTTCATGGGTTTTTTTCTAGTTCTTTTTCTTCAACTCTGGTTTCTCCTGGTACAGTGATATCAATAAATTGTATGTTTTGGTTTTCGACATCTAACTGTGATATCTGGCATGTTGTGCTCCAAATGACCATCCATCTGTATTCAAAAGTCCCACAAGATCTTATTTTTGACAACTTTTTCGACTTTATGTTGCCACGACTTTTCAGATACAGGTAAGTTATATTTTTTACATAATGACCAGTGGATTAATTTAGCAACTCAGTCATGTCTAGCTTTGTAACCAGTTTGTGTGATTTTGCTGCACTCACATATCAAATGTGAAACAGTTTCAACTTTGTTGTTGCAAAGTCGGCAGCTTGGATTGTCAGAAGATTTTTGTGTTTTCACTTTCATGGCAATTGGTTTGTTCTTGAACAACAAGTATTAAACCTTCTATTTCTTTCTTGATGGTTCCCATCTTAAGCCATGTCCATGTCAAGTTGTTATCACATTTTCCTTCAATGTTTTTCAAGTGATGTCCATGCAAAGCTTTGGTTTTCCATCCACTTAATCTGTCATTAAGTTCTTCCTTATATTTTGCCTTTGTTCCTGTTGTTTTTATAATGTTCTCTGTTTTCACAGCCTGCATCAGTTTTTGATGTCGCTGCTGAATGATTGAACTATGTTGAGTATTGATTCAAGTTCAGTGGGGCTTTTTGCATACATTTTTAAATAATCCATGCACAGTAGATGGTTTATCTTACTCTGCTGTCTTGAGATTTGGTATCCCAGTTTTGTGTTTCGCAGGAGTATTGTCAGTGGAATTAATGTGATGTTGAACAGTAATGGCAAAAGTGAGTCCCTTGGAAGATTTCTCTTCTGATGTTAAGTTCGCCAATGTCCTCCCCATTTGCTGTTAGAACTGTTTTCCATTTTTCATGTTTGCTTTAAAAAAGGTACAAATATTTTTGCTGATTCCAAAGTTTTCCAGACAGGCATTAATCCAATTGTGAGGTAGTGAATCAAATGCCTTCTTGTAATCAAACCATGCCATATTCAAGTTCATTTTTCTTTGTCTTGCATTTTTTAGTATTATTTTGTCAATGAGAAGGTGATATTTTGATCCTCTTGGTATTTTATAATTTCCTTTTTGTTCTACAGGATACAAGCTGTTTTCCATCAGATAATTCAATACTGAATTTGCCAGTATATTTGTAAAAAGTTTGAATATTGTTGGCAGACAAGTAATTGGACAATACTTGCTTGGTTTTGTGTCCTTTTCTGGGTCTTTCATCATCATCATCATCATCATTAAAATTATACGTCACCCAACAATGATTTTGGGAAGCTCACAACAATAAAATAAAGAAATTGGAATAAAATAATATTTAAATGCGTAAAGAAAAATAAAAGTTTCTCCTGGATTTTGAGCCAACATGTTTCTGTATGCTAGGCAAAGGTTATTTGAGGCAACACAGGAAGAAAAGATTACTTTAAAATGACAGCAGAAAATGTACCTCAAATTGCTTTCTTGTTGAGGAGAGGGACAATAGAGAGAAATGACAATTTCTTTCTCCAAATAATGGTTGCTAGCCTGTTCAGGTAATGATACTGCAGATAAACCCTTTAAAAAAAAATGATGTACTAAAACTATTAAAAAACCAAATATAGCAGGAGAGACCAGTTCCTTCAATAGAAAGGGACAGTTAGGCTTTCACATAGAGTGGGAAGGAAATGAACATTGTTCTCAATATAAAGCATTCTTGAATCACAGCAGTATCTGAAATTTTTTAGCTAGGAATTCCTAGTTTCTTTTATAAATATTACTTCCTGTAACTCTTGGACTTTTTGTGAGCTCGTCTAAGTAGTTCATTTCTGCCTGCATGATAAAATCTGACATTAAAAAAGCCTAGAAGTAGGTGACCTTTAAAAAGTTACTTTTGGCCTTAATTACTATGAAATTTTGTTTGTTAAATATATGTGTCAGAAAAATATATATACAAATATATATATATATATATATATATATATATATATATATATATATATATATATATATATATATATATATATATATATATATATATATATATATATTTGTTTTCTTAAGTTTTCATGGTACCCATGTATGGTGTTCGGCTTGGTTCGGGTATTTTCCCACGTTAAAAGAACTACAATGATGTGGGAAAATGGCAGAATCAATAAATGATATTATTCCAAGGAAGATAGTTGAAAGGGTATTTTAAGCTATTTCTATTTTTCTACTCTACTCTATTCTACTCTACTCCAGTGGTGGAATTCAAATATCTTTACTACCGGTTTTGTGAGCATAGCTTGGTGGGTGTGGCATGGCTTGGTGGACATGGCAGGGAAGGATACTGTAAAATCTACATTCCCACCCCACTCCTGAGGGAAGGTTACTTCAAAATCCCATTTGCTCCCCATCCCACTAATCTGCTTTCCAGCTCTGTTCTCCTGTGCAGGGCAACAAAAGAAGACCCAGCTGATCAGCTGGGACTCAGGAGGCAGAGAATAGATGGGGACGGGGCCAGTCAGAGGTGGTATATGCCAGTTCTCCAAACTACTCAAAATTTCCACTACCGTTTCTCCAGAACTGGTCAGGACCTGCTGAATACCACCTCTGCTCTACTCCACTCCACTCCACTCCACCTATTTCTTCCGCCAGCATCCTCACCATTGTTCTGTGGGGTTCTTTATAATATATAGTGTTTTGCATAAGCAGATTCTGGCAACATAGATGAGTGTTAACTTCTATGATTCAGATAAAAATCCTAACAAACAAACAACTCAAAGAACACTAATCCTAATGGTCTTCATGTACTTTGATGGCAGAATATGTATATGTATACTCAAAAAAGTATATTACTCAGAAAATTCTAATAGTTTTCAGGTAATCTTCAATTTATAATTAGGACTGCAGTTTTGATCATTAAGCAATATTATGGTTAATGATCATTGCGTGATCAGATCCAATTTTGCAACCATTTTTACAGTGATCATTGATACAGTCATTAAGCAAATCCAGTTTTCCCAATTGACTATTGCTTGTCGGAAGCCAGCCAGTAAAGATAAAAAAATTATGCTCATTTGACTGCAGCATACTGTGACAGGTTGTAAATGCAAGCTGGCTGCCAAGCATCTGAATTGAAATTATGTGACCATAGGGGTAATGCAATCATTATAAATGCAAGGACAGATTATAAATAACTTTTTCTTAAGATGTCATAACTTTGAACAATCATTAAATGTTTAGTCATAAATCAAGGACTACCTGTAATGTTTATGAGCCTCAGCCCCAAAGTCAAGTTATCTTTTGATAGATTTCACATTCTGTTGCTTTTATCCAGACATAATTCAAGTTCTGAAGAAGAAAGTCCAAAACTCAGTGGTACCTTGTAAGTGGGATTATTCCAAGACAATGCAGCCAGGTATTCAGGGTGGGGTGGGGGAGATAGAACTTCCAAAAAATATAAAATGTTCTACAGGTGGCACCTACCCCCGCTAGATTGACAAAAATATTTAATTTAAACCCTAATTGTTGGAAATATGGGAAAGAAAATGGCGCTTGTTTTATATCTGGTGACATGCCAGAAGTGAAGAAATACTGGAATACAATCAGACAATGGCTAGAGGAAATTATAAATCAGAAAACTGAATTTAATCCAGAATTTTTTATTAGGTATAGCAACACAAAAATGTAGTAAAAAAGATAGGTACATTATATTACATATACTAACAGCTGCAAGGATATCGTATGCACAACTTTGGAAGGAGAAAAGGATACTATCAGAGGGCATGGTTATAAAAAAATCATAGATTATATAGAGATGGACAGGTTAACATTGAAATTAAAAGACAAAGAAGATATATTATAGAGCCTGGGATGCCTGGGATGAGTGGTTTAGAAATAAAAATAAAATAAAATGGCAATTAGGAAAAGAATGACGAAGTATGTAAATATGTATATATGCTATAGAAAAAATTGAAGTGTAAGATGAAATATATTGATTTATAACAAGAGTAAGATGTAATGGTAATGGAATAAGTAATCATATATTGAAAAATGTAAGGAAATGTAAAAGATGTCTTGATTTTGATAACAATGCATATAGTTTTATTTTATGTTTTTAAACTTTGGAATATCAATAAAATATATTTTTTTAAAAAAGGACTTCCAAAAATGCCAATAATGAATGCTTTTCTATTGAAAAACTGCATTGATTTTATTCAAGATAATGCAAGTATCTTTTCTCCATTTTATACATTTCAACCAATAATTTGAAATAATTTGAACATTGGGCATTATCTGACAAAATCAAATCAGTGGTGAAAAAAGTAAGGTTCTACATTTAGGCAAGAAAAACCAAATGCACAGGTACTGTATATATGGTATCTCATTATCAGTAACTGTGAGAGGGATCCTGGAGTCCTAGTGGACAATCATTTAAATATGAGCCAGCAATGTGCTACAGCTGCCAAAAAAGCCAACACAGTTCTAGATTGCATTAACAGAAGGATAGAATCAAGATCACGGGAAGTGTTAATGCTACTTTATAATGCCTCTGTAAGGCCACACTTGGAATACTGATTTCAATTTTGATCACCATGATGTAAAAAAGATTTTGAGATTCTAGAACCATGATAGAGAACCTATGGCATGCATGCCACAGGTGTCAAGCAGAGCCATTTGTGCCAGCACACGAGCCGCAGGCAAACTTACTTCACTCCATTTTCCAGGCCATATTCAGGCCATGCACATGTCTCACAGCTGATTTTCAGCCTGTTTGAGGCCTTTTTTGGCCTCCCAGAGGCTTGAGGAAAGCTTTTGCAGGCCAAAAAATAGGCCCATTTTGTCACTTCCTGTATTTCTGGAAATAGTAGAAGTGATTAAATGGGCCTATTTTTTGTCCTGTAAAGCCTACAGAAGCCTCCTCAAGCCTCAAATGGGCCAAAAATCAGTTGGGAGGCACAGTGCAGGTGGCAGGGGGGAGATTGCATGCACATGCGCAGGGGACATGGAGCATGCTTTGCCTTCTGGATGCTGGCACACGAGCGTGCACACAATTTTTGGCACAGGACCCCAAAAAGGTTAGCCACCACTGCTCTAGAAAGAGTGCAGAGAAGAACAACAAGGATGATTAGGGAACTAAATCTAAAACATATAGATAATGGTTGCTGGAATTGGGTATGTCTAGTTTAATGAAAAGAAGGACTGGGGTGACATGATAGCAGTGTTCCAATATCTCAGGGGCTGCCAAAAAGAAGAGGGAGTCAAGCTATTCTCCAAAGCACCTGAGGGCAGGACAAGAAGCAATGGGTGGAAACTAATCAAGGAGAGAAGCAACCTAGAACTAAGAAGAAATTTCCTGACAGTTAGAACAATCAACCAATGGAACAACTTACTTCCAGAAGTTTATAAATTTTCCAACACTGGACATTTTAAAGAAGAGATTGGACAACCATTTGTCTGAAATGGTATAGGGTCAGAGGGGGCACAAAGAGCTCTTTCAGTGGATATGCGCATTGTTGCCAGCTATTCTTCTGGTTTCTGACACACCAGCTGGTCTACAAAAACAGACCATTTTCCAGGCCATATTCAGGCCATTTTCAGGCTGTTTTCAGGGCCATTTTCAGGCCATTTTGGGGCCATGTTCAAGTTGGTTTTGGCCTGAAACCCAGCCTGAAAAAGGCCTGGAAAATGGCTTGGAAATGGTCTGGAAAAATGGCTTGAAAACTGCCCAAAAAATACCCCCCAAAACAGCCAAAAATAGACTGGTTTTTGTGCTATTTTCAGACCAAAATCAGCCTAAAACAGCCTGAAAATGACCCCCAAAATTCCCCCAAACAGGCATGTGCATACCAGCCAGAACTCCTGATATAACCTGCCTGAGCATAGGATTAGACTAGAAGATCTCCAAGCTCCTTCCAACTCTGTTATTCTATTCTATTCTATTCTATTCTATTCTATTCTATTCTATTCTATTCTATTCTATTCTATTCTATTCTATTCTATTCTATTCCATTCCATTCCATTCCATTCCATTCCATTCCATTCTATTCTATTCTATTCTATTCTTTATTTGTTTTCCAACAATAGATTCCTTTATTCTCAAAATGCAAAGAAAATGTCAATAGGCTTAAGAAAATTTTGAAGGGAAGAAATGCACAACAATTTTGTATGTAAAGCCCCAAAATCTATTAAAATAGAGGGGAAAATAGAGAAAATCTGAAAACAGCTCAGTGAAATCTGATTCTATAGAAGGTTGACTGATTACTGGGGAAATGAAAACCAGAGTAGAAAGATAATGGAATTTTCACAGCTCCTTATTCCTTCTGTCATTTCAGATTTCTAAAAGGGTTTATGTGTTCCAAAGACTACTTCTGAAGTTCTCTATAATCAGAGCTTTTTCAAATGTTTGGGTCCTGCTGTCTGTTTGAATTTTTAACATGACATACAAAAGAAACAATAACTTATTTGCATATTCCATAAATAATGAAACTAACAGATATTCTTTGCTTACCATTCATTCAGCAACCATTCAGTTATGATAATGCTGAAAAAAATAACTTTATGGCCCATGTATAATCAATTATGATTTTACAGCATGTCTTGGTCATGATATCACCATTACAGCCACTGCATATAGTCCTCAACTACTGACTGTAATTGAACCATAAATTATTATTGTAAGTCAGTTTGTGAAACAATCATCATGTGACTGACTCAGTTTTATAACATTTTTTGTGGCAGTTGTTAATTGAATCACCATAATCATTAAGCACAGTGGTCCTAACCTTTTTGTACCAGGGACCAGTTTCAAGCACAAACACTTTCTCAAGGACCGGGGGAAGAATCCGAGTTTGGTGGTTTGTTTGCAGACGTTTCATTACCTGACTAGGTAACATCTGATGTTGTTACCTAGTCGGGTAATAAAACGTCTGCCAGCAAACCACCAAGTTCAGGGAGCGCCTCAGCCCTGCCTCCCTCAGCCCCATCCCTCAGGTGTCTCCCTCCCTCCCTCAGGTGTCTGCCTCGTTCCTCTCTCAGTCGCTCTCTCGCTGCTCCACCAGCCCAGGAAGAAACTGATTCAAAGAAGCCGGGGGTGGCTTTTCCTGTCGCCGCAGCTCCTCTGAAGCGCCCATTTACCCCCACCCCCACCCCGCCCGCCCGCCCGCCCGCGGTTCAATCCACAGTGCTCCGTTCTGCCTGCCTGCCTGCCTTCTTCGTTTCAGAGCAGCTTCGGCTGATAAAAAGAGGCGAATAGTTATTACTCTCAGCCGAAGCTGCTCCCAAACAACCAAACAGGCAGGCAGGCAGAACGGGGCACTGAATTGAACCACGTGCCGGCGGGCGGGGTGGGGGTGAACGGGCGCTCGGAGGCGCTGCGGCGACAGGAAAAGCCACCCCCGGCTTCTTTGAAGCAGTTTTTTCCTGGGCTGGTGGAGCAGCAAGAGA
The DNA here is from genome assembly GCF_049901735.1 of Notechis scutatus. Lineage (NCBI taxonomy): Eukaryota > Metazoa > Chordata > Lepidosauria > Squamata > Elapidae > Notechis > Notechis scutatus. The sequence continues at coordinate 38,190,503 of NC_142025.1, read as the reverse complement.
GCGACTGAGAGAGGAATGAGGCGGGAGGAAACCGAAGCCGCTGAGCCAGAGAGCAGGACAGGCTTTGGTTGCTTCCTCCCTCCCCTTTCTCTCATTTGTGTCCTTGATCCCCGATCCCAGCAGCATTCACCGAAGGCGAAGAAAGACGCCATTTTTTTTCTTTGCGGCCCGGTACAGAGTGCTCCACGGACCGGGACCGGTCCGCGGCCCGGTGGTTGAGGACCCCTGATTAAGCAAATCCATGGTTATTAAATAAACCTATTGCCCATAAGGGGCATGTTTTGCTGGAAGTAATTGTTAGCTTCCAGGGAAAAAAAAACATTGCAAATCATAGTCATATGGCTCTGGGATGCTCAAGCACCAAAAATGTGGACCAATGTGAAAACTTCGAATCCAGTTTATACGTACCTTCTTGGGGATACTTCATAACTTCAAGCAGTTGCAAAGCAATTAATAGTACATCAAATATTACCTACATGCATTTTCTTATGGCTGGCTATGTTTTTTTCCCTCTTGCAGAGTAGATCGATTGGAGAGAAAGTGATTAAAAGAAAACAATATGTTTGCTCTTCTTCACATTGAAAGTAATACGATCATGAGAGAATCCACAGTCAACTATGTGCAATACAACAGCTTACAGTACTCCCTTGAAATCTGTCATTCTTTATTTTTTTATTTTATTTATTTCTCCAATCTCTCTCTGACGGACAGAGAGGGAAAAACAAGCAAACAATTTCTGCAGGGAATTTCTCTTTTGCCTCACCCTTCCCCACTTCCTGCAAAATAGAGAGCAAATAGATTGTAGAGTTATCTTTTTATTGTTATTAATAGGGAAGTAATACTCTAGGAATGACACCCGCTATGCAATGAGGGGGAAGAATTTGTTCCAAGCAGCAACTGAAGAGAAGCTGAGGATTAAATGAAAGCATACCTGAAGGGTACAACAAACTGCTCAAGTATTGCTTTAGCAGTGTATACTTGAATTCTACAATATATTACTAGCTGACATTAGAAAGCTTGCGAAGATTAGGCAAGAATGGAATAAATTATCCCCAAAATCAAAGACACGGTTTTTAAAAATCATTGATCACTGAGATTTTTGTGAGTATGAAGAATCTGTCTTGACTGGTAGATGGACTAAGCAAAGAAGAACTGTAAGAAAGGAAGGTTCAAGTTCTTTATCAGCTTCTTCCACTGCATGTTCAATTCCCATTCTCTAAGCCTATTGACTATATTCAGTATCCACTGGCTAATGTTAGACATCCTTCCTCATTTAACTTTAAAAATCATTAAGGATTTGTTATATAAATATAGAGAATTATGTATCATTTTATACAAAATCTAATCCTTTCCCAAGCTTGTAGATACCTTATTTTTTTTGTCGATTGCTAGGCATTTGCTAGAGTTGGAAGTAGAATCCAGTTGTAGAACAAAGTCAGCGAAGTATAGCTTGCACAAAATAAATAATAGGTATTTTATTTAGTACATTACTCTGTCAATGAAAACCCAGACTCTCCAACCTATATAAAGCTTAGAATCAACATGATTCCTCTGTGTGTGAGAGAAGTCCTCTTTCCATTTGTTAAAAAAAAAAGTGAAGCTATTCAGAATGTAAAATAGCCGTGATGACAAGATTTTCCTTGTAAGTATGGTTGTTCAGTCATGCATATTCCATTCTATTATGGCTTGGAATATAGCCATTTTCTATCAGAATGTTGTCATTGTGATGAAATGAAATCCCAATGAAATCCATTCATTTTACTAGATATTTACAGCTTGCTAATATGACATTTTTTTTAAAAAAATTGCAGTGAGAGTATAGAAACTTTCACGAGAAATAAATATTGCACTTCAGGATTATCATTTTTTTTAAATACACATTACTTTAAACTTAGCAGTAACAATATTAGACATTTATATATCAAATTGAAGACTAAATTCAAACTGAAATATTTTAGATAGTATTAAACATTAGTTATTTTGAATAGAGGTACAGACTTACTTTCACTAAGATTTAAAAACTAAGTATGTTGACTAACTAAGCAATCTGATTTTTCATCTTTTTTCTAAATGCAGAAATTCATCCTTGAAGGAAATCAAGTTTTCAAGTTTTCCTTTTAACTCCTGTAGATACCTTTCTGTAGAGCTGTTTTTCCAGTACTGTATCAGAACTCTATCATTGGAGAAGGGCATGTGTCTGATATGGACCAGTGAAATGAAAATTATTTTAAAAAGAAAACAAATAAAAACCCCGAAAGGAAATATGATAAACACTGATTCATCCACTTTAGCCAATGTGAATCCAGTGAGTTTTTATGATTTGAATTTTTATGTTAAACACTGACATTATTATTCTATAAAGAGTAATATCCTTTTCTATATAAATACAAAGCATATTATTATAGTATTATATGACTTATTAGAATATAATGACCAATAACAAATGACAAAACTTAGATAGTAAATGAATCCCTAAATATCCTGTGATAGAAAACATATCCAGCTGCATTTCACTTTGTATAAAATACAAAGCTTCTATGTCTATAATGAAGTGCCAACTACTTTTTAAAACAAATGTTAATGGGGTCAGAACACAGCAAGACATTCCTGGACACCAGGCTGAGCATCATTTAGCTAAACTGTTAGGCTTGAAATCGCCTGTAGGCCCCAGCACATGTCAGGGCATGACCAAATAAGAATGATTAATGAAAGCTAGAATGATTGCTCACATGGATCAGTTCCTTCCCCCCCTTTCTTACTTACCATTTTTGCTTTGTGTTTTGTGGCTTTGATGCTAAATGGTTCCTTAATTGCTTTCATAACTGAGAAATGTTGGTGCTAGCCTTGACTCTTAGAGCTCGGGAACTTATTGAAGAATATCATTATATGAAATTATATTATTATTTGTCATTGTCATTTTTCTATTATTCACAAAATCACTTTGCAGGAAAGTTAGAAAAATTAGGAGAGTGTGATTCTGTTTCCATGAATCAGAATATCCATTGGGTTCCTGTAGATTTAAATTAGAATAACTATTATAAATATAGAGCCAAGATAGTGCAGTGGTTCAGGTGGTGGCCTGGAAATCAGGAGACTGTGAATTCTAGGCTGTGCTTAGATATGAAAGTTTACTGACTGATTTCTGGTCAGTCATTCTCTTTCAGCCCAACTCACTTCATATGGGGTACTGGGTAAATAGGAAGAGGGTGTAATAAGTATGTTTGCTGTATTGAATTGAATAGACAGACAGACATCAAATAAATAAACAACAACTTCTACAGTACCAGGCAGACAGGATTCTTAGTAATATCTGCAGGATACTATCAGAGAAGTTATGATAATGTAACTGAACTTCCATCTGTTTATTACTTGCACCACAGATAGAAAACAGCTGGAGTTTCAATAACACATTCATGTGTTCCTTTGTATTTATTTTTTTAACCACTAATAAGTATGCTATTCTATAAAGCACTGGAAACTTGAATAGTTGGTTGGTTGGTTTTTTGTATCTCCCTTCTGTGACTGGGGTGTTTTTTTCAGAAAAAAATAAGTTTACAACAAGCAAAAAAACCTTATAAATTCTTTAAGAAGTTCAGAATTAATTGTAATAAAACTATTTTCTATTTTAAACATCTGTTTTCTATAAGCTCTTCATCTATACTAAATTCTTTAATATTCAATTTCACTAGTTTCCCAATTGTCTATTCTTATGTCTCTAATATATTTATTACTGATTTGTCTATTTCTCTGATGTTAATTCCTGTATATCTCTATTTTCACTTCTATTGAGCAGTGTTTTTAAAACTTGGCAATTTTAAGATGCTGGGACTTCAATACCTAGAATTCTCCATCCAGCACATGGGGAATTCTGGGAATTGAAGTCCATACCTCTTAAAGTTGTCAAGTTTGAATAACACTACTTAAGATCTGTACATTTTCAAACTGTCTTTTATCTTGTTTAATTTCTATTTCCTATTTCTTTTCTGTCAAAGTCCTAATGTTTTCTTCACCTTTTCTTTTTGTTTTATTCTGGCTGGGCTTCATAACCTTTCTAAATAGAAGAACTTTTTGTTCTCATGCCAAGTCTTAGGAATGGAAAAATTACTCCTTTTCACCAGTTTTCTCAGCTGCAGTCTCTTTCACATTACCTTTTCTCATCAAGGCAGTCTTTTATTTTGCTTTTTCGTTTTGACTCCTGGGTTTTGCCTATTTATTCAGCCTATCCTTTATGAAGTTTGTGGTTGCAGAGCTTTCAGGTGGACATCTTCCCCATCTTCCATACTGCATTTCTTCACACACTCTTTGGGAGGAAAACTGAGGCAGTTCATTGAGATCATTGGTTATCTTTTCTGCCACCTCAACTATCTTGATTTTTTTTTTTTTGCCACACCCTGCAAACTCTCCTGTATATGGTGCTTCAATCACTGCCTTTCAACTTTAAAAGTAAACAGCAAAGCTATTGAAAATCATTGGACAGCTTTCATCTTTTAATCGCATTCATTTTCTGAGACAACCAAGCTCTACTCAGAAATTCCTACATCTAGAATTAAAATGTTATTACAGCCTGTATTTTATTCTATCTCACATAAATAATGGATTGGTTCCAGACAACATCATACTTAAGAGTAAATGAATACAAATCTTTGGGATTTAAGCTAGTTGACAGCATGGATTTTAAACACAGTAAGATTGTTTGCTATATATTTTATGTCGAATTTACTATAAACTGAGATTAGATTGCTTTTTCACAGTTCCACTAATTATAAAGATTGATGCTGGAAGAGGGTTACCCAGATATATAAACAGGGAATGTAGGCTATGGATAATTGGAAAGAACAACACACTTTTTAAGTTTCTTGGAATCTGTGACAAAAATTACAATGAAAAAATAAAATAAAATTTATTTAAGATTACATATATATAAATATTTTTTTTCATTATCAAAAAGACTGGTTTTTAAATTATAGAATTTTCCAGGAAATTATATTTTTAAGAACATATGCTTGCAATAATATAAAATTGACATGGACTCCATATTTCACTATAGAAATGCATGACAAATCATGTGATCTACAAACTACAGTGATCATATATTTGAAAGGAATTATACTAAATGATGGTTTTAGATAGTGTGCTGGAACAAATAGAATAACATAAGGCTACCATGAAACCAGGTTTTCATTTATCCTGTTTAATTCATGTGTTGTTTTGTTTGTTTGTTTGTTTGCTTAGTATGACTAAGCAACAATTACATATTATTATATTAAGTATATTAGTGAAAAGAAAAATACAATAAATTATGCGTGTCTCTTTTAGGAGATTGTGTTTTCCACATCCTAAGTTGCACAGTTTGAAGAATTTGAAAACAGACAGCTTAAACATAAACAAATAGTATCTATCAGAATGACTATTACATTTAGATTGGAAAATGCTAATCCAGCTATGCTCAGAGCCCTTCAGTATAAATACTGAAGAACAAAGTACTGATGATATCAGTTTTGAAGTATTCAGTTAAGATATTCTCATCAGAAGGTCTACATATCTATAATTGCAGTGTTTTTAATTGTAGTAGAAATGTATGATTTAGTAATCCAAATAAAATAAATAGAAATGTATCATTAAATGTTGGGTTGCCAAAGCTCACATTCTCAGGGGATAGAATACCAAATTCTCTTCTAACAACTCCCATGGGAAAATATTCTAATAAAAAGGCTGGAAAAAAATATTTCCAGCTGAGACTTTGTACAAACAGGTTTTTCAGATAGATAGCATAGAACTAGCAAAGAGCATTGTCCATACCCTAATATATAATCTAAATCAAATCATATTTAATATAGAGTAGGGTATGGACAATGGTCTGAAAGATGAGTAGGTAAAATATCTCAAAAGACATCATCAAAGTACCCATGTTGATTTGGCTTGCTTTTGGTGAAACCTTCTTGCAAGAAGCTTTTCAATTTATGCTTTCTAGACATTAGGTGTGGAATTTGTGATCCATGTGGAACCATCAAGTAGCTTTTTGAGCATAGAGAACTGTAAGTCTATAAATATATTGCTGTTAGCAGTTGGGGCTAGTGTATATTTTATTGGGATTGCTAAACAAAGCAACATTTGAATACTCTGTTCCCTTTGAAGACTCTCTTCCCTAATTCAACAAAAATCTCAGTTGTTAGATGTAAGGGAAGGGAGCCCACCATCTCCTTAGCTGCTTGATTCTAATATTGAACCTTTTTTCCTTTAGTTTTACAGAGTAAATGAAAATAAAGGCAGTTAAGATTAGATCTGGTTCAGATATAAGTTACAAGTCATTACATTTTCTCTTTCTCAATTATTCTCTATACTTAAGTGTTCCCATATTTTTTCAATAAGAGTCCTTAGTACAACTTATCCCATTTCTCAGGTTGTGGTTGTATCTTGATAATCCTATGAATAAACATTCTTAGTTGCTATTTGTTAAATCCATATCAAGGTCTGGTCTACTGCCTAAACCCTAATATGTACTAGAGAAAATAGATTCACATGCAAAGATAAACACATGGAATACATTTATTGATTTAGATTTAGCTCTTAATTTATGTCTTATGTTACAGAGTCAACCATACTTTTAGAAATAAGAAATCATAAGAGTATCTAAAGTATTATTGATTGTTCAGCAAGGAGTTTCAATTGATCACTATTTATTTATCACTACAAATCCAAATTGGATGAACATTAAAAACTATCAGTTTTAATAATGTTAATAATTCCAAGCATAAATAATTTCTGAATCCTAAATTCAGTATTCTCCTGCTCTTCTGCATAAAAATAATTAATATGTTACAATCCTAATATATTCATCAAGCTAGTATTATACTATTCATCTAAATTAAGTTTGATTTTCAGTAATTTCATAGACAATTCCTTTTGAGTACCAGCAACGTCTGGTAATTTATCACTATTTTTTGCCACTAAGTGCACATTAGCAGTACTTTACCACTGATTATACTGTGCCAGATATACCTAACTGAACATTTCTTATATATAGGATACAAAACAGAGGTAATCCTGAATGCAACTTCACCCTTTAGGGATTAGTCACACATGTGTCCAGTTTTAAGTTTTGAACCTTTCCCATCACCCACATTCCTCTACATTGGATTGAAATCAAGAAATGTACTTGAGAATAGAGCTCATCAAGTAAAGGAGTCAGATTCTCATTGGAAGGTAGGCATGGCTTTATTTTAATCTAGGCCTAGAAAACAACATAAAATGTTTCTCACACCCATGCCAAACATTCATATTAAAAATTAAATATAATAAGAGTTACTAGGAGACTCTACTGAGTGAAAGCAAAGTCTACTTTTCTGGTCTCCACTCTCAAGAGGAGCATATTGCATCTTCATCTGTAGAGAGCACACTAATACCTATCTGTCGCTACTTCCTCTTTCATGTATTATAACGGCAGGGACTTTTCAACCTTTGATAAATCAGAAGTAACTGCATGGACTTACATATCCAGTACTGTGTCCAGGATCATAGAAGGAAAGAGTAGTTCTGCTCATCTACCAGACCCTCTCATGAAATATCACTAAGGCAATGCTCTCTTCACAGCCAACCTCCATCTGTTTGCAATTACAGGAAAATTCAAGATACAAAAATGTGTTGCAAAGCTGAGAGTGCGTGGGTGATGATGAAGTAGTCACGCTCAGCCACAGTAGCAGAGCTATTTTTAGCCTAAAGTAGGCCAATTATCTGCTGAAATGCAAGGCTGAAATAATAACAATGTAAAATGTAATAATAAAAAAGGGCATATAATATACACACAAACACACACACACACACAGAGAGATAATAGATAACAGATAATCAGAGTTGGAAGGGACTTTGTAGGTCATCTAGTCCAACCCCCCCCCCGCCCAAGCTGGAGACCCTACACCATTTCTGACAAATGACAGTCCAATCTCTTCTTGAAAGTCTCAAGTGATGGTGCTCCCACAACTTCTGAGGAAGAGCTGTTCCATTGGTTGATTGTTCTCACTGTCAGAAATTTCCTCCTTATTTCCAGGTTAAATCTTTCCTTGTTCAGTTTCCATCCATTATTCCTTGTCTGGCCTACAGGAGCTTTAGAAAATAGCTTGACCCCTTCCTCCTCTCTGTGGCAGCCCCTCAAATATTGGAAGACTGCTATCATGTTTCCCCTGGTCCTTCTCTTTACTAGACTAGCCAAGCCCAGTTCCTGCAACCGTTCATTGTATGTTTTAGTCTCCAGTCCCCTAATCATCTTGGTTGCTCTTCTCTGTACTTTTTCTAGAGTCTCAACATCTTTTTTATAATGTGGTGAACAAAACTGGATGCAGTACTCTAGGTGTGGTCTTACTAAGGCTTTATAGAGTGGTATTAGTACTTCCCTTGATCTTGACTGTATCCCTCTGTTAATATAACTTAGGATTGCATTAGCTTTTTGGGCTGCTGCTGCACACTGCTGGCTCATATTTAGCTGGTTGTCCACTAAGACTCCAAGATCCCTCTCACAGTTACTGCTATTGAGCCTGGTTTCACCAAGTCTATATGTGTACTTTTGGTTATTCTTGCCTAATTGTAGGACTTTATTTTTCTCTACATTGAATTTAATTTTGTTAGATACGGCCCAGTGTTCTAGTCTGTCAAGATCCATCTGGATCTTGAGCCTATCTTCTTGGGTGTTAGCTATTCCTGCCAGCTTAGTATCATCTGCAAATTTGATAAGTTCCCCTTCTATTCCATCATCAAAGTCATTAATTAGGATATTGAAGAGTATTGGGCCTAAGACGGAACCTTGTGGCACCCCACTGCTTACTTCCTTCCATGTAAACTTAGACCCATTAAGGACTGCTCGTTGAGTATGGTTTGCAAGCCAGTTGCGAGTCCATCTAGTGATGGTCCTATCTATTCCACTTTTTTCTAGCTTACTAAGAACTAGGTTGTGGTCTACTTTGTCGAATGCCTTGCTGAAATCTAAATATATTATGTCCACAGTATTTTGCTGATCTACTAATTCTACAATGCTGTTACAAATCTGGGACTGGAACAACTAGTAACCAACAATATTAGACTTAACAACTACCTCAATCTCATCTTCTGCAATAGTTTGAATTTAATTTATGGAATACAAACTAAAGAACCCTTTTCCAACAGTGACCACAATATGATTGACTTTTGTCTCAACATGCGCCCACACAAAAATCATCACAATGACATAATCCCCAATTATAACTTCAAAAAAGGCAACTATGATCTTATAGACAATGATCTCTCATCCCTTGACTGGCAATCTCTATTCACTGGATGCAATACTGTTGAAGACCATTACAACATATTTTTACTTGAAGTCAAAAGAGTCATCAAACTATATGTACCAATAACAACTCCCCCCCCCCAAAAAAAAAACAGATTACCCATAAGAATAAGGAAACTTCAATCCAAAAAGAGATCACTCTGGCGGAAAAACAAATCTGGTCGCCTTGCCAACTTCAAAAGCCAATACAAAAATTTATGCCACCAGATAAAGACTGAATGCACCATTTATCACATTAAACAAGAGGAAAACCTTCTACACACCAATTCCACCCACGCTTTTTACAATTTTGTAAACAACAAACTAAAAGACTCAAGGTCCATCCCACCCCTGATAGGACCTAATGGTAAAGACTGCAACGACGACACCATTAAAGCCAACATCTTTAACACATTCTTCAGCTCAGTATTTGTAAACAGCAATGAATCATGCCCAGTATTTCCTAGGTGAACCACAGAAAAGTACAATGATCTAATACATATTGATTTTACAGAAGACAATGTTGAAAAAGCACTATGCAATCTAAAATCATCTCTAACTATTGGACTGGATGGAATACGTGCCTACTTCTTTAAAAAGCTATCCACTGCCATAGCAGAACCTCTAAGCATAATCTTTGAAAAATTTTCAGGACCAGCTCCTTGCCTAACCTATGGTCACAAGCCACGGTCATCCCCATCTTCAAAAAGGGAGACCCCAGCCTAGTTGAAAATTACAGACCAATCTCCTTATGCTGTGTCATCTGTAAAGTCATGGAATCAATTATTAACCAATCCATTATCCTCCACTTAGAGACAAACAACCTACTCTCTAATAAACAATTTGGTTTCAGAAAAAAACTATCCTGTAATCTGCAACTCTTACACTGCAAAAACATATGGACTACACAACTCAATCAGGGCAAAGCAATAGACACAATCTACATAGACTTCTGTAAAGGTTTTGATTCAGTGGTACACGACAAACTACTCCTAAAACTAAAATCTTATGGAATCTCTGGACAACTGCATAACTGGATAGAAGCATTCCTGTCAAACAGACAACAAATGGTCAAAATTGGGAGTGTCCTATCAAATTCTGTACCTGTCAATAGTGGTGTCCCCTAAGGCAGTGTTCTAGGACCAACTCTCTTCATACTCTACATAAATGACCTCTGTGATCATATTAAGAGCAACTGTGTTCTCTTCGCTGATGATGTAAAGCTGTTCAATACCACAGACAATACTGCTACCCTTCAAAAAGATCTTGACTATGTATCAGAATGGTCAAACAAATGGAAACTTCAAATCTCAACAAATAAATGCTCTATCCTAGATATTGGCAAAATAATAATAATCAGAAAATAAAATACAAGCTGAATAGTCAAGACCTTATTGATGATCCAAGCTCTGTAAAGGACCTTGGAATACTCATCTCTAATGATCTAAGTGCTAGAGCCCACTGTAACTACATAGCCAAAAAGGCATTAAGAGTTGTTAACCTAATCCTACGTAGCTTTTTCTCTGGTAATATCACACTACTAACTAGAGCATACAAAACATTTGCTAGACCAATATTTGAATACAACTCATCAGTCTGGAACCCACATTACGTATCTGATATTAGCACAGTTGAGAAAGTCCAGAAATATTTCACAAGAAAAGTTCTCCACTCCTCATTGTAGAATACCTTATGCCACCAGACTTGAAATTCTAGACCTAGAAAATGTTGAATTACGCTGTCTTTGGTCTGATCTAAATATGGTATATAAAATCATACATTGCAATGACTTACCTGTCAATGAATACTTCAGCTTCAACCATAACAATACAAGAGCACACAATAGATACAAACTCAAGCTTAACTGCACCAAACTTGATTGCAAGAAATACGACTTCAGCAACAGAGTGGTCAGTGTCTGGAACATTCTACCTGACTCTGTGGTTTCTTCCCTAAACCCCAAAAACTTCAACCTTAGACTGTCTAATGTTGACCTCACCCCTTTCCTAAGAGGTCTGTAGGGGGCGTGCATAAGCGCACCAATGTGCCTACCATCCCTGTCCTATTGTTTCTTTTATTTTTCTTATATGTACCCATTTCGTGTATTCATAACTATGTATATTCTTATACCTATTATCTTGTAAGCGGTTGACAAATCAAAATAAATAAATAAAAATAATAATTTCATCACTGTGTTGAAGAATGAAATAAGATTGGTTTGGCATGATCTGTTCTTAACAAACCTGTGCTGTCTGCTAGTTATTACTTTGCTAGTTTCTAGATGTTGGCAGATCTGTTTTTTTTTTTTTTTTAATTATCTTTTCCAGTATCTTTCCAGGTATTGATGTTAGGCTGATTGGTCTATAGTTTCCTGGGTCGGTTCCCCGCCCCCCTTTTTTGAAAATTTTATTGATTTTTAAAAACAAACATAAACAAACAAAACAGAACATAAAAAACATAAAACATCTTTTTTGAAAGCAGCCTGATCCCGGGTTACATCTCTTCGTGCAGACACAAATTCTAATTCATGCTCATTTTTATATTCCATTCCATATCTTATTACCATTCTACATTTTCTATATAACTTCTCCCCTCTTTCAACTTTCTTAATTTTATTTTGTTTATTTCATCTCAATTCAAATCATCATACTTATATTCTTTGCCTGTCCTGTTTCAGCTGTCTATTATCTTTTCTCATTAAGCAAAATTTCTCCTGTGATCACTGATTGGAGTATGACGCCTTTATATCTTTCCCCTAAAATTATAACACTTAATATAATATATAACTTCCATTCGGATTCTGCTTGGTACATTCTAAAACTACACAATGTATTTTAAAAATAAAAAATTATAAATATATAACATAATTAAAACAACAATCCATATCAATTCGATTCTATCATTAATATTAATATTCATTTAAATCTTGAACATTTTAAACATTACTTTTCAAATAAGTATCATATTTCTATGGAAACACTTATAAACTTTCCATAATTACTTCCCTCTCACTTCACTTATATTATATAAAATGTTGAGTAGTTAAAATGTTCCCATTCCTTCCTAGTTCAAATCTCTCATTTATTTCATTTCATTTATTTTGTTCACAAAAGTTTCAGTAAATTACACTAACTATTTTATTCTACTTTTTAATCATATGTTGTTTCCAATTTTCTAACATTATTTCTATTACAAATATAACAATACAATCTTATGTACCTTTACAGAATCCCCTTTTCAGTTAATTTTTCACCCATTATCTCTGAATAAATCCTGTTTCTTTACATCTTGCTCCAAACCTTTGTAACTTCTCTTCCCTTCCTTTTTCCCTTTCTTCTCTCTCCCCTTTTTACCCCCTGTCTCTCCACCTCCATTTCCCTCTTCTGTATTCCCCTTTTCTGTTGCTTTCCAACATTATATCCCCTTTTCACATTATTTTTCCCTTTTTTGGCTGTTTTTTTAGGTCTTAAATTCTCCATTCTCTTTCCCCCCTTTCCCTTTTCTTCCCCAGATAGAATTACTTGTTCATTAAAAATGGCTTCTTCTTTGTCCCAATCTTCTTGTTGTGCAGTCTTTTCTTGTTATTTCTTATAGACACCAATCTCCATTTCTAAGAATTGAAAAATGGAGCCAAAGGACCCTTCCCTTCTTGTTGCTCTTCTTTATATTTTTTAAATTCGATTTTCAATTCATCCAGTTCATTCAGTTCATTCAGAGGTGATGCCATTATAGAGTTTTTTTAAAAAAAAACAACAACCACCCAATTGTTTTTAGTCATTCAAATATGATTTCCAAAAGTCCCAAAATCACCAAGAAACCCAAATACACACAAGCTATTTCTTTTAACACTTTCTTCTTTTTTCACTTTCTCTTCTTGGGATTACTATTTAGTTGCAAAGTTCCAGTTAAAATGTATCCTTTAGAAGTCTTGTTAGGATTTAACTTTAAATTCTTTTGAATTCCAAGCAGTCTCCTCCTTCCAAGTCCTGCCCTTATTCTTTTCCTCTCCCTTCCCACTTATAGCAAAAAAAGAATTTTTTAGTATTCAGAAATCTTTATTGTTCCTTTGGCATTTAATTATATTTCCAGTTTAATTACCTGTTGGTGCCAAAGCAGATTTTTCTGATTTCTTTATTCAGATCTTCTCGTTATCAGCGTGAGGAAGAAGAGTGAAGAAAAAAAACCTTTCCCTTTTCCCTTTCGTTTGCTGCTTCCAACTCTTCTTTGGGAGCGATGTATCTTTTGCAAAATTCAAATTCCAGGGTACCTTGGTTGTTACTTTTTGTCCTGGTCAGCCAAAAAATTTCACTTCTTAACTTCCTCCTGAACTTTCTTTTCCGGTTGAGTGCTTCTTTGAGGCAGCCATTTCTGACCGCCGCTCTTACCTCCTTTGGGAAAGGGAGTTTAGTCAGCTGAGGAGGAGAGGTGAGGCTCCCCTCAAACCCTGCTGGATCTCCTCCATCTTCACCACCTCTACGGGGTGGCTTAGCCCCAAAGCCAGCTGGCTCGGGACGCTCCAGAGGTGAGCCCAGGCAGAAACTGTGCACGATCGCGGATTCCTGCCTGCCTCCGAAGCCCTGCAAACCGGAACTCCGGTCCCCCCCCTTTTTTTGAAGATGGGAACCACATCAGCTGTTTTCCAGTCCTCTGGTAGTTCCTCGGTGCTCCGGGATTTTTGAAAGATATGGTACAGTGGTTCTGAGATGATCTCTTCCACCTCCTTTAAAGTATATTATCCTACAATGGATATAAGATATATTATCCTACAATGACTTGCCCTTCATTGTAGGATATGAGGATAATTTATCAAAGAGAATACTTCTCAATAACATACATGGAAACCTTAAAACACCTAGGTTTAAAGTGAGCATACTGGTGCAAAAGTATTCCAACCTTAGGACCCCACATATAACAATTTGTTTGAATGAACTCTGATAAAAGGCTCCAAAAATAATCCAAATGTGAGCAAACTTTTTAGAATGGAGATAAACCTGCAATCATTATTTGATGAGTACAGATAGTCTTTGACTATTGACAGACCAGCAATCCTTCAAAGTTACAATGGACCTGCCTGGGAGTACTTATGACCCAGTTTCTAAGTTCCTATGGCTGTTCCCCCTCCCACATGGCCACAAGTGCTTTGCAAGTGGTTCACATTTATATCCATTTGCATATACCTACAGCTTTCCTCAATACCAGCACATAGCACACAATTGGTTTATTTAATGTCAACCATGGTATTTTGCTTTAGAATAGCAGCATTTGCTTAAAAACTATGGTTTTTGCTTAATCACCACTGCAAAAAAAAAAAAAGTTGCAAAATTGGGTTGGTCATATGGGTGCTTTATAGCTATCACAACTTATGAAAATAATGGTCAGGCTCCATTATGGCTATTAATTGAGGATTATCTATATACACTAACATATAGTCCATCTTGTTTGAATGAGCTTCTCTAAATACTAGCCACAATGGCTGAGGGACTAGCCAAATCTTCCTGATGACTTCTAGGTAAGTGAGTCAATCCTGGGGAAAAATAACGACAGAAAAGGTAACATCATAGAGAAGCACTTTATATTCATAATTTCTTCAGAAATAAAGGCAAAAATATTTTAAAGCCCTGTAATTTAATTTCTCTTTTAAAGTTCAAAAGGGATTTGGGAAGGGTTGCATTAAAAAGAGTAACTAAATCACAGGTAACTGGAATTTCAAGTTACAAAGAATAATGCTTTGCTGCAAATTGTACACTGAACACTTGGGTAAATTCAGAAGCATGAGTAATCTATGGCAGGAGTCCTCAACCACCGGTACTGGTCCGTGGAGCACTCTATACCGGGCCGCAAAGAAAAAAAAATAAAAAAATGGCGGCTTTCTTCACCTTCGGTGAATGCTGCTGGGATCGGGGATCAAGGACACAAATGAGAGAAGGGGAGGGAGGAAGCAACCAAAGCCTGTCCTGCTCTCTGGCTCAGCGGCTTCGGTTTCCTCCGCCTCGTTCCTCTCTCAGTCACTCTCTCGCTGCTCCACCAGCCCAGGAAGAAACTGCTTCAAAGAAGCCAGGGGGGTGGCTTTTCCTGTCACCGCAGCGCCTCTGAAGTGCCCGTTCACCCCCACCCCGCCCGCCCGCGCGCGGTTCAATTCAGTGCCCCGTTTTGCCTGCCTGCCTGTTTGGTTGTTTGGGAGCAGCTTCGGCTGAGAATAATAACTATTCGCCTCTTTTTATCAGCGAAGCTGCTCCAAAACGAAGAAGGCAGGCAGGCAGGCAGAACGGAGCACTGTGGATTGAACTGCGGGCGGGCGGGTGGCGGGTGGGGTGGGGGTAAATGGGCGCCGGAGGAGCTGCAGCGACAGGAAAAGCCACCCCCGGCTTCTTTGAATCAGTTTCTTCCTGGGCTGGTGGAGCAGCGAGAGAGCGACTGAGAGAGGAACCAGGCAGACACCTGAGGGAGGGAGGGAGACACCTGAGGGATGGGGCTGAGGGAGGCAGGGCCGAGGCTCTCCCTGAACTTGGTGGTTTGCTGGCAGACGTTTTTATTACCCGACTAGGTAACAACATCAGATGTTACCTAGTCAGGTAATGGAAACGTCTGCAAGCAAACCACCAAACTCGGATTCTCCCCCCGGTCCTTGAGAAAGTGTTTGTGCTTGAAACTGGTCCCTGGTACAAAAAGGTTGGGGACCACTGATCTATGGAACATATTACTATATCGACCAGATGGTTTCAAGTAAAGACTCATATTTACTACATAGTGTTTATTTTTAAAAGTTGCCTTCTCTCAACCTGAGCCATTCAACCAGTGGTGGGATTCAAATTTTTTTACTACTGGTTCTGTGGTGATGACTTGTTTGGTGGGTGTGGCTTGGTGGTCATATGACTGGGTGGGTGTGGCCAAGTCAGCAAGGTGGTGCGGCACCTTGCTGCAAGTGATGTAGAGTTGCTCATGCCCACTCAGTCACAAGACCAATGCTGCAGAGATAGGGTGATTTCCCACCTTCCCCCCCGCCCTTGGGCTGACAAAAAAAAGCCCAATTACAAATCACGACTGCCTGCTGAATCTGCCTGCCGAATGGGTTTTGTTTTGGGGTGGTTTTTTTTGTTTTTTTTTTTTTTTTGCCAGAAGCCCCTCAGAGATAAATTTACACCACCAAATCTTACTGTAGCTTGTTGTTGCAGCACTGCCTGTTGCTGCTGCGGGCACTGCTACGGCTGTCTGGCTGTCCAAGTAAAGAATCACACCAACTCAGGGCGACTGTGAGGAGGAAGAGGGGAAGCCAAGGTGCTCACCCCATAGCAGCCAACTTTGCTTTCTCATGCTCCAATTAGATGCTCCCGGCATGCACAAGGACCGTGAATGTTAAGTTTGGAGAATAAGGAGACCAGACATCTGACCAGTGACTTCAACTCTTTAATAATAACAGGAATCAGAATGGAACAGAGCAATGCTATGGGCAGCAGTAACCCTTTTATAGGGTTAGCTGCTGCCTTATTAACCAATGAAAATGTGCAACAGGTTCCAACTACTGACCAATAAGGACAGTCTCAAAAATGGCCAATCAGGGACTGGTTCTGGCCCAATCCCAAGTTGTTGTATAAGGACCAATCAAGTGTGCAGGTTTTCAACCCCTAATTTGCATTTAGGTTATTCACTTTTATTGATTCACAACAGTGAAGGGAGGCAGATACTACACGGATGCATTTTAAAAGTCAGAGAACTTTGCCCAAGACTACTTGTCATATTCAAGGGCTACATCCCTCTCAACAATGAGTTGGCAGAAATCTAATGAAATATCTTCCAAAGATCAACTTTAAGAGTGTTCCCATGGAAGAAGGTGAGAACCAAGAGCAAAAGTAGGGGTGGTGGAGGCGACAGAGGCATGTGATGTGTCTCTCCATGGTCCCCTTCTGGGTGACAGCCAGGGCTTCGGTACCTCCTCTTTTCCTCAGAGGCATGGTGTCTGCCTTCCTTCACACTCCATGTGGAGGGACACACATACCCCTGTCGTCCCTTGCGCTGAAAAAGAGGTAGCTGGAGGCAACTCTTTTTTGGTCTCCAACTGCCTCTTTTGGTGCGAAAAGCCTCCTCCAGCCTGGTGGCTACTCTCCTCCTTCTCTGCCTGTTTGTTCTGTATGGCCGAGGAGGAGGAGAGATCCAGGTTGCAGAAGGCTTCTTTCACTGAAAGAGGCAACTGGGGGAGGCTTCTGGGATCGAAAAAAGGTAGAGGAGCTAGAGGAGACAGGTGGCTGGAAACAACTCTTTTGGCGTGGGAAGCCTCCCACAGCCTGGCTGCTTGTCTCCTCTTCCTTGGCCATACAGAACAAACAGATAAAAAAGGAGAGCAGCTGCCAGGTTGGTGGAGGCTTCTCACACCGAAAGAGGTGGCTGGAGACTGAAAAAGAATCACCTCCAGCTACCTCTTTTCCAGTGCAAGAAGTCTCCTCCAGCCGCACCTTTTTTGGTGCGAAAACCCTGTAGCTGCCGCTCCACTTCTCCAATGGGTCGGCGCATGTTGTGCTTTTTTCAGTGGGGCTGGAGAACAAGTGGCAGTTGCAGGCTTCTTGCAGCAAAAATTACTGAAAATTACTTCACTCTGCTTCTCCAATGGTCCGGCACCACCTTGTTCTATGTGCCAGCTGCTTGGACTTGCTGGGCCAGGCACATAGAACATGGTGTGCTTTTTTCCGGTGAGGCTGGACTCCAGCTGCACCAAACAAAGTACACAGCAGCCGCAGGCATCTCTCAATAAGCGGACATCTGCCCATCCACTTTCTGGCCAGGCCGGGCTGGGCTGGGCTGGAAGAGGTGTGTCTTCTGGGAGAAGGAAGAAAGTGTGCTCCGGGAGGGCGGGCAGGCGGGCAGATGTCCTGGGGCTGCTGCACATGTGCACTGAATGTGTAATGGCTGCACATGCAGTACACATGTGCAGCAGCCCTGGGACACCCATCCAAGCTGCACTGTGGCTGCCACATGGTAGGGAGAGCAAGGAGAGTGACTGGGGCAAGTGAGTGACCAGGAGACCGGGCAACTGGGTCAGGGGCATGGTCAGCCGGGGTCACCACCAATTCCGCAACCCATGCCAAGTCACCACTACCGGTTCTCCTGAACCAGTGTGAACCAGTTGAATACCACCTCTGCATTCAACCATTTAAATTGCCAAATTGATGCTAATAGGATTGATCACAAAATGCAGCTCAGCTTACATTTGGTTTTTAGTTTTTCATTCCAATGTACACTAGATGTTGATGAGACAGATTGGCCTTCAATGAGATTAAAGCCTTAAAAGAGTCATAGAACCAAAAGAGCTCTTAAATTCCTCTTCTCATAGATATGGATTATACTTCTACAAATTATGACAAAGCCAAACTATTGAACATGACAATCAAAACTTCAGTTTGATGAATCAGGCTATTTACTTCAGTGGGTACATTTATTTTGCCAGTGGGAGAAAAACAGGGCATTGTATAACCTTCAACTACAATCCCACACAAGAAGATAGGTCTGCCCTACTGTAATGCAGAATTGCTATGCTCTTCTGATGCTTTTGTTCACCAGATAAAGTTTTGTTCAACAGGCAAGTATTTTTTTGTTACAACTGTTGTACATTTTCCAAGGCCATTCTGGCTGACATGACTGAATGGGATTTTAATGACTACTCAGCATAAAAACTTTTGTCTTATTGGCAAGGGTGAAAACTTTCCAAGTTTAGTACATTTTTCATGTGGGAGAATAGTTTCAATTTACCTGCTTCTGTTGGAAAATAAAGTGAGCTTTCTTTGAATGCTAGAAGCCCTGCTGCTGAGGTAAATGCTTCAACTGATAGCCCTTAATGGATCAGTGGGGTTAAGTGGGCAGGAGGGCTACTTGGGCAGGGCCTGAATCTCAAAGGAAATCTCTGGCTTGATCATTAATTATTTTAACTTAGAATTTTGAAATGTTACCTGCACCCACTCAATCTTTAATATATATATATATATATATCCATCAGTTTTCCTTTAGGTCTTAAATGCTGAAAGGGGCTCAGTTTTTTCTAGATCTGTGAGGGGGCCTGTGGCTAAGCAGGCAAAGCTGTTTCCACACAGCTGTGAATAACTAATCCTAGGTTTAAACAGCCCTCGACAACTGTAATAGTCCATCAAACTATATAAAAAGCAGGATTTCAGCTAATGATGTGATCATGAAACATGCCTACATGTTGGTCTGACTTTTCAAAACAGGAATCTCAGAGATTCCTGTTTAATAACATTTATTGAGATAAACGGGATGAGGTTACAAAAATTTCAACAACAAAACTACTTTCAGTCATGAATCTTGTAAACATTAGGACAGATATCTATGGAGATTTTCAGTCACCTAGGTTATGGTTGTCCCAAAGGTGCTTTTTCAAGAGGCAACTGGACTTCCTGGATTTTTCTTTGAAGATGTTTTGCTTCAACATCTTCAAAGAATTGCCTCTTGAAAAAGCACCTTTGGGACATTAGGGGAGATAAATTCTTATTTTATTTTTATCAGGTTTTTGATCAATTATAAAGAAATGGTCACTGATGACAGAAAATTTTGGATTATTCATAACAGTTCCTTGATTCTTTTATCAGTTCATTTCAGTGATAATGCCTGTAGCTGCAACTTTGCTTTCTAGTAAGTGATCTTTTCACTGAATTTACTTTAATTAAAATAATCCTTTACAAATGTTGAAATGGGAAGTCTAACGGACTTAGAGAAGAACTGATTTTTTAGTGTAAAGATCTATTCATTATTTTTTATATGTTGCCTAGAATAAATATAAGCATCCAAATGTAATTGGAACATAGCAGGCCTTTTTTATAGAGTAGAATTCTTTATTGGCCAAGTGTGATTGGACACACAAGGAATTCGTCTCCAGGGTATAAGCTCTCAGTGTATATACAAGCAAGAAGTGATAAATCGTGATCATAATCATCATAAAATACATTAATCATAAATCATGATACAGCATTTAGTAATAATCATAGGATACTAAATACGTAATCAACATAAATCATACTAGGATACTAAATAAAACAGTTAATATAAATGGTAAGATACAAGCAACAAAGTTATAATCCTAAAATAAGGAAATAGGTAAGAGGAAAAATGAGAAGGATAATAGTAATAGAGCCTTACTTATGTAGTTCACAATGTTGTGGGAATTAGTTGTTTAGCAGAATCATGGCATGAGGCAAAAATTGCCCTTGTGTATGGTTGTTTTGACATGTAATACCTATAGCATTGTCTTGAGGGAAGAAGTTGAAAACAGTTTATGTCCAGTATATGAGGGGTCTGTAGATATTTTCACAGCCCTCTTTCTGGCTAATGCAATATACAGGTTCTCAATGGAAGGCAGGCTGATAACAATTGTTTTTTTCTGAAGTTCTAACTATCTATTGAAGTCTGTGTCTGTCTTGTTTGGTTGCAGTTATAGAGGTGCAAATGATAGACTCAATAATTCTTTTGTAGAATTGTATCAGCATTTCTTTGGGAACTCTGAGCTTTCTGAGTTGGTCCAGGAAGAACATTCTTTGTTGTGCTTTTTTGATGATACTTCTGATGTTAGGTGCCATTTTAAGTCTTGAGATATTATAGAACCTAGAAACTTGAAGGTGTCCACTGTTGATACTGTGTTGTCTAGTATCGTAAGAGGTGGTAGAACAGGAGGACTTCTCCTAAAATCTACTATTATTTCTACAATTTTGAGTATGTTCAGTTCAAGATTGTTCTGGCTGTGACACAAGGCTAGTTGTTCAACTTCCTGTCTGTATGCAGATTTGTCATTGTCTCGAATAAGACCAATCTTGTATCATCTGCAAACTTCAGTACTTTAATAGAGGGATCCTTTGATCATTGGAATAGAGAGAGAAAAGAAGTGGAGACAACACAGAACTCAGTGCTACTTCTACAGATATCTCATGTGATTTTTGCCTAACTTCACCTGCTGCTTCCTGTCTGTTAAAAAGCTTATGATCCACATACAAATGTGGCCAGTCATGGCTAGCTGAATCAGTTTAGTTAGAAGAATATCTGATGGCACTGAATGCTTAACTGAAATTATGAATAGGATCCTTGCATAGGTCCTTGGAGATTCAAGATGTTGTAGGATGTAGTGCAGAGCCATATTAGCAGGATCATCTGCTGATCTATTTGCTAAGTAGGCAAATTGCAAGGCTCTAACAGCAGATCCATGATGGTTTTCAGAAAGCACTAATCTTTCAAATATTTTTATAAACTATAGATGTCAGAGCTACCAGTCTGTAGTCATTCAACTCCTTGATGAAGGATTTCTCCAGCACTGGGATTACTAGAGCATTTGAAGCAAGAAGGAATATGACATATTAAAGATGTGGGTGGAGGTGGGGGCCAGTTGGTCAGCACAAGCTTTTAAGCAAGAAGTTACTTTGCCTGAACCTGGTGCTTTTTCTGTGAAGTAGATCCCACACATCAGTGATGGGATTCAAATTTTTTTTACTACCGGTTCTGTGGGTGTGGCTTGGTGGGTGTGGCAGGAGAAGGTTACTGTGAAATCTCCAGTCAGAGGTGGTATTTGTCGGTTCTCTGAACTACTCAAAATTTCCACTACCAGAACTGGTCAGAACCTGCTGAATACCACCTCTGCCACACATCTTTTTCTGTGATCACCAGAGGTAGGGGAACAAAAGGCATCAGATGTAGGAGGCTTGGCTATTGTTGGTGTATTTGAGATGGAGATGGTAATGATAGTTGATAGTGGTTTTGTCTAAAACCTACAGAAAAACACATTCTGGTCATCTTCCAGTTGTTGATTCCCTTCACGATGAAAAGGAGGTTTGCTGTAATCAGTATTCCACACATAGTTAGTTTTCCACACAATTTGCTGGTTCATTTGTTAAGAGCTGATTCCTCAGCTTTTCAGAGTAGCATCTTTTTGCTGCTCTAATCTCCCTTGTGAATATATTCCTGGTCTGAGTAAACAGCATTCTATCTACTTTCCTGTAGGCTTCCTCTCTGGCACAAAATAGCTGCTTGAGTTCAGCTGTGAACTGTATATTCATAGGTTTCTGGTTGGCACACATAGGTGTTCACAAAAACTAACATATGATGTTACAGTATCTGTGAGTTCATCCAAGTGTTCCAATTTGTGTAATCATGCCAAGCCTGTAGCTTTAACTTTGCCTCCTCAGTCCAAGAATTCACTGATTTAATTATTGGTTTTATGGTTTTAAACCTTTATCTATAAACAGGTACAAGGTGAATCATACAATGATCAGAGTATCCCACAACTGCTCGTGGTAAATACCAATAAGCATCTCTTAATCTTGTGTAGCAGTGGTCTAAAGTATTCTTGCCTCTAGTAAGACAGTTTGACATGCTGAAAGTATATTGATAGCTTTTGGCTTGAGTTACCACTGTTGAAATCTCTAACACAATGACGAGTGAATCTTGGTATTTCTCTTCAATCCATATAACCTGGTCAGCTAGAGTTTGTAATGCATTGCTTATGCAAGCTTGTAGAAGGATATACATTGCAAATTGTAAAAAATTCTCATGGATAATAACACGGTTTGCAATTGATAATTAATATATCTAGTCCACATCACAGAATTTACTGATGCTATATTTTTACACCATAGGTTATTGATATAAAAGCAGAGACCACTTCTTTTTACTGGATGTTTTGGCAGTTTTGGCTGCTTTCTGCATCTTAAACCCTGGGATATGCAAGCTGCTATCATCAATTGATTCATTTAGCCAGGTTTCAGTGAAACAGAGAGCTGCTGAGTTGTAAAAAATCAGAGTTGCATCTGTTTAAAAGAAGTAATTCATCCATCTGATTAGCAAGTGAATGTCAAAAAGAGCGAAGGAAGAGGGATTTTTATTCCATTTTTCCTTATTCTATTCAAAATCCCTACTCACTTAAGCCTTCTTTGCCATTGTCTCCTCTTTTTGTTTTTATTTTTCCATTGTTCAGAGAGATGGCATCTCCTCTTTATTTGTAAATATGGGGGGGTCACAGTCACAGAAAACTTCCCATTTTTTAAAAAAAACATTGCTTTATGCTTATTAGTTGGTCTCTTGAATATGAAATACGAAGTGAATCGCAGAGAATATTTTTTTTAAAAAACCTACAAAACTATCACAGAGCATTTCACCAAAGCCTCTGTTGACAGTGCCATCTTGAGGCAGAATTTATGCCTAAAGTACTATGCAAATATGTGCAACAGTCATTGAAAATATTTCAGGTTAAAAAATCTGGAATTTTAGTTTAGGTGTGTCACATGGAGATCTTAAATAGGTTATACCTTCATTTTATATGATTCATTATGCACTTAGCCAAACAGAGAATAAGGCTAGATAGGTTGAGACCAATTACCCAGGAAGTAAACTATGACATAATATAAATTCTAAGGGTAGCTTCATCCTACTTATGAAATACAGATGGTGATAAAAAAAAATTTTTTTTAAAGTGCTGCCCTTTGTTCTTTATTTCTCACCATTAGGAATATTTCTAAATTAATCGTTTATCTTTCCCACTTGTATTCTTTTATCTTTTGTCTACTATAATTTCAAACACAACTGGTTGCAAGAGACTGATAATTGCAGAAAAGAGGGAAAACCCCTAAGTTAGCAATGAAGTAGAATCACGAAACAAAGATTCCTCCATAAGGCTCCTGATTAACTCTGATATTCTTAAAATGTTTAAGAGTGAGACAAAACTCTTAAACACATTATCATTAAATTTGAAAAAGGTGCTAAAATAGGGGGCTTCTAGAATCCAAGTGTTCATACTATTTTAATCTTGACAGAAGTGGAAAGAGGATTGGCAGAGGAGCATGGTGCATAATAAATCTTAAATATAACAAAAATAATTGGATTAAGATAGAAATAATGCCCCAAGACCTGTATCCTGAATTACAACAAAAATGTAATCTCAAATATGCTAAATTGGTCAATACTAAATAATATCTACATTCCTTGGTGCCCAAATGCCTGTTGAAAATAAAACAAGATCTTGTCCTTTTTCGCATTTAGAAAATATATTAGCATGATGAAAAACAACGAATATTCAAGGTTTGTGAGCCCACCAATCATCTCTCCTTGATTAAATGATTAATCAAGCTGTCACTTTCTGATCAACTTCTCATTTTCAAAAGTTAAATAATTCTGCAGTGTTTCTGCATTGTAATTGGAATGTCAGAGTAGTCACAATTGTTCATGTTTTGTAATTCTCCAATTTTGACAGAGCTAAGTGCAGCCTGGCTCATGTTTGCTAGGGTTGCTGAGAATTGTAGTTTATTTAAAAATCTACGAGATATATATATATTCCATTGTAACCCAATAGTTACATGGAGATCTACCTTAATTTTATTTTCAAAACAAGATAAAGATAGTCTGCCCTAAGTCTATGTACAGTACTCTCTTTTGAATTTCTATGGAGATGATCCTGCAACTCTCAAACCGTTAATCACTTCATTAGATTTGATCTCAATATAATCTGCTATGATACATTCTTAGCCATGATATATTTCATCAGTGTATGTCTTATCTTTCATACACTTTGATTAGTACGTGTATCTTGCTAAACCATAATTTTTTGGATTATTAGTTTTACGTTCACACATAATGACATGTAAACAGGCCACTCAAGGAATTAACATAATATATCAACTTAATTATTAATTAACAAAAATCAGTAAAATATAATCTACTTAAAATATTACAGTGCATAATTCATACTATGTAAAAATAAAATGTTATAAAATGCCAGGAAAACTGGGTCAATTTGCATGAGTAAAGTAGCAAGAAACAATAATACTAATGTTACATTGAACTTAAATGATTGGGTGTGTTATCTCTTAAGAGCTGTTTTGATTTGAAAAATTCAGGCTGGAGAATGAGGCCAGCCAAAGAGACATCAGAGTTATAGAAAAATGTATACTAAAAAACAGCAGTGCCAGCACCTTCAATATAACAACCTCAGAACCACCCTGAAGAAAAGTTTGAAAAAAGTTCTGAATCATTTTGAGAATAAGATAGAAAAACATATGCTTTAATAGGACATTTAAGAATAATGGATAGACAGGGATAGACAGAATCTATCCTTGACTATCAGGTAAGCAAAGGATTCAGAATAAATAGATCAGTAGGCAATCCTTGATATCCTTCTTAGGATAGATCTTGAAAAGAAGTGGCAAAATAATCTCTGTCATAAATGAAATGACAACTGACAGACATGTGCCTGGATGAACTGAAGGGACTTGAAGCAGGGCAAACCTAAAGTGCCAAAATCTGACTTCTTATTTCTCAAACTATCTCCTCTCCCATGTAACATTTACAATATCAGATCTTTTGAGTTTCTTTTCCAGCTTCCATTATTGTGAGGAGATAAAAGTGTGTGCATGTGGATTTATTATTACCTTTATTGTCAGAGTACAACATGTGTACAATGAGATTGGCTGAGCTTCCCTTCGTGCATTCCTCCCCAACACAATTCACAGTGAAGACAGAAGTCCCTAACCCAGTTCCAATCTTATTACACTATGAGACCTTGTGGCACAATACGCCGGCCCTGCAAGTCTATTATATTATGTTGACATGAAGTTATTTTCCGTACAGAAGTCTGACAGCCTATGGTGTGGCTGGCTATGCTTCTATATCTCCTACCCGATGGAGAGTGAAGAAGTGCTGACCAGGATGTCAGTCATCCCTGATAATTTTCCTCACTCTTCTAAGGCAGCAAGCCCTAGTGGTGTCATCTAGTGGTATCAGGGAAAAGCCCACAATGTTTTGTGCTGTGCTCTCCACCCTCTGTAATGTCTTTCTAACTGCGACTGTCAAGCCAGCATACTACACTGTAATGCAATATGTGAGGATGCTTTCTATTGTGCACTGGTAAAAGGAGGGCATCAATTGTTGTTCCTGTTGTGAACTAAAGAAATGTAATTAATAAAGATTCATTTGCATAGCAGGATCGTAATCCTGCACTTCCTATTGGCCCTTATAATGGCAAGTTATGATTGGTTAATTCCGAGCAATCTGACTGGCTGTTGGCGGGGCCGAGTCCCATTGGACGAGGTTCAGACCCTATAACAACATCCATTGGTCATCCGGATAGCAGTTCACTCTATAAAAGGGCGGCCGCTATCCGGGGTTTTTTGTCTCTGTTATCATGCTTTAAATAAAGAGCTGAAGTTCACAAGAAGCAATTTCGTCTCCGTTTCTATGCCCATGCCTCATACTTAACACTGGCGATGAGGATGGGATACGGAGACAATAGAGCTGGCTAAACCCTACAGAGCACCAACCGAAGCACGTGGCTGAGAGCACACCTACATCGACAGGATGTCAGGCGGCGCTATACCACCCGCTCCTTTTGACCCAGACAAAGAAGACTGGGAGTCGTATATGGAACGTTTCCAGATATTCTTGGAAACCAACAATTTAGAGGACGTGTCCACCAGCAAGAAAAGAGCGGTGTTTTTGATGTACTGCGGGCCTGCCATATTCCGGGTGGCTAAAGCAATCGCAAAACTGGCTGTAGTAACAGAAATGGGTTGGGACACCCTCGCACTCCTCCTTCAGGCTCATTATGCATCCACAGCATCAACACTGGCCCAAAGACACGAGTGTTACCAGAGGGAACAACAGAAAAGCCATAGCTGCCCAGTTCCGGGATTAGATGCACGACACGGGCACAGAAGGCCTATGGAGAAAGACAACGTCAGCTTTCCAAAAGCCGTCACCTATGCTACTGCAGCAGAAGAAACCAGGAAGTCGGCTGCTCGAAGGCACCGCAACCACGCACCGCCTCGTCAACTCGCCCGTGATACTTCACCAGGTTTAGAGAAGTTTCCGGCAACAAAGAATCGCAAACCGAAGAGTGATGAAGAAGAAGTCATCAGGATTCGGGACAATCAGAGTCCATGAATTCTAAGGACTCCGCACAAATGCAAATTCCGCTACGCACTCTGCCAAAGTTGTGGAGCCAACCATAAGAGAAGCAACTGCAAATTCTGCTACGCACTCTGCCACGCCTGTGGGAAGAGAGGCCACATCGCACGGGCCTGCAGAAGCAGAGAGAGTCCAACCCAAGCCGAAGGGAGAACACCCACCGACAAACCGCAAGAAACGTTCTTGTAAACCGGCATCGCTTGGGTAACCAAGAAAACAACCACTCCTACAGAAACAGAGCACCGGCTCTTCAAGCAAAATGGGAAGAGACACATCAAAGCGACAACCATCGGCCACGCTTCGCTACTAGACGCACAGAAAATCCGAGTGAGAGTCGCCATAGAAAACCAACCTTGCCAAATGGAAGTCGATTCGGGATCGTCCCTCTCGATGGTCTCCTGGAAGACCCTCAAACAACTCATCCCGACCATCCGCCATCAGGACCTCAGCATCCAGAGGATCGTCCTCAGGGATTACCAGGGAACACGATTCCAGTCGCTGGCTTGACTCAAGTCCGAGTAACTTTCAAAAATCATAGTGCAGCACTCCCATTGACTGTTGTCGATGGCAACCGCCCAGTTTACTAGGCCTACAATGGTTCGCCCCACTAGGGATTGAGTTAGCCGGCATTCACCATGCCCAGAGCAACGACTGGGAAGAAGGCATCATCCAGGAATTCCAGGACGTCTTTTCGGACAACTTAGGCAAGTACAAAGGGACCCTATATCATTTAACCTCAACCCAGAAATAGCCCCTATCCGCCTTAAGCCTCGTCGGGTACCATTCGCCCTTAAACCCAAGATCGACGAGCAACTTGATAAGTTAATAGCCCAAGGGGTGTTGGTGCCTATTGACCATGCCCGATGGGAGACCCCAATCGTAACCCCATCAAACCGGATGGGTCGATCAGAATTTGTGGAGACTACCGCGCCACCCTGAACCACACACTCCAACAGAGCGCTTATCCGGTGCCGGTGGTTCAACATCTTCTCCACTCCCTGGGGCGGGAAGATCTTCGCAAAGTTAGACTTAGTGCAAGCGTATCAACAACTACCCGTTGATACGGAAACCGCAGAGGCACAGACTATCGTTACACACCGAGGTGCCTTTAAATGCAACAGACTCCAGTTCGGAGTGAGTGTAGCTCCCGGGATATTTCAGAGTCTAATGGAGAGACTTTTGCAAGGCATAAAGGGGGTTGTGCCGTATTTTGATGACGTTTTAATTGCGGCCCCTAATAAAGAAGAGCTCGAACGGCGTCTCAAACTAGTTCTACATAGATTCAAAGACGCCGGCCTCAAGGTGAAAAAAAATAAGTGTCAACTGTGTACTGAGTGGGTGGAGTTTCTTGGGTATCTCCTCGATAAACAAGGAATCTACCCCACCGAGACCAAACTCAAAGCAATTAAAAATGCCCCAAGACCTAAAAATAAGGCTGATCTTCTTGGGACTCATCAATTTTTATAACATCTTCTTGCCTCACAAGGCAACTGTAGCCGAACCCTTACATCGACTTCTCGACAAGAAAGCTATTTGGGTTTGGGGTCACAGAGAAGAACATTCTTTTAGAAAGGTAATAAAGACTTATTAACTTCCGACGCTGTGCTAATGCAGTACAACGAGACTTTGCCATTAAACATTACTTCCGACGCATCACCATTTGGGGTTGGAGCCATTTTGAGCCACGTGTTACCAAAGCGGGAATGAGGCTCCTATTGCTTACTTTTCCCTTGCACGTTATCAAAGGCTGAAGCGAAACTATAGCCAACTTGACAAAGAGGCTCTTGCTATTATAGTCGGCCATGAAACGATTTCACGAATATGTCTACGGGCGGCCCTTTACTCTAGTCACAGACCACAAGCCTTTACTTGGCATTTTAGCAGGTGATAAACCAACGCCGCATATATTATCACCTAGAATGACTCGCTGGTCAGAATTCCTAGCAGCCTACAACTACGTACTACAGCATCGCCCAGGAAAGCCATTCCCCACGCTGACGCTTTGAGCCGTTCCCCACTTCCGGAAACCGTCAGCGACCCAGCTCCGATCCTCAATACGTTGCAAATTGAAACCCTCAACTCACCGCCACTAACGGCAAGGGATATCGCCGCCGACACAAAAGCGGGACGCTATCCTCGCAAAAGTTCTCAGTTGGGTCGAACGCGGCTGGCCAGTCGAAGAAACTCCCGCCACTTTTGCACCGTTCAAAAACCGCCAAACAGAACTATTCTCCCAGAAGGGCTGCATCCTATGGGGAGATAGAGTCATCGTGCCAGAGAGACTACAGCGACTCGTGTTGCAAACCCTCCACGAAGGACATCCAGGCATCGTCCGCATGAAGGCTCTCGCTCGGAAGCTGGCGTGGTGGCCAGGCATCAATAAACAAATTGAAGCCTGGGTAACCACGTGTAGAAACTGCCAAGAGGTCAGCAACGCCCCACCGAGAGCAACCCCACTGAATGGGAAATGCCTCGAGGCCTGTGGTCCCGCATCCACATTGATTTCGCGGGACCTACGAAGGGACACACTTTTCTCCTAACTGTGGATGCTTACTCTAACTGGCTCGAAATCCACAAGATGAAAAACACGACTACTGACTCCGTTATTAAAAAACTAGATAAATTATTCGCAACACATGGTTTCCCGGACGTTCTAGTTTCCGACAACGGACCCCAATTTACTGCTCTCACCTTGAACAATACTTGGCGGACCGAGGCATCCGCCATGCCTTAATCTCGCATGGCTCACCCTGCGGCAAACGGTAGAGCGGAACGGATGGTCCAATTCCTTAAAAGGACACTCCAAAAAATGGATCCGGGGGACATCGACGCTAGATTGAATAAAATACTCTTACTACAACACATTACCCCCCACAGTGTCACCAACAAGACGCCAGCCGAACTTTTAATGGGGCGGAAGCTTCGCTCCCACCTCGACCGATTACACCCATCTTATGCACCAGAGAAACCTTGCAGATCCAGCGGAACGTATCGCCAATTCAAGGTAGGCGACTTGGTCTACGCTAAAAACCTTTCCGGTGAACCGTTGTGGGTCCCTGCCACCGTAGTCTACCTCACTGGCCCTAGATCTTACTGCCTTAAGACGACAGATGGCAAGATATGGAAACGCCACATAGACCAACTTCGATCTCGTTTACAACCAAATATCCGCGACCCCCAGGACTTCCAAACTCAGGGGGGAGGGAATACCGAGGGGAACGAAGACCGCATAGACGACGACGTAATCGAGGACAGACAGCCACTAAACCGAGTGCTCGCGCCACCTGAAGAAAGTCCGGGATTGGGGCCATCCTCCCCGCAGAGGAACACCATAGCGGAAACAGGCCCGCCCAATCCAGGAATGGACTTAAGGGACTCTGATAGTATCGCGGAAGCAACCCCGGGAGGAACGAGCCATGCTCCACCAGAACCAAACTTTAAACAAAAACCGGTGGAACAGTGGAAATCAACTAGGCAGGTAAAACAACCTGCATACCTGCGAGATTATGTCACCACGGCCATCAAACAGAACCCAGGGGGGAGGGGTGTTGTGAACTAAAGAAATGTAATTAATAAAGATTCATTTGCATAGCAGGATCGTAATCCTGCACTTCCTATTGGCCCTTATAATGGCAAGTTATGATTGGTTAATTCCGAGCAATCTGACTGGCTGTTGGCGGGGCCGAGTCCCATTGGACGAGGTTCAGACCCTATAACAACATCCATTGGTCATCCGGATAGCAGTTCACTCTATAAAAGGGCGGCCGCTATCCGGGGTTTTTTGTCTCTGTTATCATGCTTTAAATAAAGAGCTGAAGTTCACAAGAAGCAGTTTCATCTCCGTTTCTACGCCCATGCCTCATACTTAACAGTTCCACTTTATTTTTTTTACAAAATCCGGAGGAAATGGAGTCTCTGTTGGGCCTTTCTGGCCACCTGGGTATATGGATAAGTTACATAATTCCATATTATATTGGTTCATTCTTTGCTACTTCTCCTTCCTGATCTCAAACAAACAAATACCTTCAATAGAAGAAATAGTACAGAGCAGGGTTGCCAAACGATGGGCCGCGGAAAAATTTTGGTCGGCCACAGAAGAAATGGCCCCTGAAAGCAATTAATCTGGGCCACACAGTTCTCGTGCCTCCCAGCATTTCAAGGGACCCCGGTGTCAGCTCCCTGAGATGCACGTGCCAACCAGCTCACGGTCCCCTCCCCCAGTGCCCACTGTTAGCTCTCCCCATTAGTTCTCTAGTTTTGAATTGCTCCCGCATCTCTCTCTTTGCTTCCCCCCTTTGCCCACATGCAGGCAGGCAAGGAAAGGGAGAGGGAGCCATGCGCAGCTCTCT
Organism: Notechis scutatus; assembly: GCF_049901735.1. Classification (NCBI taxonomy): domain Eukaryota; kingdom Metazoa; phylum Chordata; class Lepidosauria; order Squamata; family Elapidae; genus Notechis; species Notechis scutatus. The sequence continues at coordinate 38,158,928 of NC_142025.1, read as the reverse complement.
GCTTTTCCAGCCCTCACTGTCTTTCCCAACATCGAAGCCTCGGAGATGCAGGTAAAGCCGCTGCAGCGGTAGCGACCTGAGTTGCTTACTTCTCCACTACTGCCTCCTACTCCTACAGCACCTCCTTCTCTGGGTAAGGCAATTCTGAACTAACCGAACATGCTAAGGCAACTCGAGCACGACCGCTGTGGCAGCTTTGTTCTGCTGTGCATAGAAAACCAGGAGGTTGCTGGTGCTGAGCAAGCCCATGACCACACCGCCCACCCTGCCTGGCCTGAGGATGGAGCGGGCCACCAGCAGGTGCCTGGTGGATAAGGAGTCCAGGGCCGTGTGAGGTTGGGAAGCCCAGGCTGGTGCCCAAACGGGATCAGAACTGAACAACCAATCACAGAGGCCATCCATGATTAGGAATTCCAAAAAGTGGGGGGCAGAGAGAGAGAGAAGGTGAAAAGAGAGTAGGCAGGAGAGGCCAGGAGCAGAAGCATGTGGAGGAGCCCAGCCCCAGCCTGGCTCTGTGAGAGGAGTGAAGGCACCAAAGAGTGTCCACCACCAAGACCAGATTGGTGACAGATGTGGGAGCGCTTAAGGCCAGGTGACTCTGGGGGAGAGTAAAGCAAAGGAAATGGAGCCTCCTCCGAAGGATCACTGGCACAATTCTAGCCCAGGCCCTTAGGCCCCTCGTGGTTGGGAGGAAGCCCATCTCCACCAAGCACCAGCAATTACCAGCGAGGGGCATTGTCAAGGAAATGCTGTGTAACATGGATTGCTAGAAAGAGGCCCAGAAGCAGCAGGAAGCAGGAAGCAGAAAGAGAAGCAAGTGGAGGGGGCTCCCATGGCTAAGCAAGTGGGGGAGAGAAGTGGGGAAGGGACAAAGCGAGGGGCTCCTCTCCCCCCCTGCTTTCCTTCAGAGGGGAAAACAAATGCTGCCTGGTCGGAAGGGCACCCAGCCACTGAGGTGATTTCCTTTCAAATCACCTCCCGCCGCTTCGAGGCTTATTCAAATGTCAGTCTTGGCTGACTTCTGACTATTAAAAACAGACCAGTGGAATCCCCAAGCTTTTCCTCAGCTGCAGATCTGAGCTGTCTCAATCCTCCACCCGGGATCTGAAAGGAGTTCCCACTTTCTCCCCCTTCCCTCCCCCCAATTAATCACTGAGGGCAGCAGTCCTTCTGTAGGCAGATGCCTGCTGAGAAGCCTCTGGAGTGGCAGCCAAGGGCGCTGCCCCCCAATGAGAGCAAAGCCCCTTTCTGCCTCTGCTTCTCCCAGCGGCAGTTGCCTGAGGCCCCTCAGCTCTCTCTCTCTCTCTGTGTATGTGTGTGTGTGTGTGTGTGTGTGTGTATGAGAGAAAGAGAGAGAGAATGTGTATATATATATATATATATATATATATATATATATATATATATATATATATATATATATATATATATATATATATATGTCTCTGTGTGTCTGTATATGTATGTATGTATGTATATATACATACATATATATATATATATATATATATATACATGTGTATATATGTACATACACACACACACACACACACACACACACACACACACACACATGTTTTCTTAAGTTTTCGCGGGTACTTACATGTATGGCCTTCAGCTTTGTTCGGGTATTTTCCCACGTCATAGTAGTGGTGCTTTTAAAGTTGTAGCAACGTTTCAGCAGAATCTCATCTGCCATCATCAGGCTTCTGTATTGTATATACAATATACTGTATATATTATATATATATATATATTCATAGATTTTCACGGGTACAGGTATGTAGGTCTAGGTGTGTTCAGGTCTTTTCCTGTGTAAGATTAAGAGTATCTTGGCAACGTTTCAGCGAGGTGCCACTCACCATCCTCAGGCTGGTGCTTTCGGCTTTGTGCCAGTGCAAGCAGTGTATGATCGGAGCTGCCGTCTCTCTATAAATACTGGTGGTGGGTGCTGGTGTGCTGGGCTGGTTGGCTGCGCTGCTGCCTCTTGATTGGTTGATGGAGTTGATGTTGGTATAATGGGTTGTGTGATGGCCTTGTGAGTTTTGTTGTGGAGATATCCTGGATCTTGTGCTGTAATCTCATGGGTCGTTTGTTTTATAGTGATCTTTTTTCCATTAGCCTCTCATGTTTTAACAGCTTGTATAATGGGTTGTGTGATGGGCTTGCGAGTTCTTTTGTTGTGGTATCCTGGGTCTTGCGTTGTAATCTCCTGGGTCATCTGTGTTTTGATCTCTTTTCCATTAGCCTCCTGTGTAGTAATGGCTTGGGTAATGGGATGTGTGATGACCTTGTGAGACTTATTGCTGTGGTATCCTTGGTCCTGTGCTGTGATATCCTGGGTCATTTGCTGTGTTGCAACTTCTTGAGTTCTTGTGGTGCAATTTCCTGAGTTTTCTGATGTGATACCACATCATTTTTCTGTTGATATCAAATATATGTGTGCATATATATATATATATATATATATATATATATATATATATATATATATATATATATATATATATATATATATATTTTCTTAACTTTTCGCGGGTACTTACATGTATGGTATTCAGCTTTGTTCGGGTATTTTCCCACATCATTATAGTTGTGCTTTTAAAGTTGTAGCAACGTTTCAGCAGAATCTCATCTGCCATCATCAGGCTTCTGTATTGTGTTCGTCTGTGAGTCAGACTTTCACAGCCATTTCTGTTTTAAATTTGGGGCTAGCCTACTGCTGTGCCAGAATGATTTTTTCTTCATCCTGATTGATTGGGAGTCTTGGTCTGTGTTTATTGGTCTTAGAGTTTGCTGTGTTCTGCTTGATTGGTGTTTCTAATATCTTCTGTCTGTTTTGTGGCTTTTTTTGTCTTGTTTGGCTGGCAACATTGTTTTTCCTGTATTGGAGGCTTTTAGTGTGGCTTGGCTCTGAGTAAATGGACAGCTATCATTTATTAGGAAGCTAGGTTTCATCTGGGTGCCTGGTTGGGTTGTGTTTGAGCTGGAGGTATCAGGGGGGGATCTGTTTTTGCCCAGGTGTTTGAGAAGAGATGATTCCACCAGACTGTCAATTATTTGGAAGCCTGCACTCACAATCAAAAAAATCTCCACACCACAAGCCAGGCAAACACCTGGGCACAAACAGACCCCCCCCTGATACCTCCAGCTCAGGTACCTCCAGCTCCAGGACCGAGAATACCACAACAAAAGAACTCGCAAGCCCATCACACAACCCATTAAAACCTGAGAGGCTAATGGAAAAAAGATCACTACAAACAAACGACCCAGGAGATTATGGCACAAGATCCATATCCCCACAACAAAACTCACAAGGCCATCACACAGCCCATTATACCAACATCAACTCCATCAACCAATCAAGAGGCAGCAGTGAAGCCAACCAGCCCAGCACACCAGCCCCCCACACCAGTATTTATAAAGAGACAGCAGCTCCAATCACACACCGCTTGCACTGGCACGAAGCCGAAAGCAGCAGCCTGAGGATGGCGAGTGGGACCTCGCCAAAATGTCACCAAGATACTCTTAATCTTACACGGGAAAAGATCTGAACACACCTAGACCTACACACACACACACACACACACACACACACACACAGATTATATATATATATATATATATATATATATATATATATATATATATATATATATATATATATATATATATCTTTGGTTATTCGGGTTTTCTCCCACGTAAGATTGGAAGTAACTAGGCAACGTTTCGATGAAGTCTCATTCATCATCTTCAGGCTTCTGTCTTCAGCTCTGTGCTTCTCAGAGTGATGTGAGCTTGCAGCTGCTTCTTCCTTTTAACTGCTAGTGGGGGTGTGACTTGATTGGGTGGGGGCTTGGCTGTGTTCTGATTGGGTGGGGGTGTGTTCTCATTGGTTGGGGGTTTGGCTGTGTTCTGATTGGCTGGAGGTGTGTTCTGTTCAGGTGGGGGCTTGGTTGTGCTCAGGTTGGTCTTAGTTACTGGGGGATTTGAGCTGGTGAGCTGTGATCTTGCTGTTTGGCTCCGAGTTCGTGGTTGTGCTGCATCTTCATGGTGGGGGTCAGTTTGCTTCATGTATGGCTCAGAGGGGTTTGAAGTGGGTAGTAATGCAGCTGCAGTGCGGCTTCTGGTCTGTGGTCGTGTCTCATCTTCTGTGTGGGTGTGAGTCTGCTTTTTACGTGGAAGTGTGGTGGTGGCATCTTGTGTGGCCCTCGTGGGTGTGGATCTGGTGTCATTCATCATGTTAGGTACTCGTCTGTACCCCCACCCAATCAAGTCACACCCCCACTAGCAGTTAAAAGGAAGAAGCAGCTGCAAGCTCACATCACTCTGAGAAGCACAGAGCTGAAGACAGAAGCCTGAAGATGATGAATGAGACTTCATCGAAACGTTGCCTAGTTACTTCCAATCTTACGCGGATATATATATATATATATATGAACACAATACAGAAGCCTGATGATGGCAGATGAGATTCTGCCGAAACATTGCTACAACTTTAAAAGCACAACTACAATGATGTGGGAAAATACCCGAACAAAGCTGAATAACATACATGTAAGTACCCGCGAAAACTTAAGAATATATATATATATATATATATATGTTGTGGCTCCGATTCCTGAGCCTGCGTTGTTGGAGGAGGAGGAGGAGGAAGATGAGGAGGAGGAATTGGGAATGCCTTCCTCCCCAGGACCTTCCTCTTCGGCAGTGCCTTCCTCCCTGATGATGCCTCAGGTTTCAGCAGATAGCCGAGAGGGACAGCCTGAGACTAATCAGGAGGAGGAGGGCATATCGGAGCAGCCTCTGACAGGGGATCAAGTGGACAAATGTTGGCTTGATCCTAGGCAGCGTCGCAGGAAGAGGTGTGAGCTGCAACGTAGGAGGCGTGGGCGAATCAGAGAGTGAGCTGACTCATTGAGACACACCCCACAGGGGATAAAAGTGGGTGTGTTTTCTCTGAAAACTCTGTGCGGGACAAAGTTTTACTTTTCTGTCAGGCTTCGGTGTGTTTTGTTTCTTGTGGTCTACGTTGGAAGCTTTAGTGATTAATTCTTCTGGTTATCTTGTCAGACTTGGCAGGCAGCGTTTGTTCTACTGCCAAGAACATTGTCTGTATAAAGGAATTAACTCTGTAAATACTGAATCTTCTTGCTTGCCTGTATTTGTCGGAGTTTGGACTTTTCATCTTCCTTGGAAAGGTGAGACATAACACACACACACACACACACACACACACATGTATGTATGTATGTATGTATGTATGTATGTATGTATGTATGGCATTCGCCTTTGTTCGGGTATTTTCCCACGTCATTGTAGTTGTTCTTTTAAAGTTGTAGCAACGTTTCAGCAGAATCTCATCTGCCATCATCAGGCTTCTGCACTCACAAACAAAAAAATCTCCACACCACAAGCCAGGCAAACACCTGGGCACAAACAGATCCCCCCTGATACCTCCAGCTCAAACACACCCTAACCAGGCACCCAGATGAAACCCAGCTTCCTAACTAATGATAGCCGTCCATTTACCCGAAGCCAAGCTGCACTAAAGGCCTCCAATAAAGTAACACAATGCTGCCAGCCAATCAAGATACAAAAAGAGCCAAAAACAGACAGAAGATATTAGAGACACCAATCAAGCAGAACACAACAAACTCCGAGACCAATAAACATAGACCAAGACTCCCAACCAATCAGGATGAAGAAAAAACCATTCTGGCACAGCAATAGGCTGCCCCAAATTTAAATCTGAAACCACTGTAAAAATCTGACTCACAGACGAACACTATTCATTGTGTGGCCCTCATGGGTGTGGGTCTGGTGTCATTCATCATGTTAGGTACTCGTCTGTTCATGAGGGCGGGTTTCCAAATGGCTGGTAAGCGGGAGGTGTCATCTCTTTTATTCATGCTGTGTGGGCGTTTTTCTATCTCTATGGCTTCTCTGATTATTCTGTTGTTGAAGTGTTCGGTTTTGGCGATAGTTCTGGTATTTTTAAAGTCAATCTCATGTCCTGTGGCTTTGAGGTGTTGGACCAGGGAAGAGGTTGGTTCTTCTTTTTTGATTGAGTTCTTATGTTTTTCAACACGTACACTTATTCTTCTGTTAGTTTGTCCAATGTATGTGGTGGGACAAGTGGTGCAAGGGATTTCGTATACTCCTCGGTTTTCTAACTCGATTTTGTCTTTAGGGTTTCTTAGGATGGTGGATATTTTTCTGTTTGTGCAGAAGGCCACACAAGATGCCACCACCACACTTCCACGTAAAAAGCAGACTCACACCCACACAGAAGATGAGACATGACCACAGACCAGAAGCCGCACTGCAGATGCATCACTTCAAACCCCTCTGAGCCATACATGAAGCGAACTGACCCCCACCATGAAGATGCAGCACGACCACGTACTCGAAACCAAACAGCAAGATCACAGCTCACCAGCTCAAATCCCCCAGTAACTAAGACCAACCTGAGCACAACCAAGCCCCCACCTGAACAGAACACACCTCCAGCCAATCAGAACACAGCCAACCCCCCAACCAATCAGAACACAGCCAAACCCCCAACCAATGAGAACACACCCCCACCCAATCAAGTCACACCCCCACTAGCAGTTAAAAGGAAGAAGCAGCTGCAAGCTCACATCACTCTGAGAAGCACAGAGCTGAAGACAGAAGCCTGAAGATGATGAATGAGACTTCATCAAACGCGTTGCCTAGTTACTTCCAATCTTACGCGGGAGAAAACCCGAATAACCAAAGATATATATATATATATATATATATATATATATATATATATATATATATATATATATATATATATATATATATATAATTTTTATATTAAATATATTAGCTTTAAAAAATCATATTAGTGGTCATCGGGATTTAAAAGTATGAGTTTGGTGGTCCCTGAGGTCCAAAAGTTTGGCGACCCCTGATACAGACCAACAAGTGCCATGGAGAGATCTGGGGGGAAATTACATGTATAGCTATGAATCTTTTGAAAAGTTTAAAAAGGTCCCAGAGTATGGTAATAAAAAGTCAAGTTAAAGCCATGATAGTATGATTGAAGTTCCACACATTTTTTAAAAAATTAACAGAACCTTAATCACATTGTTGTAATTAGGACTGCCAACTTGATTTTTTTGGGCCACAATCTGTCAACACCCTGGTCCATTTGATTCCATAAAGTGCAAATCGGCAAGCATGAAACCTTCTTTAAGGATGAATATCTACAGCGGAGCTACAAGAACAAAAATTTGAAAGACAGTAGTTCAGTGATAGGTAAATGCTTTGCATTCAAAATGATTCTAATTTAAATGTTAGAATTTCCCAGTATTTCTGAAAAAGAGATACTAGGAATACTAGAATTAGAATGCATTGTACGACAGTTGTTCTCCTTTATCTGTAGATAGTTTCAGCTCTATGAGTACTGGGACCATTCATTTTCAGAGAATTTTCATATTATATGGTAGCCCTTTTTCATTTACAAGTGCATATTCTGCCATTTTTAATGGATTCATAGGATTTGTTCAAAACCAGGGAGCGATTGTGGCTAGGAAATGTTTAATAGCAATTTTTTGTACACCACTTATGTGCATTCATATACCAAACTCCAAGTTCTCCAGATTCATGCCACGGATTATTGTAATATGTTGTACATGGTTGAATACTTTTAGGAGTTGTATTTGGTACATAATGATGCAGGCAATTATAGGCATGTCAAGGTATTCCCACTTAGTACCATTATTTATGAGAAGTACTACATTGATAAACCAGTTAATTTCCAGGTACAATTCAGAGTACTGGTTAGAATCTATAAAGCTAGTTATGATATCTGAAAGAACACATTAACAAGCTTCTGTACAATCAGACATGCTTTGGTCCCATAATTTAAACAATATCATCTTGTGCTTCTGCTTCTGCTTTGTAGAACAGTATCTTCCCAGAGATCTACATTGTCCTTTCCTGACCTTATTTAATAAATCATTAAAAACATGAATTTTTCTCCTGGTCAATGTATGGTAGACTTGGTCAATGTATGGTAGGCTCCTGGTCAATGTATGGTAGGCTTGGTCAATGTATGGTAGACTGGGTGTTTTGTTCTATTTCAAAAATGCATCATTTTTCTCTCTTGATGTATGTTTTTCATATTGTTTTTATTGTAATCAGCCATCCAGAGTTATCACTGAATTGGGTGGCCTTATAAATTTGATATAAGTAAATATGTAAAAGTCATAATGGAGTTGGGTGGCCTTATACATTTTATATAAATAAAAGCCCTGGCAAGCTAACCCACTTCTGCACAAGTCTATTGACTTATTGTTTAAAAAAATCATATTTTACTACAGTATATAAAACAATTTTATTATTTTGCCAATACAGAGCAATTCTCGCCAAGAATAGATAACAAAATATATTCTAGTTGTCATATAAACTTATTTTCACAGCATTTTTGCCTTTACAAATAATTCTTATTGAGACCTAGTAAGTTAACCTGAAGATTTTTTGTCATGAAGGTCATTAAAAATCCATGCAAAGAATTCTGGAAAGGTTTAGACTAAGCTGGGAACAAATGGTTTAAATATACTAACTTGCCAATTTTTAAAAATCTCTCTTATCTTACATCTCATCTTAAATGATAGGGATAATGTCCAGATATAACATTTAGAAAGAAAAGATAATGTAAGTTATGTTCCATTCTTCAAGGCCAAATAACATTTCCAAGACTTACCACGCAAACACTGCTAAATAAGTAAAGTAATAAAGTACCAATAAAAATAAAAGTGCTTAAAAAGATTTTAAAAAAAGAATAGCAGAGATGAGTGACTTATTAATGTGAGAATTCCTATCATGCAGACTTTCAGGTTACCATTCTATGAGAAAGCATTCATCTCTTTTCAGATCTCCTGAATATGTTCTTTGCCACTGACTACTATAGAGCTTCTTATGGATCTTACTGATTTGTACAATGGGATTCCATTGGTATAACAACCGGTTCAGTGATTGCACGCTTCTCATTTTAAAAAGGCAAGTTCATATTTACCTTCAACTGCAGCCTCTATGAAGAAAACAGCTGAGGCATGGCAAAGCGCTCAGACGTGCGAATCAACTGTGCTCTAAACAAACAAACAAAAAGCATAAAGCACAGGAAAGAGCAGGGGCAGGCAGATGGACCCACTTCCTGTTGCAGTGAACTGGTTTGGAGCAAGCAGAACATGGGAACAAGGGGTTCACGCGATCTGGTTCAAGCCAGTAGAATCCATCCCTGAATCCGAGAGAACACATCTATGCCTTTTTCATTTCTTTAATAAAACAAAATTATCCAAACTCTGATCTGCCAGAATTAAAAATAGACCACTCTTCTAAGGGGTTTTATTAATCCTACCAATTTGGCTCTATAATCACAAATGTCCCTATAATGGTCAATAAACCAAAAATGTGCATCAATAACAGGTAGTAGTTGCAAATGATAGCAATGATTTTTAATTGCACTTGTCAATACACAGTCTGAGGACCCATTAGCAAGACAGAGAAAAAGATCAGCTCTGCATTTCACCATAATATAGTGGTGAGTGTCTGATGTTGACCTCCCTAAAGCCATATATGGCAACCACCCATCAAAAGAGTCACTCTAGTCCCCTGCTCTTACAAATGATCAATTAGGATGCCATGGTCAAGTTTATCAAAGCCCACCAAGAAATCTAGCAGAATTAGAATTGATGTATTTCCTTCATCTTTATTTTAGTGCTGGTCAGCCTTGAGAGCAACAATGAGTTAGGGTTACCTCCTAAAAAGATCATACTTGTATTTATATTTTTTCTTTCCATCCCCACAAGAGGAAAACACCAATAGTATAGAACTGCAATTTGGTATTAAGTTTTCTGATGAAATATTAGAGTTTGTGCTGAATTAGTGAAGGTCACAAGCTGCCCGGGGGCCAAGCATTCTCCCCCTTCTGATTTATAATGTGTAAAAGAAAAGTGAAGCATAAAATTACTAGATAAATAAATAGTAGAGGAAAAATAACATTTACATAAATATAATAAAAACAATAACAAAGGTCTGTATTAACTTTATATTTAGGATCTTAATCAGCAATGCAGCATTATTATAAGATTGTATTTATATAGCTAAAAAGGCAGTTACATGAAAACTACTCTTGATTTCTTTGGTGAAACTTGGTTTTGATTGAAATATGTAAGATACTGAAGCTAAGCCTTCTACAGTGAATAGCATGTATGTTCAAAAGCCTTTTCCACAAAGCTACGATAGATGTCAGTATGGAAATAAAAAAGCAACACCAAGCAGAAATGCTGGAACAAATTCTGTCAAGGAAAATACAAATAAAGTCAAGAGAACAACAGAGGGACATAGTTCTTAATAGTTTTCCTACTCTCAATTATCAGAAAATTTCAAAGTAGGCAAAAAATTATGGTATTGAATATTCTGACTTTAAAACAGAATTTTATTAAATGTTGAATATGTACAATATATAATGTATAAACTTTTAACGAAGTTTGAAACAGAAGAAGAATAAATGAAATAACATACAGGAACTATCATTCAAGCGATGGTTGACCTATCTGGGTGTACTTATGGCATAGATTTGGTGTTATGACAATTTGGCTTCCCTCCCTGGTTACATGACCACACTTTGGACACTTGGTATTTGCAGTCATCATTTGAGGATTAACTGCATGATAAAATGGAGTAAAATTTTGGTTCTTTTATACAGATAGAACAATGTGTAATTGCAACTTGCTGAGATAATCAAATTCACCTCTTTGATTAAAGACAGCATCTATGTTTATTGCTGATTGAAAATTCTCTGTGGACTTTTTAAATAATACAAAGAAAAGACTTATGATCTATAGTTTTGATGATTAAATAGAAATGATTATAGAAAGAAGAGAGTCATTATATTATTTATAAAAATAAGTAAACGCACAGTTATACATTAGTAAAACTGTCCTGTCTGTTTGTCAACTTTAATGCGGCAAAATCAGAGGTGGTATTCAGCAGGTTCTGACCAGTTCTGGAGAACCGGTAGTGAAAATTTTGACTCTGTAAAATCTCTGACTGGAGATTTTACAGTATCCTTCCCCTGCCATGCCCATCAAGCTACGCCCACCGAACCGATAGTAAAAAAAAAAAAAATTGAATCCCACCACTGGGCAAAATGGTGCATCATGTAGCAACATTTTTTGAATCAAAATACTTCAAATAGGAGCTGAAGAAGCTTTTTGGATGAGAAGTAAAATGTCTTCAAAGAAAAAAAAGAAAGTCCAGTTGCGTCTTGAAAAGTCATCTTTGGGACCTCAAATAGGCTAATTTTTACAGAATATATCCAAAATCTCATTATTCAAATTTCAAAACTTGTAGTCCCTGCAGCATTACTGCAGCTAGTTACAACCACATGATCCTGGTGTATTTCTATGCTTCCCAGAAACCCATATATTGTGTGCCTCATAACAGTAGCAGATGCCCTATTTCCTACCTTCCTTTAGTCTTTGCACCCAAGCAATGTGAGTAGCATTTGGTTGCTGGAATGGAGGGAAAAATTTCAAATGGCAATGGGTATCAAGAGTAAGATGAGGCTGTGAGGCAATGATTTATGTGACTGCTGGAGGATTAGGTCTATTGTAGTGAAAATATAGCATAATGCTGTAGAGGTGAAGATGCTCACTTCCCACTTGAAGAAAATATCTGCTGCAAACTCCATGTAGTTGTCAGGAAATGCATCCAGCCAGTAAATGTTCAGCTGCATGCAGTTGCCTTGGCTCTACCCACAATTAAAGGGTTACTTTTAAAAAAAGAAAAGAAGTTGTAGTGAAAATATCGTTTTAATGCAATCTCTTCCAGAGTGGATACAAAAGTGATGATCAGGGATGTTAGTCAGTGTATGTTATAATCTGAATATCATATTGAGCATACTACTTTAATACTAAACCCATTTAAATGATTTTCCAAAACTATATAAGTTTTGGAAAAATCTACTGTAGTTTTGGTACATGATCAAGATTCAAAGGAGTGAGGACTTTTCCTTTATGATTCAAAATACTACTATATAATGATAGGTTGAATTCTAATTAGTATTAGTATTATTCATTATAATTTTTAATCCATGAGAGCTGTTGACTCAATCTCTCCATAAAGAAGTTTCTAAGGAGAGATTGTCTATCTTTTACTACACAATAAAACTAGTGCTATGTACATTTGATCCAAATTTTGCTATCAGGAACCATTGGAGCCTGGGTCCAAGGAAGAGGAGGAGGAGATGGAGTCAGGGCTGATGGAGGGATGAGTGTAGCCTCTATGGTCCATGAGGAATGGCCTGGGGTTGAGGCACTCCCAACTTCTTCGGGCCTCAGAAAGGTAGGCAGGGTGGAACAGAGAGTGCAGGTGGACTGAGAAAGGAGGGAGAAGATGGACAGGGCAGGCAGTGGAGCAGAGGAGCGGCAGAATTCCAGAGACAACAAATGCTTCTCTCCCCGATCCCTGAGTGCAGAGAACGGAGAGAAAGCCGAGTCAGGCAGAGCAACCCAACTATTTGGGAGGAGGGGACCCCTCCCCTCTTCACAAGATCACCTGGAGAGTAGCATATAGGGAGTTGCTATGGAGAGGGGCCAGTGGTGGGATTCAAATTTTTTTACTACCGGTTCTGTGGGTATGGCTTGGTAGGCGTGGCAGGGGAAGGATAATGTAAAATCTCCATTCAGAGGTCGTACTTGCCAGTTCTCTGAACTACTCAAAATTTCCGCTACTGGTTCTCCAGAACTGGTCAGTACCTGTTGAATACCACCTCTGGTAGGGGCTTTTGTCAGGAACAAGTGTTGTATTTCATGGAAACACTCATCATGGCTCCTAGAAGAACTTTGTTCCAAAATCCTTGCTGTTGTTGACTGACGTTTAATTTTTTGCCTTGACATCAGTGAACTCCCACTGCTGGACAGTTGCATAAAGCATGAGCAGGGACTTGCTCTTGGACTGTAGGTGTATCCTGTTGTCCCAGAGAATGCCATGACTTGCACAATTTGTAAGTCTGGAGACATATGGCATTTGAACATTTTTTCCAACAATCGAATATATTCCTTAATATACATTCTGCATATACACTGAATAAAAGGAGAATATACGGTCTTGCATATTCCTTTGATACCTTAGAATCATGTTTCATTATACTGTGGCTTCCTCATCTATATGTAAATTGTTATGAGCATAATTACATTTTTTGGTATTCCCATTTTCTAAGCACTTTCCAGAGTTTGATATGATCAGTACTGATAGTACTGATTATAGTTTTCTATAATCAATGAAGCACATAATAACTTATTTTGGTATGTTTTAAATATAGGCATTTTTTAAAAAAAAAATCATGGTGTAAGATTCATGGAAAAATTATAATAAATGAATATACTCCACTTTTTAAAATTTCCATTCCTGAAAAAATTCTACAGCTCCTAATTAATAAGAAAAATCTATTAGAATATTCATTGTAAATACAAATCTGTTACCACTTATTAGTTTTAATTCTCTATATACTATAGCTAATAAGTAGAAAAATGCAAGAAATAGCAATACTCTTCTGTAACACAAGAGAGTACCTACTTTTGACTTCCGGTTGCAAGGCTTCGGCGGCGGCAGGAATCCGCTTCTCTGCGGATCCCTGCTGCGCTCACTGCTGAGGTACCCCCGATCCAACTGGATTTGGGGGTTGTCGCTACCCCGAAGGGGCAGCGGAAGATAGAGGAGATCCGGGCAGGGGTCTGGGGATATCACACCCTCTTTCCCCAGCCGGCTAGACTCCTTTTTCCTGAGACGGTGGAGCGGCTGTCAGAAATGGCAGCCACAAAGGAATCTTCAACCGGATAAGACTGTGCAGGAGGAAGAACCAGAAGGAGAAGTTTTCTTGGCTGAACCGGGACATTAAGTTACTTTTAAAACACCCTGGAAACCTGACTTTCGGATTGATACATTTGTTTCCAAAAGAAGTTGCTACAGCGGTGAAAGTGCTGAAGGAAAGTTCACTCCCCTTTCTTACGGAGAAAGCAAATGAGCACAGAAAAACCTGCTTCTTTAAGGTAAAAATAAGCTCTTTGTTATAAGTGGGAAGGAGAGGACTAAAAAAAATCTTTAAAAATTTGTTGGAGGAGACGCCTTGAAGATTATAAGACCAGCAACTAACTGTAATACGGCTTTAAAATATATTTGGGATTTTGCCCCAAGAGGAAAAATTGCAAAGAGAAGAAGAGGAAATAATTTCTGTCTGTTTGGATCATTTGATAACTTTGACATTTGGAAATTACTTTAAGATTAAAAACATCTGGGTTGTTCTTAAAAATTTACAATGGCACCATCTGTGGATGAACTAAAAATGGAATATGAAAAATTAAAAGAAAGAGAAGAAAATGGCAAGGATTCTTTGGGAGCTGTCTTCCACTTTTTAGAAATGGCGGTTTCTACGTACCAGCAAATACTTGAGGAAGAAGGAGAAGGAGAAGAAGAAGAAAAGGAAGAAGCCATTTTTAATGGACAAAAAAGTTCGATTAAGAAAGAAAATAGGAAGAGAGGAAGGAAAAATGAGAATTTAAGATTCAATAAAACAACCAAGAAAAAGAAAAATAAGGTGAAAAAAAGGTACAATGTTAGAAAGCAATTGAAAAGAGAATTACAACAGAGAGGGGAAGTTAAAAAGGTGGAGGTTAGGAGAGGGGGGGGGGCAAAAAGACCAGACTGGAGAAGAAAGGGAGAGAAAAAGGGGGAAAAAGCCACGGTCTGAAACAAGATGCCAAAAAGCAGATTTTTTTTTAGAGATAAAGGATAAAGGATAGTGTATAATTAAAGAAAGATTCTGCAAGAGTACATAAGATAGTATTGTAGTATTTGCATTTGAAATAGTCTATTGGAATATTATAAGATTTAACAAAATATTAAAATATTAAAATGTTTAATAATGATGGATCTTAATATTTAATAAAATATTAAAGAGAATGTGTAAAATGATTAATGCTTAGTTATAGTTTAATTCGTTATTGTCTTAATGTTATTATAAATTTACTATTTCATTTTCTTATTCTAAAATAATGTATTAATTAGAATTAGAACTAGAATGGAAATTATATACTTAACTATATTATAAGTTTATTATTCTTTTATTTTAAAATGCAACATGTAGAATGTACTAAGCAGAATCAGGATGGAAATTATGTATTATTTTAAGTGTTACTTTAGGGGAAAGATAGAAAGGCGTCACACTTTAAAAGTGATTACAGGGGAAATTCTTTGCTAAAGAGAAGAGATAAATAGATGATTGGAAAAGAACGGACAAAAGATACAAGCATAATGATTTTGAAATAAGATGAAATAAACAAAATATAATTAAGAGAGTGAAAAGAAGGGAGAAGTTATATAGAAAATATAGAATGGTTAATAAGATATGAATGGTATATAAGGTGAGCATGAATTTGATTTAGGTCTGTAAAAAAAAGATGTAACCCGGGGCTAAGCCACTTTTCAAAAGAAGTTTTGTTTTATGTTTTGTGTTTTGGTTAGCTATGTTTGATTGTGAATTAATAAAACCTTGGAGGAATAAAACTAAAGGGAGAGAAATTTGGAAAAGACATGTATAAAATGATAATTAAGGAGGTTTTATCTTTTTATGTTTTGCTTTATGTTTTGTATTTTGTGTGTTTATGTTTGATTGAGAATTAATAAAACCTTGATAGAAAGAAATATAATTGAATAAAGTGAAGGGAGAAACAATGAGAAATTAGAAAAAGATATATATGTGCTTAAATGGAAATGTGATAATGTGGAACTATGCCTTAAAAAATAATGTTTTATTTGCCTTGTTAAAACTCATAAGTAATTTTTAGAAAGGAGGTTTTATACTTTTATGTCCTATGTTTTGTTTGTCTTCAAAAAATCAATAAAACTTGTTTTTTTTTTTTTTAAAGAGAGTACCTACTTTTAGGCAAGATTTATCTGAATGCATACCTTACTAGAAAAAATATTTTTGATTTAAAGAAAGGACAAAGTCAATCTCAATTAAACCCGAGCATGACATGTGAGCCTAACCAGGCACAGGGATAATAACAGGAAGAAAACCATGTTCATAGTTTAAACATAGGATTTTTTTTTTTCAGAGAAGGATATCCTCCCTTGTGACTTACAACTGATAGTTCTAAAATTAGTTTACCTTGTGGTGGAATGGGCATTTCTCTATTTATTTCTTTTGCTAATAAAACCAGACTATCTATCTATCTATCTATCTATCTATCTATCTATCTATCTATCTATCTATCTATCTATCTATCTATCATCTATCTATCTATCTATCTATCTATCTATCTATCTATCTATCTATCTATCTATCTACCTATCATCTATCTATCTATCTATCTATCTATCTATCTATCTATCTATCTACCTATCATCTATCTATCTATCTATCTATCTATCTATCTATCTATCTATCTATCTATCTATCTATCATCTATCTAATCTATGTATCTATGGGTGGCATTATACAAGAGGAATAACAATCACACTTGCCAGTAGTTATGCAGGATTGTTCCTTTAGTTTATAATTTAATTTAGTTTATATTTTAAAAGAAAAGCTTTTTATAAAAACTGGAAATGAAAAACAATTCCACTAGGGAAAGAGAGGTGTGTCCAAATAATAGAAACTTATTTTACTATATGTGTCTGGCTTTTCCCCAATCTACATCCAGTCATGTAGCTGTCATCCTCCCACATTTATTTTCCTTTATAGAGTTATACAAGGGCATCATTGGTGGTCTTTGGTGGACACAAAGCAGATGTTTCTCCCACACTGCACAGGAATCTTCTCCTACACTTTTTCCAAAATCCTTTTTTTCCTCTCCCATGCTGAAACTATATTTTCAGAAGATAAAATGCAAACAACAGCCGATCCCACATAATGTTCTTTTCATCTAATTAAATTACCAAAATCCAGTTTTTTAGTCTTGTATGGGATATCTTTTGTGTGAGAGAGAAGGAAAGAAAGAGAAAGAGGTGTGTAGAAAGAGAAGGAAGAGGGAGAGGGAGGGAGGGAGAAAGAGAGAGGGAGAGAATTGTCTTTATGAACTTTTTTTTTAAAAAAAGACATTTGTACTTAGATTTCATTATGGGAATTGCTACATGAATACAGAAGGGAGAGTAACAACATTGATTTTACCATAGCTTCTTATTTGTAAAGGTAGAAATAAATTAATCCCAATAAAAAGGCATAATTGAATTTTCCCCATTTTTGTTTTCAGTCCTTTGGAAAATAAGAGAGGTCTTGTATTTTGTCTTTCAAAATTCAATTCACTTTCCAGATTTGTTTCCATTATCAATATATTGGTAGTATCTATATATTATTATATAGGAAAGTATAAGTTCTACTAGATTCAATTCAATTAAAGAGTCTAAATAACAAGAAAAAGCACCGTTAAATATTCAAATCTTAAATTTCAAACATTCATTCATATTCAATTGATATTGCTGAAATTGATGCCACAAAGCAACAAGCCAGGGTCTATAGAAAAAACAACTAACCAGGATCAAAACTGGAGAATCAATTACAAATTAAGATCAAGAAACAAAAGAAAATTCAAATATATAAAATACATGCTGGAGTACTTGACTCGGAAATTATCATAAGTACTTGACTCAGAAATTATCATAAGTACTTGACTCAGAAATTATCATAAGCAGAATAATTTTAACTATATGGAGAAATGGTTCACAGATTGTGTATTTCTTGATGAACTATCATATTGCAAAATTCTGAAAGTATGCTTATTTATCAGTCTTCAAACCATCTAACATTTCATCATTTGGAAATTAATACTTTTATGAGGAATGGGAAGGTATGTGAATTGCACAAGTGTCTGAAATTCTTTCTGTTTTATCATGACATCAATAAAGAATCCAGGACAGAAAGACTCCAAGGGGGAAAAATAGCATAATTAAAAGGACAGGTTAAACCTTGCTATTTTTAATGTAATAATTCTAGTGCAGACAAGAAGCTACACAAAGAATGTTTCTTTTTCATAAATTGTGATGCATAGGTTTTTCTGGATTCTGTGAACAGTTTAGATGTTCAATGATACACTCTGGAAAAGTTGCAAAAGAGTATTTAATAAGGGTAATTAACATGCAAAGAATTCTAAGAAGGTAGGGCTGCTGCTGGCATAGAAAGCCCTCTTGCACTGAATCCCATTTAGTGCCACCTCTATTCCCACCCTCCATCCCCCAATAAAAGCTTTATTGCAGTTATTTCCATGATTTTATCTAATGGCTGTGCTTCAAGTAGCATCCCAGTACTCCACACAAATTACACACTGGGCTGGCATGGCCCTTTTAAAAATATGAAAATTTGTCAATTTAAATTTCACTCAGTTTCAATCATAAATCTTAAATAAATCCCAATTTTACCACTTTATGAAATTAGCAAAATAAATAAACAACCTTCGCCTATCAATATTTATTATTTCCATTTTCCAGGCTAATGTAATGCCATTGAAGAGCATTATTAGTGCTCTTCAGTGGTTAGAATGCAGTATTGCAGGCTAATTCTACTGACTGCCAATTGCCAGTAGTTCGGCAGTTCGAATCTCACTAGCTCAAGGTTGAGTATCTGAAGTCAGTGAAATGAGGACCCAGATTGTTGGGAGTAATATGCTGACTCTGTAAACCACTTGGAGGGCTGTAAAGCACTGTGAAGCGGTATATAAGTCTAAGTGCTATTGCTATTGTGTGTTTAACAGAAATTAACAGAATAACAGAATTGGAAGAGACTTTGGGCGTGTTTTAGTTCAATCCTGTGCTCAGGCAAGAAACATACCATTTCAGATCAATGGTTGTCCAATCTCTAAAAACATCCAGTATTGGAGCAGCCATAAGGCAACTCAGTCACTGATTAATTGTTCTCCTTAGTTCTTTGTTGCTTCTCTTCTTGTTAATTTCCATTCATTTCTTCCTTCAGATGTTTTGGAGAATAGGTTGACCCTTTCTTCTTTGTTACAACTACTTAGATATTGGAACATTGCTATCATGTCATTCCTAGCCTTCTTTTCATTATACTGGACAAATGCAATTCTTACCACTGTTCTTCATTTTTTTAGCCTGCAGTTCCCTGATCATCTTTGTTACTCTTTTCTGGATTCTTTTTAGAGCCTCGATATCTTTTTCATAATGACCAAAACTGACTGCAATATTCCAAGTGCAATCTTTTCTAAGGCAACATAAAACGATACTAACACTTCACATGATCTTGATTTTATCCCTTTATTAATACAGCCTGGGATGGTATTGGTGGTTACTTGCTTGTTTGCTTACTTACTATTTGTTTTGATTAATTTAAATCCTTTCATTAATACTTTTTATGTTTATGATTTTTGATTAAAACAATGAATTATCTGACAACTTTCTAAAAAAAAATTAATTTAATGCTCCCTACACATTCCAAGTACCAGTGCTGTACAAGTTATATTTCCATGGATTTATCCATCCAAAATTAAAGCAAGAATTAAGGTTACTTAACTGAGGGAAGGATAAATTCAAGCAAACAACAACAACAACACCATTGTGAACTATTCTAGTCAATTCAGAATAATGTATTGAGAAGATTTACAATGAGACCTAACAGTAAAAATTTAATAGAATTTTTAATAGAATTATCCAATTTATTTGGATAAGCATTAGAGCAGGTCCTTGAAAGTTTTGAACCATCTGTGGGTATAACAGTGTTACAATATGTTGATGGTTTGTTGGTTTCAGGTGAGAAGAAAAAAGATGTTGAAAAAGGCACAAATGAGTTGTTGAATTTTTTGGCGCAACAGAGCCTGAGAGTTTCAAGAAAGAAATTGCAATATGTGGAACCTGAGGTCAAATACTTGGGACATTTGATTAGTCATGGAAGTAAGAAGATCAATTCAGAAAGGATTGAGGGGATAGTTAGACAACCCCTATCGAAGAATAAGAAAGCGGTTTGGAAATTGTTAGAGTTATTAGGATATTGTTGTTTATGGATAGATTGTTATACGGAAAAAGTTAAGTTTCGTGTTTGATAAACTATTGGATGATGAACCTTGGGAACTTGTCTGGAGTGACGATGATGTCAATAGAATAGAGATGCTTAAGAAAGCATTGATACAAGCTCTTGTGTTGAGTTTGCTAGATTTTAAAAAACCTTTCCATTTGTTTGTGGCAGTGGAAGATGGTAAAGGTGTTCTAGACCAAGTGTGGGCTGGGAAGAAGAAACATGTAGCATTTTTGTAAAAACTAATGGATCCAGTAGTGCGTGGTTGGCCTTTGTGTATTAAGGCAGTAGCAGCTATGGTTATATTAGTGGAAGAAAGTAGAAAATTGACTTTTGGAAGTGCTTCAGTAGTAAGCAGTCCACATCAAGTGAGGGAAATTTTAATGCAGAAGGTGCATAAATGGCTTACACATGCTAGACTTCTTAAATATGAAGCAATTTTATCATCTCATGAAGATTTGGTTCTCTCAACTGACAGGAATTTGAATCCAGCTGAATTTCTTTCAGGAGAGAGACAGGAATGGGATAATATTGAACATGACTGCATTGAAGTTACAGATTAAAAAAATAAAATAAGAGAGGACTTGGAAGATAGCCCCATTGAGGTGGAGTTAATTGGTTTATTGATGGGTCTTCTCAAGTGGAGAATAGAAAAAGAATGAAAAAGGAGGCCTTCCGGTTTGAGCTTCTTCGGCAACAGACCGAAACCGCAACTCTGCACGGTTTCGATCCGTGTTTGCCACTGGAGTGCCCCGAGCCGGCTGGTTTCGGGGTTAAGCCACCCCGTAGAGGTGGTGAAGAGGGGGGAGAGGAGAGCCGCATCTCTCCTCCTCAGCTGGCCATTACTCCTTTCCTGAAGGCTGTTGCAGCGGTAGTCAAAGAAGAACTCGACCGGGAAAGAATGTGCAGGAGGAAGATAGGAAGAGAAAGTTTTGGTTGACCGGGTCAAACAGCAAAAGCAACAAATAAGGTACCCTGGAATTTAAACTATTAAAAAAAAACTGTTCCCAAAGAAGATTTTTAAGCAGCGAAGAAGAGAGAAAAGAAAAAGGATTTGGGTTTTTTTCTCTCCTCTTCCTTTCCCTATACTGACAGCTAAGAGACTTAAGCAAGAAATTGAAAAAAAAATCCACTTTGACATCAATAGGCATTTAAGCTGAAAATAAAATGTCAAAGGGATATAAAGATTGCTGGATACTCAAAAGCTTTTGAAAGCAGGAAAGCAGAGAAAAAGAACAAAAGGGCAGGATCTGGAAGGGAGGAGACTGCCTGGAATTAAAAAGAACTCACAGTAAAATCTCAACAAGACTTCTAAAAGATACATTTTAACTGAAACATGGCAACAAAATAGTAAAACCCCAGAAAGGGAAAATGAAAAAAGAAGTAAGAAGAAACAGCTCGGGAGTATTTGGATTACTTGGTGACTTCTGGATTTTTGGTTACTGCATTTGAATGACTAAAATCAATCGGGTGGTTGTTTAAAAGTGTTTAAAATGGCACCACTTTTAGAAGAACTGAAAATGGAATTTAAAAAGTACAAAGAAGATGCACAAGAAGGGAGAGGTTCTTTTGACTTCGTATTTCAATTCTTAGAAATGGAGATTTGGAACTATGAGAAACAACAAGAAACGCCTGCAGAACAAGAAGATTGGGACAAAGAAGAAGCCATCTTTAATGAACAAGTAATGTTATGTGGGGGGGGAGGAAAGGGGGAAAGAGAATGAAAAGTTTAACATTTGGAAAAACAACCCAAAAAGAGAATAGCTTGAAAAATAAGTATAAAATTAGAAAGCAACAGAAGAGGGAAATGCAGAAGAGAGAATTAGAAGTAGAGAGACAAGGGGGTAAAAAGGGGAGGGAGAAGAAGAGAGGGAAGAAAGAAAGGAAAAGAAGTTATAAAGGACAGAAACAAGATATAGAGAAACAGGGCCTATTTAGAGATAATGGGTGAAAATCTAATTGAAAAAGGGATTCTGCAAAGGTACATAAGATAGTATTGTTATATTAGAAATAGAAATAATTTCAGAAAATATGAAACAATGTATGATCAAAATGATGGATAAAATAGTTATCGTAATTTAGTGGAATGTTTGTTAATAAATAAATGTAATAAAATGAATATTCAATGATTTATAAAACATAAGTGAAGAGAAATAGGGGAAAATTAATTATGGAAAGATTATACATGTCCCCAAGGAAGCATGATATTTAATTGAAAAGAAATGTTAAAGATGTTAAGACTTTAATGAATATTAATGATAGAACTGAAATTGGAATGGAATGAGGGTTTTAATTACATATATTTATAATCCTTTTTTTAAAGAATATAGTGTGTATTTTAAGAATGTACCAAGCAGAATTTGATTGGAAGTTATGTATTATGTATTATATTGAATGTTATAACCCTAAGGTATACACTGAAGTTTAAATAAGAGTTGAATGGATAAAATTAAAAGATATAAAGGTGTCATACTCCAGTTAGTAACTATAGGAGAAAATTTGTTTAATGAGAAAAGATAATATGAAATTGAAACAGGACAGACAATAGTATAAACATAATGATTTGAATTGAGATGAGATAATCAAAATAAAGTTGAGAAAATTAAAAGAGGGGGAAAACTATATAGAAAATGCAAAATAGTAATAAAATATGGAATAGAACACAAAAATGAGCATGAAATTGAGTTTGTGTCTGTATGAAGAAGTGTAACCCGGGACCATGCTATTTTCAAAAAAGATGTTTTACTTGTATTTTGTGTGTGTGAAATCCCAAATAAAACTTTTAAAAAAAAGAATGATTAAGAATGCAGTGATAAATGGAGACATGTCTGAAACTTTGGAAACAGGCAAGCTTCTTGTTGAATGTTCGGCTCAGACATGTGAGGTTTTTGCTTTATTACAAGCTTTGCAACTTCTAACAAATGAAGTGAGTAATATATATACAGATTCTAAGTATACTTATGGGATTTTATAAACCTTTGGGAAAATTTGGATGGAAAGGGGACTCATAACAAGTAAAGGAAAAGAAATAAAACAGGTAGATCTTATACAAGCAGCGCTGAAAGTGGCTGAAGGGTTGGCTATAATACATGTGGAAGCCCATAAAAAGGGGGATTCAAAAGAGATTTTAGGAAATAAATTAGCAGATGAGATTGCAAAGGAAGCTGCACAAATGGGAGAAGAAATACAATGGTTTTGGTTCCTATTTTGGAATGGGATATAAAACTTGCTTTCACTGAAGAAGAAGAAGAAAAACAAATGAAATTAGAAGGTGCAGAAAATATAGATGGCAAATGGATAACAGAACAAGGATTGCAAATAGTAAATAAACCTATTATGAGAAACTTAATAGAAAAAGTGCATGAAGACTTTTCACATGGGGAACACAAGCAATTGTGGACTTTGTTAAAAGGAAATATATTTGTAGAGGTATATATACACATACACATACACATACACACACACACACACACACACACACACATATATGGCATTCAGCTTTGTTCGGGTATTTTCCCACGTCATTTTTAAGTCTAACTCACAGACGAACACTATACAAAAGCCTGATGATGGCAGATGAGATTCTGCTGAAACGTTGCTACAACTTTAAAAGCACCACTACTATGACGTGGGAAAATACCCAAACAAAGCTGAATGCCATACATGTAAGTACCCGCGAAAACTTAAGAAAACAAATATTTATATATATATATATATATACATACATATATATACACACACACAATAGCTATGCAAGTAGGCAGGAAATGCATACGTTGTGTAAGAATAAGTAAGAAAATAATGTATAAACAACTGAAAGGAGGAAGAGATTTGGCTATTTGGCCATTCCAGAGAATATAAGTTGATTATACTGAAATGCCAGCAGTGGAAACTTTGAAATATCTGTTGGTGATAGTTGATTATTTGACTAGAAGATGGGTGGAAGCTTTTCTGTGTGCGAAAGCAAATGCTCAGATGACTGTAAAATTAATATTGGAACAGATTATATCTAGATATGGGTTGGTTGAATCCATTGATAGTTTCACTTCTCATGTGATGAATCTAGTAATTAAAGAATTGGGAATTGATTGGCAATACCATGTTCCTTATCACACTAGCTTGGCTGGTGAGGTGGAGAAAAAAACCCAAACATTGAAAAGTACATTAAAGAAATTAATGTTAGAGCTTCAGTTACCATAAACAAAATGTTTGCCTTTAGCTCTGTTTGAGAATTTGTACTTGTCCAAGAAAAGATATTGGAATTTCACTGTATGAAATGATGTTTGGAATGCCTTATATTGGAAGTGTGGGACTGCCTAGAATAGAACTTAAAGATATTTTTCTGAGAAAATATATACAAGGACTGCCCAATGTTTTTCTCTTTTAAGGTCCAAAGGACTTTTGGCACAAACACTGCCTCTTGATTTCCATGTGCATGACTTTAAAAGTGGTGTCTGGGTCCTGATAAAGCAGTGGTAAGCATTGGGAAATGCCATTCCAGGTGCTGTTGACTACTGAGTCAGCTGGGACATTGGGAAGAAGAGTTACTTATTTGATTGAGTGTAATAAAGTTGTTTCTTGTGTTGTTGATTATATTGAGATATGAAGACTGGTGAGGGCAAGTGGTGTATCCCCTGAGTGCGGAAGAAGATAAAGAAGTGGATGTAAATCCTCAATTACCGGTTGTAAGTTTTGAAGTATAAACTACAGGCATTTAAGGTGGGTGGGGGCCTAATCCATTTAAAAATATGAAGATGATATTCATAGTGGTTATTGCCTTGTGTGGGGTAGGAATGGAGGCTTTTGATGTATTGTCTGGTTTTTCAATGACATGGCAGCAGCTGTGTTTCCAAACCGAACCCGACAATGAATATTATCAAGTGCAAACACCACTGACACTCATTGAACCTACAGCTGAGGCTGGAATCTCTATTAGTTCTGCCTTAGGTGATGGTTTGTTTTTGGAAAAATATCCAATGTGTAACCACACATATGACATTGTTACTAGTCATAAAGAATTGTCTAAGAAGATGGAACAACTATATAATCATTGTGTTGAGCTATATGGTAATTATTCACCTTCCTATATGAGATTTAGAACTTTGGAGGAAGGATTGTTGTTTATGTCATATATTTAATTAAGAAGTACTTCGAGGAAGCTTTTGTGTAGCAACATAGTTCTTACAAAGCTTCCATGTACCTGGAAAGGTAGATGTACAGTTGGATATCTTAAAGCTCCTAGAACTTTAAGTAGGAGTGCAAGACATGTTAAAGAAGAACCAATAGAGAAGAATGAGAATGTTTTTCTGGAACTAATGAGAGTGGATTTGAATAGTTCTTTTTGTGTAAGAGGGGAGACTATGGTTTCAGATATTATGTCCACTTGTTTTATAGGAGTTCAGGTGCCAGAAAAGTTTTTGTTAGCGGAGTCCAGAATTATTATACACCCTAATGCTTATACTTTGTATAATTTGTCAAAGGTGATTACTTTATTTGGCTCTCCTGTGAAGCCAATTAAATGGACAAATCATAAAAAGCTGGTTATTGAGGTTAAAACAATCTTTCCAGCTTATGATTGTGTGAAATATAAACATCCAGAGAAGAAGCAAGAACAAACAATTTATAATTACTTGCCTACTGAGGATGATTTTCATTGTATGGAAGTTGAAGAAATAGATAGAATGGCACAGTTGTTGTTTTTACCTAGAGGATGGTTTATGTTTTGTGGAGCTTATGCTTATGCATTCATACCTGCTAATGCGGTTGGAGGTCCTTGTACGATTGGACATCTTACTACCATTATGGCGGTAGCACATGCTAAGAATGTTAATAAGCAAACAAAGCTATATTATGAAGTGATGGACTCCAGTCTTTATCATGATCCTAGGTTTTTTTAAGAGCCTATATTAGATGATACAATAGAAAGAGATGGAGATATACATGGGCATGTACATGAGCATGAGGATGTATCTAAACACAAGGAACCCCACATTATTTATACTTTCCCGTCAGTACACAGGTCTATAGTTCAGTGGGGTGCATCTGAACATTTTGATAAACATGAAAAGGTCTATAGAGGAAAAAGACTTACACTCAGTGATGCTATTCTGAAGACTATAATGATGAGGTGGTAGTGTGGTCTAAGGTAGAAGCAGAATTCTTAGGAATATTTTCTTGGGCAGCTACATATTATGATAATCTGCAATTGGGACATTTAGCTTGTGCCCTGGCAAGAAGTATTAATGAAACTTCATCTGCCATTGCTGCTATTGCTGATTAGATGGGTGAAATAAGGAAGTCTGTGTTACAGAATCGAGTAGCTATTGATTATATCCTGTTACGAATGGGACATAGATGCGAGGAATTTGATGGACTTTGCTGATGTAATATTTCCAATTGAGCTCAATTTATCGAATCTAAGCTGAAGCTGAAGGTGCATAATATAACTACATATTTAACATATATTATAGATAGCAATGCATTCAAGAGAATACGGAATGGATTGACTTCCTGGTTGCCAGATATTACTTGGTTGAAGGATGTATTCCTTGGTATTGTTGTAATTAATAGGATTTATTTCTTGTATTTGTATCCAATGTATGCCTGCATATAAGTTTTTTATTCGCTGTTGTAAGCTGAAGAAAAAGGATATGGAAGGAAAGTGCTTAAGCCAGCAAGAAGTTAGGCTTATGTTAAGGGAGATAAATGACCATTCCCAGGTGTAAAATGGTATCAAATGAGAGGGTTAATTGTTATATTTGAAAATTATATACTATGAGTTACATCTGAGAAAATGAAGAATATGTTTATCTGATATTTGAACTATGCAATGAGTACTGGACAGTTATATAATTATATCTAATAAACATATTATGTTTTGTAACTTGTTATGTAAATGTCAGGTTCCTGGCTAGAACATGGGCTTGTAATTTTTGGCTTACAGATATGTGTGGGAGATATTAGTTATCCTGACCCAGGGGAACTGGTTAATGATCCATTGTGTTACAAAAATGCTAAGATGGACATAACAGGAAGACAAGGCCATGACAATGTAGTTTCCCAGAGATGGTGGTTTGGGAGGAGCTATAATGGAAAACTACCTAAGAAAGCCCCTAAAATCACTGAATGAGCATAACTGTTGTGGTTTGCTGGCAGCATGTGCAGATGGCTGAGGTGTCGGAGAGTGAGGACTCCGATGAGGGGCCTGCGTGTGATGAAGGGATGGGGCCAGGACCATCAGGGAGTGGAATGCTGCCTTTGGAAATTGTGGAGGCTGGCAGCAGTGTTGAAGAGGTCTCCAAGGAGCCTGTGCCTATTGTGCGTGCTTGCAGGGCTGCTCAAAGGAAAGAGCAACTGCAGCAGCATGGGCAACTTGGGAGTAAGGCTGCAAGGTAATGTCCCTTCCCTTAAGAGATAAAAGCCAGCTGAAAAACAGGAGTTCTTTGCAGGAAGCAAAGAAGCACTCAAGCCTGGTGGACGTTTGGAATATCTTGTTTGATGTCTGGTGACTCTTTGTGTTTGAAATATTTCTTAGTAACTTTATCTAGAAGTCTTGGCAGCTTTGCACAAGCTTGGCAAAGCTTGTTCTTATCAGAGACAATTAGTTTGAAACAGCCTTTTAACCGTGAAGGAATTGAATTCATAAAGAATCATTGAAAGGTGGTGAAAGGATCTGGAAAGGTTAGTGAAGAGGGAGGTGGTGGTGGGTGGTTGGGGTGAGGGTTTGGCCTCACTGGCCTGGTTGAAGGGCCCTCAGATAAAGCAGGGTGGGGCAGGGAGGATGGGGCAGCTCTGACCTCCTGCCTTGCTTCATTCTCCACCCCCCCATTGCATCACTTCATTCTTCACCACTTCTTCTTGCTCCCCGCCATAATCTAGCAGGAGGCTGAGCAATGCACTGGTGTGACCGCCAAAAGCAAGGCAGTGGAGGTGGAGTATAAAGCAAGACAGGGGGAGTGCAGAACTGCCGGTTTATCTGAGCGCCCACCAGACAGGCACTGAAGCACTTCAGCTACTACTGCACGGAGAGAGAGAGAGTGAGAGAGAAAGGAGGGGCTCTCCAAATTCTTTCTGTGTGTATGCGTGTGTAAGAGATAATTATCTTCTGCCAGCAGTGGTGTGGGCAGCAGGAACCACCTGAGCAGCGACGTGGTGGGGGTGGAGTACAAAGCAAGGCAGGGGAGCCGCCCCAATCCATGCCCCACACTGGCTTATCTGAGCACCCTGCCAGACAGGCACTGAAATTCTGCAACTGCCGCCACAGTGAGAGGGGGAGGGAGGGACTGGAGGTGGCTCTCCAAACTCTCTCTCTCTCTCTCTCTCTCTCTCTCTCTCTGTGTGTGTGTGTGTGTGTGTGAGAGAGAGAGAGAGAGAGACTGTGTGCAATCCCAGCTTTAGTTGGGACATTTAAGCTGCTGGCCACCCAATGATTCCCCACTCCCCAACAAGGCAGTCAGCACTGACTGACTTGCTCTTTCCTGGCCAGCTGGCACAAAGTCTTGTTCTTCTTTTTTTCCTCCTCCTCCTCTCCACCCAAGCAGCAGCAGGCTCCGTAGGACAGGGTCTCATTCCTGTCCTGGTGCAGCAAACTCTGACGGGCTGCACGCAGATGTGAAGGGCCTGGTCCTGCAGTGCTTCCTCGCTCAACTGAAGGCTTTGTTCAGCCTTTAAACAGTAAGGCTGACCCATGTAAGTGAGCAGCACACTAGGACCATGGATGGTGTTGGTTCCTGCACCCAGCAGATTCCAATTCCATGGCCAGCCTTACTGTTTGAAGGTTCCTGCTGCTCACACCGCTGCCAGCAGCTTGGCTGAAGATCACTTTCTCTCTTACACACAGACACAGACACAGACACAGACACAGACACACACACACACACGCACACAGACACACACACACACACACACACACAGAGAGAGAGAGAGAGAGAGAGAGAGAGAGAGAGAGAGAGAGAGAGAGGTTTCATTGGATTGCTCTCTCTGTCTCTCCTCATTTGCATGCATCACCCAGAGTAGCTGCTCCTCCACCCGGGTGCACTGGCCTGCCATGAACTGGAGGAGCTGCTCTGGGATGACCAAAGGGCCAGTCATGTGGCTCCTTCAGCTCTGGATTATGGGACTGACTTTCCCACCAATGTCAGCAAGCCACTGCAGGGTGGATTTCCCGTCCATGCCATTGGTTTTAGCTTCCAGTTCCAGCTCGTGTGGCTCTACGCAAGGTAAGGTTTGCACTTGGCCAAAGGGTGGGGGGCAGTGTGTGGGTGAGCCACATGGGCAGGGCAGCCTTGTGTTCCCACACAGCCTGGATTAATTGCTTTGGGGGAGACATTTCTCTGCAGACCACCAGTGGTCCCCGGCCCATTGGTTGGCAACCACTGTCTTACTGGGTTGGGGAGACCTTGAGGGACTGTTCTATTCCTATGGCCTTCCCCACCCTGAAAAACCTCATGTACACGTTGGTGTTCTTCAATTGTGAGCTCTTAGGAAATTATCCCCTCCTTGTGTATTGCAAGTAGCTATTTGGATATATTACTTTATTGTTTTTATCTTGCCAGTTACATGGAATGTGTTTGCACAACGTTGGCTCTGTCAGCTAAGAAACAGTGTATGGTAGTACCTACTAGAGTTGGACACAACTGGACAGGAAAACCTTTACCTTTATTATCACTTTCAGAGAGCTAATCCAAAGGACTAATGCTTTGTTTAGTTTCTTGGCTTCCAAATTAATTCATGATATGTATAAACCTAGATGGGATGCTGAGAAGGCGTGATGAAATGCAACTGACCAGATCAATAAAACTTGGTGTTCCTATTAATGACAAATGTTGCTATCTATTTCATTCAGGTTTGCTATAGAAAAATGATTTTGCATTTATGATATCATGCTGAATAGGAACAGCAAAAACACATTAACATCAATGGTGAAATCAATTGTACAATATGGTAGTATTATCAAACCAAATTAAATCAAATAAATCAGATTCAGGTATATTTGTATAAAGTTAGTTCCTGTTATTTATTATGCTATTATTTATACTTTTCAATTACTGTTATAATCTGCTACAGGCATTACAGCCCAGCTGAATTAGGAATTTATATAACATTCAAATATACATCAGTAAAAAAACATAAACATGACATAAATATGTAATGTGGCAAAACAATAGGGGAGATTGAAATTTCAAACAGATCTCAAGGATCTGAATAAATAATAGTTGGGCATAATGGCAAAAAGATGCAAGTATAAGCTTAGCCATGTCTTTTAAGATATAGTGTTGTACAAGCCATTATCCAAAGGGCCATCTACATGATCCATCTAACAAATACAATCTTCCTCTCTTTAGTTATATAGTCCTATATATGATCTCCTTGATCACTTCTAGTGATCATTCTCAGTCATCAAGAATGAATTCTTTTAAAGATTTTATGCTAAATGTTCACCCCCTTGGGTTATTTGTAAAAATAGTAAATATAGGATATAAGATAGATATAGATGATAGATAGATAGATAGATAGATAGATAGATAGATAGATAGATAGATAGATAGATAGATAGATAGATAGATAGATAGATGGATGGATGGATGGATGGATGGATGGATGGATGGATGGATGGATAGATAGATAGATAGATAGATAGATAGATAGATAGATAGATAGATAGATAGATAGATAGATAGATAGATAGATAGATAGATAGATAGAACAGAACATCATTTAGGTTCACTTTTAGACAATAACATGCTTCTGGATGGGCTGAAATTTTCATTGTTATATACTAAGAGGCAGATTTATAGTAGGGTACAGATTTAGCCTGCAGTTTACAACTGATAACCAAAAGCAAAAATCCATCAAAATTGAAAAGGGGAAACACAGCTGAGAAAGAAGACAATCTGAAGATCAGAGATTGGATACACCAAAAGCAACCACAGAGTTTCAAGGAAAAAATCAGACACAGTTAATAACTCATGGTGACAGCAGAAGTTCAGAGCAGTATGTGAAACTGAGGATCAAAAGCTTGAACAGCAGGAAGCAGGAAAAGAAGTATAATAGCTTATACAACTAGAATATCCATGGCAGGATCTTAGGCATAAATGAATCTTCCAACATCTCCTTTGGCACAAAATATGTTACCTGCCTGTTTATAAATTTTCAAAAGATACTTAAAAGAAGAACCAGTAACATGTTGCAAAGTGCCAAGTTCCAGCACCACCTCCATTTGCAAAACTGACTCTAAAACCTGTACCTGAAACTTCTTTAGATACCCAAGGCTCTGTCTGTGAAGTTGTGTATCTAAAAGCCTCATCTGGTGCAAAACAAACAAATAAACAATTCTGCCAAAGGAGATGATTTAGGTTCTGGAGATTCTAGTTGTGCAAAATCCAGAGTGTTTACCAATTCATGATATTAGAAACACTGTGAGTTGTTGGCTGGGCACACCTTACAGGTTTTTGCTGTTGTCTTTAAAATATGGAACAATTTGGGTTTTGATACAGGAGAAAGTACAGCAAATCCTTAACTAACAACCACAAATGAGCCCAAAATTTATGTTGCTAAGTAAAACATTGTTTAACTGAGCTCTGTCCCATTTTATGACCTTTCTTCCCACAACTGTTAGGTAAATCATTGCAGTTGTTCATTTAATAACATAGTGGTTAAATGAATCTGGCTTCCCCATTGATTTTACTTGTCAGGTCACAAAAGGGGATCATATGACTCTGGGATGCTGCAATCATCATAAATATGAACCAGTTGCCAAGTATCTGAATTTTGATCATGTGACAACAGAGATGCTGCAATGTTGTAAGTGCGAAAAATGGCCATAAGTCCTTTTTTCAGTAGCATTGTAACCTTGAATGGTCATTAAATGAACTGTTGTAAATAGAGGCTATCTGTAGTTATCACAATACAATGTGTAGCATTGTTCTATAAGAAATCCTTAGCACCGATTTCAACTTGAGACACATTGAATAGCCTTTGGTAGAGTTCTCAAACTGTAAATTAGAATCTCTTGGATTCTGTTCAGTCCCACTCTTTCTACTTTTAGGAAATACGTTAAGACTTCTATTTTTATCCAGATCTTTTCAGTCTTTTCATCAGTATTTGTTATGTTTTTAATCAAAATTTTAATGCTTAATTGCTTTGCATTCTTTCTGGAAAGAAAGGCAGAATACAATCCACTTGAGTGAATTATAGTCAAATTGAAAAATAAACAAACATCCCCAGGTTGAAGTTTACATTTGCAAATATGAAGTGTATTCATGATTAATTGAAAAATTCTGCTTAATATTCATCTTAAATCAGTGAAACTTCACCCCCCTATATGACAAGAGTCCTTTGATTTTATCAACATGTAAAGAAAACAAATGAGTTTACTGCCACCAATCATTATTTATTAATATAACTGTTAAAATTGCATATACATTTGCATACAAATGAAATTGATGCAGAAAATTCAAACATTTCCAAATAAACAAAAGTAAAGAAATTGAGACATGTTTATCTTAGATTTGGTTATAATGTTGTTGTTTCTATTGATGAATCTATTAAAGAAATCTCTATTGCAGTTCTGCACAAAAGATGAAAGTAATCCATCACAAAAAATAAAATGTTGATAGACTTCTTCTTAGTGTTGCTTTGCTGAGCTTGAAGTCAGTTGCTTTATTATCTGGATCCCCCAAAATGCAATGCAGAGGGAAAATAATACCTGTTGTATGAAATATAAACACAGAAAAAACATTTTTATTTACTTAAGAATTATGCAATATTATGAATACACGTATGTTGTCAAAGTACAACATTATTGTAATAATCTGCTAATAATTTTCAATAATGTAAGATATATTAAAGAAAGAGACAAGATGTATTAAATAAGAATACAAATCCCTCCAGTGGAATTTTATAGAAAGATCGTTAACCAATATTGATTTCCAATATTCCAGTCAGTTTTTATACTGGTGTGCTAATTTGTTTAGGGATGCATATTGTTGGTGGACAGAGCAGAAATTAGTGGTACCACAGCTAAAATTGGGCAGAATGGTTTCTTTTTTAATGTCTCTGCTCTGTTTTTTTTTTCTTTTCTCTTTCTTTGCAATGGACTGCTCTGGAAAGTAAATAGAGGACTGTGTTAACTTAGCTTGATGCATTCCACAGCTGCAAGTTGTCTCCCCATGCTGTGAAAATGATGTATTCAATGAACATGCCTCTGGGAACTGAATCTGTGGAGGCCATATGGTTTGGAAAGAGTCAAGAATCAGTAGAGGTATGCATCCATAATAGAAATCCAAGATGCTATTGGAAAGATGGGAGGACCATCTGAATATAAGGAAATGTGGTTGGCTTGGAATGATATAGACAGAGGATTTATGAAAAACTAGTTGCATTATCCAAGAAAGAATTAAGTACAGATCTAATTGTGGTCTTCTAAAGAGTTTAACAAGCAAAAAATGTCCCTGAAGGTGAGGGCTTGATTATGTTCTGGAATTCTATTGATTGGAAAATCCCATTCAGTTCCACCAGGATTTACATAGGCTAAATATCTTGAAACTTGTGCAGCAATTAAAGTCATACATTTAAATGTTGTCAAGAGTGCATAAATTCAGTTAACAGTAATTCAAATTTTCTAAACCTTCTGCCATATATATATATATATATATATATATATATATATATATATATATATATATATATATATATATATATATATATATATATGGCAGAAGGTTTAGAATATATATATATATATATATATATATATATATATATATATATATATATATATATATATATATATATATATATATATATATATATATATATATATATATATAGTGTTAAACTTAGTTCGGGTATTTTCCCACGTCATTGTAGAAGCCTGATGATGGCAGATGAGATTCTGCTGAAACGTTGCTTTAACTTTAAAAGAACTACAATGACGTGGGAAAATACCCGAACCAAGCCGAACACCATACATGTAAGTACCCCGAAAACTTAAGAAAACAAATATATATATATATATATATATATATATATATATATATATATATATATATATATATATGTTTTCTTAAGTTTTCGCGGTACTTACATGTATGGTGTTCAGCTTGGTTCGGGTATTTTCCCACGTCATTGTAGTTCTTTTAAAGTTGTAGCAACGTTTCAGCAGAATCTGAATACATACATCCATACATCCATACATACATCCATACATCCATACATCCATACATACATATATATATATATATATATATATATATATATGGTGAAAGAGCCAGTTAGTATTTTCCACGTCATTGTAGTTCTTTTAAAGTTGTAGCAACGTTTCAAGTCTGACTCACAGACGGACACAATACAGAAGCCTGATGATGGCAGATGAGATTCTGCTGAAACGTTGCTACAACTTTAAAAGAACTACAATGACGTGGGAAAATACCCTAACCAAGCCAACACCATACATGTAAGTACCAGCGAAAACTTAAGAAAACATATATATATATATATATATATATATATATATATATATATATATATATATATATATATATATATATATATATATATATATATATGTATCATTATATATATCATTCCCAAGGAAGGAAGGAAGGAAGAGAGGGAGGGTGGGAGGGACAGAGGAAGGAATGAGGGAAGAGAGGGAGGACGGGAGGGAGGGAGGGAAGGAGGAAGGAGAGATAACCCATTATTTGAATAATGATAACAACAACATAATAGTACACAAAAAAGTCTGCACAGTGGGCACAACAATATCTGCAGACAGCATAATAGAAGAGAAATAATTGGAGAAAATCATAAAATACAAAGATTTACAAATATACATAGAACAACTGTGGCAAAAGGAAGAAAAGATAGTACCAATAGTAATAGGCATCTTGGATCCAATCCTAAAACCACTGGAGTGCTACTTGAACCATCAGCATTGACAAAATCATTAATCAATTGCATACGGTAGTTTTACTTGGAATAACTTACATCCTGCAAGAGTACCTTTTAACACCATAAAACATCGATATCTTGGGAAGGACTTGATAGGTAAATAAAAATGCCAGTCTAAGCATCTGGATGATTGCGCAACAAAACATAATAATACAAGTAACATGTTTCACTACTTCAGTCCAATATTAATGTATTGGATAGCAAAATGTCCCCAAATAATACACATTTGTAGCATGAAATAAACAAATGGACCTTACTTTACACCATCATATTACAACTGCAAAAATCTTGATATCCCCAATAATATTTATTTATTTATTTATCAAAAAGTTACAAATGACAATATGCATTCTAATGCTTGCAGTTTAAACAATGTAGTTTACATTGTCAA
The DNA here is from genome assembly GCF_049901735.1 of Notechis scutatus. NCBI lineage: Eukaryota > Metazoa > Chordata > Lepidosauria > Squamata > Elapidae > Notechis > Notechis scutatus. Next base: position 38,123,526 of record NC_142025.1, on the reverse strand, counting down.
AGAAAAAAAAATACCATGTCCATTTATCTCTGTAAACATTCTGTAATAAAAAATAACTTTGTGGCTAGTTTTGTCTCATATAACTGAAAGGTTCTGTTGATAAATTAATTAGTAATACTGCAGTTTGAAAAAAGAACTAAAATTAAAATATTAAGTATTGTGGTTCTCTACAAACAGAACATTTCAAGGTAATTTAGAGATAATTACTTTTGAGTAAATATGAACAGTTGTATGGAACATATTACCATTCAGTCTTAATTTTGAAATTTTGTTTGCTTTTGACATCTGCAATTTAGAAACAAATTAGATAGATGAACAGGGAAAAGTATTTTTCTATCAGATATGAAAATATTTTTTCTAATGTACCAAGTTCATATGAGAGAATTTTTCTTCTTCTTGGAATTGCAGAATAGTGTTAATTTTTGAAGGGAGAAGTAGGGCTTGCTGCCCAGCCCGCACGGCTCTGGCGTGGCCCTGGCGGGATGAGCGGAGGGCCCGGTGGGGAGGCGCTCACTGCCTTGGTGAGAGCTCTGCCGCCAGGAAGGAGGGCCCACCTGTCAGCTGCGCTGGGCGCCCCAGGTGAAGCTCTTCGCGCTCTGCCCTGCGCCAGGCAGGGATGGCAGCTGGGCGCTTCTCCCGAGGTGGGCTGATCCTGCGCTGCGGCCCCGGGAGATTCGCCTCCCCACGTGGGTTGGGCTGCCCTCTCGGGCAGGGGAGGCTTTGTTGTAGTGGGGTGTCCTTTTAAAATAATTCGCTTTACCTTCGAAGGCAAAGGGAAGGCGGCGCACAGGAGCGCCTGAAGCCAAGTGTCTCCTCAGGGCTCCGGTTGCAGGGAGGAGCCTTGACTGGCCGCGTGGCTGCGCCAAACACCGCGGCATTGCTCTAACGCCGCGGCAGCAAGGAAGAAGGCAAAGCAACGGTGGTGGAAGGTCTCCCAAACATCCAAGCTGTCGCCGCCCCCCCACCCGAGGATGCAAGGGGGGGGAATTAAGTCACCCCCGAAAAGACGGCCTAGCCGTTTTTTTCAGGGGTAAAAAAAAAAACAAGGCCCGGCCTTATATTGTGAGAAACACGGTATACATATACTGTATTTCTCTCATATTACACATATACATTCTCTCATGTGAACTTGGAATTTTTTTCATATATATATATATATACACACACACACACACACACACACACGCACATATACACACATATACACACTATGCGCGCATTCATTTTATTACTTTTTAGAACTTTTTAATTTCTTAAACAAATCTGTAACCCTGATAACTTTGGTTTAGATAGATAATAACTATAATTAACAAACGTTAAAATAATAATCCATTTTAATGTTAAAGAAAAAAACATTTACCCCTACTGATTAAAATTATATAAATCGTATCTAACACAAATGGAAAGTTTTACTTTGTTTTTAAATTATTGAATTTCACTGTGCATTTTCACTGTTTTCCAGCAATATTTTACTAGCAGTTCATAAGAAAATGCATTTTACTGATTTACTGAAAAATTAAGACAGTAATAAGTCTCAATATGTAAGTGTATACAATAATTATGTTGCTAATGATTTATTTGACTCCACCAACTACAGTGGTTTCTTCTCTTTCTCTGAATCAATTGGGTTTTTTTGGGATGTAAAACTATCCTAAAGCTCTAGATATATTTTCCTATATGAGCTGAGTTTGGAAAAAAATCTGTCTCTCACTTTTTCTTACCATCATCAATCTTCTCCCAGATACTATCAAACTTCTTATCTTACCTTTTGATAATGTAACTTTCTTATTAGATTGAAGAAATGCTATAAGCTTAATATATTTCAAGTTTAATGAAGCATTTTACAAAATACTACATGATAAGTTAATCAGCAAGCTGTTTAAGTGTTTAATTGTGTTAAATGTCACAACAATTAAGTAGGTACATAGATGATCCAAAAATCATGCTCAAGGAGTACATGTTAATGTTTCATCATCAGATACGCAAGGTGCCAAAAGGATCAGTCTGGGTCATTCACACAATATTATAATTTATCATGTGGATACAATATTAAAGAGATTGTTTATGTAATATTCAGATTATAAAAATTCTGATTCTTAATACCCTCAAAAGCACAACTAAAATTCAAAATGATAGAAACAATTAATAGATAGAAAAGAGGAATAGAAAGAAGAAAATTAAATTTAACAGAGAAAAATATACTTTTCAAATAATGGGAAATAATTGTCCCATGGTTTAGATCAGACCTCATCAAAGGTCTGTGTACAGTTGTGGACACATTTTTGGAATTGAAGAAATTGATGCAGGTTTGCTGAAAAGTAATGAAGATGACTAGCGGACTAAAAATTATGTTCAATGAAGATAACATAAAAAAAGATGACTGCACAGGAATATGATAAAACTTTCTAAATATCTGGAAGTTATTTTTTCATACAGCAGAAAATCAAAAATTGATTTTCTTTCCAAAATACCTTCATAGAATGGATATAAATTACAGATATATAGACATCAATCAAATATTAAGATGGAGAAATTTGTAACAGTAAAAATAATGTCCCATAGATTTGTGGAACTTTCTTTAATAGATGTATTCAGGTGGAAGCTAAACATTTATCTGGTTTCAAAAATGGTCCATTTCTGTGATTCTAAGCTAATATGAACAATGAGCATGGTGGGAATATTATGCATAACAAAGATAAATATGTTTTCAGGTTTCAGTACTTATATTGGTAACTTCAGCTTCAACCAAAACAATACAAGAGCACACAATAGATACAAACTCAAGACAAACTGTACCAAACTTGATTGCAGGAAATAAGACTTCAGCAACAGAGTAGTCAATGTCTGGAATACTCTACCTGACTCTGTGGTTTCTTCCCCAAACCCCAAAAACTTTAACCTTACACTGTCTACTATTGACTTCACCCCTTTCCTAAGAGGTCTGTAGGGGGTGTGCATAAGTGCACAATTGTTTCTACCGTCCCTGTCCTATTGTTTCTTTTTTTCTTATTCATATCCATTTCATGTGTTTATAATCAGGTTTATACTTATACCTGTTATCTAATAATAGTTCGACAAAATAAATAAATAAAAATAAATAAACTTAGTTCATTATTTTTGTGGATTTGTAGGATCTCATGTACAGGTATCTGAGCACAAGGCCAGAGCTATTGAGACATGAATCATGAGTGAAGATTGTTTCCCTTACATAAATTCATTTCAAATTGATATGAATTGTATGTTAGCTGGGCTTCTGTCTCTGTGCATACTAATATTTAGAGGCAGATCTTTTCATTGATGCATAACAGTGTTTCCTATGTTTACACAAAATGTCTGATGAGAACTATAATCTATTTTTATTGACTAAGTGTGCATAGTGTAACAGGCTGTGTCTTATTTTCCTACAAATGTTTACTTTCAGAACTGAATTTTACAATAGTTTTTTTTTAACTAGAATAGTAAGCAACCTTTTATAATGGAAAAGAAAAACAAAATTAGTTTAACTCTCTCACACAAGCTTCAAAACCCAGGAAAAGAAATATCAAATTTGGGCTGAACAACAAAGTTTATAGGGTGATTTTGGATTAATCATGTTCTTCATCCCAAAGTTATTTCAAATAGTTAATATAACATAAGAATGCACTGTGAATCTCATGTACTTATATATATAGCCACTAGATGGAAACAAATTTATTTATTTATTTGATTTATCAATCGCTTACATAATAATAGGTATAAGTATAAACATGAGTAAGAATACAGAAAATAGGTACGATTAAATGGGGACAATAGGACAGGGACGGGAGGCATGATGGTGCACTTATGCATGCCCCTTATTTATAATATTATTATGATATTACAAATAATATATTATTTATAGAATTCTTTGCTGCCAACTAGCTGTTGTCTGGAGTTTGGCAGCCTAGATATGGAAGCTCTACTATACATTCATTTGCTGGTATACAATTGTTGCATCAAAGATTCTAACCCAACACAATTAGGTGCCATTACATACATTCTGTCTTTTAATTATTCTTATCACATAATGCTATTAGAGAAAGTCATGAAAAAAGGCTAAAAATGTCACTTTTACAACAATGTTAGAGACAGCGATGCATTTATTCCATCCTATTAAACTACAATGAATATGGAAATTCATTCCAGAAAAAGAATTCCAGAAAAACCATATACCAAACCAATCAAATTGGTAATACATGAATATTTATATATTCAACACTCCCTACATGTCATGAATAATCTTTCATCAGATTCAAAGTTATGACTTTAACAAAGCCAACCAGTAAACATTGCTTGATGCAGAAACAAGGTCTGACAAATAATAAATAAAACTTTTTATCTGTAATTCCTATGCTCTTCTAGAAATTGTAGGCAAAGTGATGATTCAATGTACTTTTTAGCTGTTACATAACACTTGTATTCTTAAGGGGTAGGAAGGAGAAAAAAGAAAGGAAGTCAGCAACAACAGCCTTTCTCCTGCATAATTAATATTGCCCTGGAGTACTTGTAAGTTGTGTTGTAAAATGTTTTAGGACTATTTTATCAATACAAACATATTGTGTATGGTGGTATGAACATTTTCAAGCAAACTGAATTTATCTCAAGGTTAAGTATAATTCAGTTTGAAACCTCAGATCAGTAGCAAAATCACATGACTTTGTGAATTTTGCCACAGTAAATGTTCATTTATTTTTCTTTCTTTCAATGAGGCTTGATTCTTGGAAACAGCTTGCCATTTTCTTAACAAGGCTTCTTCAGAGGCAGTTTGCTATTGTTTCTTTCCTAGGACTGGTCCACAATCACCCAACTGGCTTTGTGCTTAAGGAGAAAGAATCCTGGTTTCTAGACTGGTACCTTAAAACACTATATCACTGACTCTCAATTGCTCAATATAGGTTGTTGATAATTCTACCTGAAGTATGTACAATATGCATAATAGTAAGGCTCACCCTTGTGGGCTACACATTTTGATGGCACCAAACTTTGTAGGTTTTTGTTTTTTATTTACTGACAAATAGTGCTTGTTTATATTTGGCAGCCCAGTTCAAGAGAAAATCCTTCTGTAATAATGAAGCTAAAATGTAAATATTTTGGGTAAACAACTGGGAAGCAAGAAGAATCAGATGTTTGGATAAGTGGAAGGTAATAACAATAAGTACACCAGAAGACAAAGTGAGTTATCTACTATTACTGATGACACCAAATAGGAATTTATAAACAAGATCCCTTGAACAAATTAAAATAAGTGAGCTACCCGACTAAAACCAAACTTTTTCTGAGTGTGGGGAGAGATTCTTAGAAAATCCATATTTTATTCTCTGTCTTCCTGAGAATTTGCTTTAGGTTTTGAAACTGCCTAGAATTTATGCTTCTTTAATATAGCATGTGATTGATGCTTTGGGGCCAGATGATGCAACAGCAATGATTCAGCACCCACCACTTCATATTTGAAATGATTTGGTCTTCGTGATGGTCTGTCAAGCTCAATGAAAGCTTTGGTGGAAATAATCTAACCCAGGCTTTTCTCTAATAGTGTCTTTGGGGACCTCAATTCCTGCCAGAAATTGGTTGAGAATTAAGGAAATTGAACTCTAATGCATCTAAAGGGCAACCAGCTTGTGAAGGTTGAATCATAAACAATGAAATCATTTTAAATAACAATACTAATAAGTTATTTTACTGTATGAGTTGTGATTTTTATACCGACTTTTTAAACTGGTCATTTTGAATATTGTTTTCAGCTTTGTTTGTGCTGCCTACTAAAGCCCCACTCTATTTAAAAAAAAAAGTGGGGGCGATAAGGAATAATTTACCCCACATAGTTGTATCCTGGCAAAGCTTGTTATTGTTTTGCTTCTATGTCAAAGGGATGGCTGAAATTTCAACCATTGTTAACCTCTCCCATGGTGTGCTAAGAAAAGGTCAGAGGCTCACATGTGGCTTGAAGCCTTGGGAATTGCTCTCAGTGTTCTGCCAGGGAAAGGAATGGCCCAAATGCTTTCTCTCATAAGTTCTAAGCCATAAACTGCATCCTATTTGATGAACTATGCCAAAAGTAGACCCAAGGGGATACTGGGACTTGGCTGATGGGAAAAAATGAGTGCTTCCTATGGAAGCTACAGATGTTTTCCTGAGAATGAGAGAGAGAGCATACATTTGTCAGAACTTTTTCCTCCTACTGTCCACTTTTAACTACCTGTTCTGACAAGATTTCAATTTAATGAAGGAAAACCAGAAGAAACTGTTAAAAATACAAATAATTCCCATAAAAGGGAACATTTAAATGTATTGTGGTTTTTCTTTTCTTTTGGAACTTACAGCTTTTTAAATGTAAACTGGTATAAGTGCCCTACATCACAAGATGAAACCATTGATTGTGAAATCATTTTGAAATTCATACTAAAAAGCATGTAACAGTTGCTTAATGTCTGAGTAATGTAGGCTATTTTCCTAACAGCAATAAATGTTTACAAACCCAAGTGTTAGGAATAAGGAGGAGAAGGAGAAGAGTTTCCAGGGAATATATTTTAAAAAATGAAGATAGTTGTGAATGTCTAGGAAGAAAATCCACAATTAAAAGTTGGACAGTACTTTGGAATTAGCTAAAATATATAAAGGGAGAAAGAATTATAAATATCTGCAAAGGAAGAATAAATGGTGAAGCTTATGGAATTGACAGAGATGATGAAATTGAGAAATTTAATTAAAGAAAAGATATTGACCAATTTTCTTTATATCTGAAAACCACTTTTGGATTCTTTGAAAGAAATGACATTTTTTATTTTGAGATTTGTTACTTAAAATTATATTGGGTTTGGAAATAATGTACACTATTGTTAACTTTAGAGTAAGAATTTAATATATTTTATCTATACCTGTACCAAAGAAAGATATGTCATTGTTTTTCTGTTATTTTTACTTTTTTCTTTTTAAACTTTTATCTTGGTTTTTCCTTGGTTTTCATTTGTTTTCAGAATTTTTCTTCTTGATTATTTATCTTTTTCTTAGGTTTTTTTGTAAATTATTTTAATAAAGTTACATTAAAAGGGGGGAGGGGGAATGGCTTGAATGAGTGTGAATTTCTCCAGACTCATCAAGATAGTATTATAAAAGCTTGTTGTGAAAAAAAAATGCAGAATACCCAACTTGCCTCTAATTTTTGTTCATTTTCCTCTTCTTGCTATCCAATGTATTAAAATATACCAATCATTTTACACATATGAGTTTAGCATGCAAAATATGCTTCAAGGTCACATATACTAGCTTGTCTTTATGAAAAGCATCTTTAACAAGGAGTTTCCCTTCTGTTCTATCAGTAAACTGTGAGAGACTTCTCATATCTAGAGACAAACTAGTTTTACTATATTAAAGTATTGTAATAAAATACAAATTAGGGGATGACAGAGAATGAGGTGGCTGGATGGAATCACTGAAGCAGTAGACATGTACTTAAATGGACTCCAGAAGATGGCAGAAGACAGGTAGGCCTTGAGGAACATTGTCCATGGGGTCGGAATGGGTCGGACACGACTTCACAACTAACAAAATAAAGTACAAAGACTAAAAGAAAAACAAATGGGAAATAATCTAATGGGCAGTAATTTAAAGCACAATCCTTCTAGGTTAAAGCGTAAGATTTAATTGGTCATCTGTAATAAAGTAAGTAAGCAGTAAGTAATCATAAAGAATGTTTCATCTGGGAAGGCAATACCAAAATAAATATTGTTTACGAAAAAAACACATACTTCATCTTCTCTTCAATTTTATCACTGTTGTATGCGTATTTCATTTGGAGATTACAGTTGTTAAACTTTCTTACATGTCACCTGTCACCACTGATAAGATTTATTTAAAATACTGCTATCAATTAATAGCATTCTGTCCCTTTATATAGTTTAACAAAAATAAATGATGTCTCTTCATAGTAAATCCTAAACTAATAATCAAAATACAAGGTCACATAGGTCAGTGAATTCACAAAGCTTGAAGGCCTGGAAGAAAACTTTTTTTTTCTTTACCTAAATTCAGTGTCAATATAATAAGTAAGATTACAATTAAAAGGCTTCTAAGTATGAGTGAATTGCAAATAAATGATGTAAACCAGAAAGCAAAAGTGACAAAGGCAAGAAGACCCCGTGGCTTAGAGGTTAATACATCTACTTAATATGTAAGTAACCTGGATTCGAATCCCAGAAAGGTATGGCTAGCTGATGAGAGCTAAATAGCTTGAAATAGACCAGTCTGCCTTTATTTCTTTGTTGGTAAACAAAAAAATAGTTTGTCACAACTGTCTGAGAAGGCTCCTGGATTGAGGCTGAAAGGCAAAAACAGAAGCAGTATGCTCTGCCCCATAATTTGGTAAGACCAGGTTGTCCTGATAGACTGGTCCCACTGGAAAAAACATTCAAACCAGAAAACTTTCTAAAGTGCTTGCTAAATATTATATATGTAGACGGGGAAAAGAAGTCCACATCATTATCTTTTCAATAATCATCCACACTGACAATGCACTGAGCTGTACAGTCTAAATTCTTACCAAAAGCCAATCATTGATGATGGTGATTTAGCTGTGCGAAATTTTAAATGCTTATAATGAATACTTAATATACAGATAAGGGGAGAAAATGACAATGATAATCTACAGATGTTCTGGGTCTATGGATTATTTGTAACTATAAATCTAATTATTTTGAAAAAGTGTTAGTGATTAAATCTAATTTCGCACAACTACTAAAACAAATTCAGCTCAATTAATAAATAATTTTAATGCTTGCTAATTATATGGAAAAATAATAACAACCAATTTACTCATCCACTCCACCACTGATCTTTTGTAAGCTTTTAGGGAATTATTGTAACTATTTTTGTGACTTATATATTTGTAAATGTAGTAGTTGCCCAGATTCAGGATCTAGACAGACCAATCTGAACACAGCCTGGACTGACTACAGGAAAGCCTCCAACTCAAGCTACATACATGGATCTGTGAATGTTTGGCATTATATAATGTCAAGAAGACAGTAGGGACTTCCTCAAGAACATAAAGGGACTGTAGAAACCAATTTTGTAAGTAAAAACAATTCACATAAGTGGCCATCAAGTGTCCCCCACTGCTATTTTGCACAGATTTGAACCACCTCAGCCACATAATCTTGATTTGGATTTAGGTTCAAGAATGAAACTACCATTGGTCACTTTCTCTATATGGATAACATCAAGCTATATGCCAAGAGAACTAGATATTGATTTGCTGATCCACCTAATATGGATCTACAGCGAGGACATTGAGATGTCATCTGAACTAGAGAAAGATAACCAGATAGTGATTGAGAGGAGTGAGATAGTTAAGACCAGCAGGAAACATGGCAGACATGCAGATCAGCTACAAGTACCTTGGTAACTCAAAATCACATGGAAACCATGAGGAGGAGACAAGAAAGACAGCAACATCCAATAAAAGATAAGATGATGAGATGAGATGAGAAAACCTTTATTGTCATTTACCTGTATATCTAATGACATACACTTAAATGAACTTCAGATGAACCACTCCTGAAAAAATGAATGTCACCCACCAAACATTGTCACCATCCCAAGGATAAGAATAATACCATTATAACAGCAACATCATCAAGAATGCCAAGTTATGCAAAAATGACACCAAAACCATATTACTTATAGACTATTTTGAATACACAGTGGGAAAAAAAGAGTTTTGAGAGTTGGTAGGGTGTAAGTTGCAGGCTGGAACACATCATAACCAAGCAACTGGTGTTCTATACAAGAACACTTGCACAGTATAATAGTTATCTTTCCAAGAACACATGGGAGATTCCATACACCGTTGTGGGAACTTGATGCTGTGATTCCCAAGCTGGGAGAGTGACTCCATCAGATCAAAGGTAGAGGACCAGAGATTGAGAAAGATGCATACTACATATAAGACTGAGAAGGTATTTTTAGTGATGGGAGGAAGACTTGAAAACACAATGCTTAACTTCTGGCATCATTCTAACTTAACTCTTGTACTTAAAATTCAACAGTAGTTGGGTAACAAATATGCAAATTATTGTGATCAAATTACTTATGTAGTTGTGATTTTATATTCAATTGTTTTTATACATACATACATACATACATACATACACACACACACACATACATACATACATACATACACTCTTTTATACATATATATACTCTTTGTCTTATTAGGGTGCATTGGAGGAGAAGGGTGATTTGTGTTGAATTGTCAGCTTTGTTCACGATTTATCAGTCACTAAGTCTAGAATTGCTGGAAAGCTAAAGAAACATAAATTGGGAGAATTCTTTTTATATCTCCCTCCTGTAATACTTTAATGTTTACTCAATAAAATTTGTTTTAGAAATTTTACCCAATTTTGAGATTTTCTCTAAGGAATTTTAAATAAATAAATGTTAAATAAAGTACTGCCTCCTGGCTGGCCAGCAGGTGGCAACACAGTCAGCAAACCAGAGTTTAAAATCATGGCTTAGCCGAATGTGTGAGCTGAATCCAGTCAACATAATGCAATCTAAATGATCTCTTTACGTTAATAATGGGCCTTATGAACACACATACCAGGACTGCTTCTTATTTTTTTATTCTTTATTATTTTATGACACTGACTCAATTTCAAATGTCTTCAATATTTCCCATTTTTTCTCTTGAGTACCACTAAAGAGATCCATACACATTGCATATGTCTTTTATGTAGAACATAATGAAACAGAACAATCAAAGCAGCGATGTATGAGGTTAAGAATAATTGGGGTATCTAGTGTAAAATTCCACCCATGTTAGAAAACAGTCAAATAAACCATTTGTCTACTTACAGAAATTATATGACTGGCTCAGATAAAGTAGTAAATAACCATACTCAGGCTTTCTGACTTCCAAGCATTTTGTGGTTTAACATATCCTAGATGAAGAATTCAATACTTCAAAAGACATTATTCTCTCAATTTCTTTTCTGGAATTTCATTAATTCTGTCAATCTTCTTCTGAGTCCACCTATACATCTTTTGCTGGATATTTTTTAGATTTCATTTCTCCCCTCTTCTAGCAAAATGAAACAACCCTTATATTGAGTGCAGTTACTATAATAATTAAACCTCTAAACAAAATTATCTTTTGCATTGCACTATGAATAGCAACCTTAGTATCCATGGTTAAACCATCCAGAATAGAATGCAACTGTGTACTTTTATGTTTGCACTTCTGTTTGCTACTTATGGAAGTGTAATTTTTCCAACATGTGGAGAAACTGCATGGATTCTTTTAGCTGCATGCACACTTTCTGCCAGAATTCAATTGCTATTTGTTGTTTGTCATCTTCTATTTTCCTTTTTTATTTCTCCTGTTTTCTCTTGTCTACAGAATACCCTCACCCATTGGATTCTAGGAAAGAAAAGCTCTACCTGGAGACCAAAGGTTGTTGGTATTCCACAGCCATTGTTTGCAGCACTGCAAATGACAGTGCTTAGTCCGGTTTACAGGGAATGGTTGGATTCTTGATTCTGAGATCTATATTATTCTCCGGAAAGTGGCTTTGCTTAACTCAGCTGACTTCAGGGTAAAGATTAGATGTTGAGAACCACTTCTTATAGTATAGCGAAGTGACACTGAAACTATTCCAGTCAAAGGTGGTATTCAGCAGGTTCTGACCAGTTCTGGAGAACCAGTAGTGGAAATTTTGAGTAGTTTGGAGAACCGGCAAATACCACCTCTGACTGGAGATTTTACAGTATCCTACCAAGCCATGCCCACAGAACTGGTAGTAAAAATTTTTGAATCCCACTACTGATTCCAGTATACTACTATTAGAAAGGCTAGACTTGCTAACTTTATATTATTTCTCTGTATTTTGTATTCTCATTAGTTTTACAAATGTATACACTTGCATCTTCATATATAAAAGAATAACAGAATTCAAAGGGACTTTGGAGGTCTTCTAACCCAACCCCCTGTTCAAACAGGATATCCTATAACATTTCAGACAAAAGGTTGTCCAATCTCTTCTTTAAAACCTCCAATGCTGGAGCACCCACAACTTTTAAAGGCAAGCCATTCCACTGGTTCATTGTTCTGTCAGGAAATTTTCCTTAGTTCTCAGTTGTTCTCTTCTTGGTTAATTTCCAACCATTGCTTCTTATCATGCCTTCAGGTGTTTAGAGAATAGGTTGACACCTCTTCTTTGTTGCAGCCCCTCAAATACTGGAATATTGTATCATGTCACCCCAGTTCTTATTTTCATTATAATCCAGACATATCCAAAACAATGCAAACCTGAAACTGTGGGTTTTGGACAATAATGCTAATCAAAACTGCTGCTTTTCAGATCATTTCTAGTTTCGAATACATCTTAATAAAAAGATTGCCATTCCACTAATTTAGTGAACTTAAACTGGAAGGAATAAGTGCAACAATGAGACAGATTCATTCCAAAACTCATTCAAGGCAATTTCTTAAAACACCCTTAATCTGAAATTTGATAGAGCAGAGTTAGTTTTGTGGTACAGGTGACAGTTGCTTTGCTCAAATTTCCTAGCAATAGAAAAAGTGCCAAAACTATCACTCTATTTTTACTATTGTTGCATTATAATATTTTTCTTCACAAGATATTGTGGACCCCCTAAATTGTTGGGTACCACCACATAAATTACTACATTTATTTTTTTTTCCTAGGGAAACAGGGTTAAATTTAATACAGCTGGATAGCTGAACAGCTGCTTTCATGATTTAAATAAAAACAAGCTGAAATCTTTGCTGTCAAATGGGTGATATATGACTTGTAATGGGATGTTTCCAACCTTTTCTTCCATATGGTTGCCTATGTTAGGAAATACACAGCCTCCACTCCAGCCAGGTTCCCAGAAACATCTGGCTCCGATTCCTGCTCTGTTAGTTCCAAAGTTGCCTCCCACAAACATAAAATGATTCATAGGACAACATCTCTTTGCTCAAGGATCCAATTAAAAGCTTCATTGATAATTTTATCATGCACCACAACTAGAGATATGGGAAAATGGAACACATTCAAAATGAATTTTTCACATCTATCTGATTGTACAGTATCTGCACATGATAAATTTAATTTCAGGCAGTATTTCCATAGCTGATTTTGGAAGCCAACCAAAGTGTGGTGAATGTATTGTTAAGAGTTAATTGTCTATGTTATTGCTATTCAGTTTGTAATAAAATAAAATTAAAATAAGATTCCCATTTTTCAGCAATTCAATCTCAGACAGTTATTATCCTGACCCTGGAGTGGGCTTTCCAGGTTTTATTTGTTAGTGGAGAGAACGCAGATTCAGTGTAAATTCCCATCTGGGCAAAAAAGACAAGGGCTTCTCAAACTTTCATAGATTTCTGCCTGTCCCTCTTATAGTCATCATCTCATACTGTTCTGGAAGGTCTCATCAAACTTTAAAAGCAGATTTTCAGACACACAGAAGGTTGCAGCATCATAGAAAATTAGGCCCCCATCCCCCCCCCCAAAAAAAAAAGCTTCTCCAGTTCCTTTCAACAATGGATTTATTCAGTCTGTTCAGTCTGTGGATCATTATTTCTAATGGGAACATTGTAAAAACTATTTCTACAAAACTATTATTTCACATTGAATGGCCATCTATGAAATAATTAGATCAGTATTTGTCAAGCAATGAATACTACGTCCAATTAATCCTAATTGTAGAAACAATTCTTGTTCCTTTTGATTATTCAGTAGATACAGTAGATATGGAATATGTCTATGAGCCATACCACCCTGCTTCACATTTTCAAGTGAACATTCAGAAAGGATAATTTGCTGAGCAGCTAATCACATCCCAATCCTACCTCACTGTAGATGGTGTGATACTGTCAGTGTATTCATAGGCATCTTTTATAAGCTTAGAGTGAATGCACATAAATCAAGTCCACTTGGTGCTTTTACCATGCTCATTGATGAATAATGAGGTTTAACACAACTATCCTGTGTGTCTCCTAAGAATGATCAGCAATTGAGTTTAATTAAGTTTAACCTCAAATAATTATACCTAACAAGTATGTGGATTTTTTTTTATTTTTTTTTGGCTTTTGAATGACATTCTAGAAACTGCATTGCAAAAAAGGTGGGACAGAATCAAATTGGATTTAATTTAATTTAAATTTAATTAAATCAATACAACTAATATAATTAGTCCATGTGTATTTCATATTCTCCCTTTGTGGCCAATGAAAAATTATTAATTTATTGCAGTTTTTGAAAAAGTGTTTTGGCAGGATCTATGAATTTCTCCTGTATATGCCTGTAATCTTTCACAGGGGCTGGTAATAAATCTGTCTCTAAAAATTGAACAAGCAGCACTTAGGATCTAGCAGTGATGGAGTCAAGGGCCAGGCTCAACTAGTGAGACTGCTTTTACTGCAATTATAAGAAGCCTAATACAGAAGAGGAAAAGCTTCTGAAGGTCAGAACAATGAAACTTGTAGAAATATCAACCAAGGTTGAAATCTGAGGTCTCTTTCTCCTGTCCTTCCTTAATGGAAATGGATTCTTACCACTTTTTTCCCTCATATTGGATGTGGAAAGCAAATGCATCTTATTTTGATAATAGATCTGTCTGGCTAGAAGCTACAAGCAAAAAACAGCTTTTTGTTTCCAATGCTGGCAAGTTAAAGGTTTGAAGTAGTTATCCTTATGTTGATGGTTTTACATGATACACTTATTGAAAGTTATTTGCATACTATGTAATAGCATATGACAGAATCAATCAATTGTTTGAAGGGAAGATAAATCGGGCTTTCTGCCATAAATAGATAATTAGCATTCTTACCACTAGTGTTGTCATCTGGATTGAATTAGTGGCCACATTCTTGGCATCTGAGATATATTCCGGACTTCTCTATTGTCTAACAATCATGAACTTGCATTGTTGTAACTCTACTCCAAACCTCTCTCCCTAGCCTTCCTTTTCATATTTTCCACTCTCCATGGTTTTGTGTTTTTAAAGTCTACACCAAATTTCTCAGAGTTGACTGAAACCCATTATGTTTAATTTACGGTACTGTCCAGGTTTTATTGAAACAATTACTGATATGCTTCAGCAAATCACACAACACTTTTCCTTAATATTAACCCTCTTCTTTCTCCTGCATTCATCACACCACTTGATTCTTTTATCCTTTATCATTCTCCTTCTTTATTCCTATTTTCTTCTTTGTCCTATTAATCACCAATGTCTTTAGAGGAAGGACAGGATCCATATCAAATCAACTCTTCATCAAAAGTGTTATGAAGGTATGCACAATCCCAGGAAGTGCTCATGAATGCTAATGCTTGACTAAAATGAGAATAAACTGCTTCATGTTCATAGAGGGTTTTTATATGATTAAGCCCAGATTGAGAGCCAGTTTTGTGTAGTGGTTAAGGCATCAGACTTGAAAACAGTAGACTGAGTTCAAGTCCAGTATTAGCCATGGGTGATCTTTGGCCAATCATTTCTGTCAGCCCAATCTACCTCACGGGGTTGTTATTGTGCTGAAGGAAGAAGAATGTTAGATATATTTTCCGCCTTAAGCTTATAAAAAAATAGGTAGGATATAAACAAAAAAACATACAATGTAATTGTCTTTGCACCCTTGAATTTCTTTTCCATGGTCTCCAAGTGGCTATTGCTACCCAGGTGCCCACATATACTTTATATAATCCTCATTACTATATATTTTCATTTGTTGACAAATTATTTTTTTTTTAAAAAAAGAGAAGCTGGCATATTACAAAGCAACTGCTAAACTCCACAATTATACTTAAATAAGGGACCCCAAAAATGTTCTCAGAAAGTATGAGCAGCTGCTGCCTGGTGCAGAGTTTGAAAGTATGTTCAAGTTCCCAGTAAGCAGAATATCCTACAGGATAGTGACAAAAAGTCAGAAAACAATGTATTTATAGATTTCACCATAGAAACTATTTTGGCCAAAATCCTTAGTAGTCATTTTGTGAGCATGCCTACAACATGCTCATGAATTTGTAAACAGGCCCAGCCACTAAAAAGACTATGCAATTTTTCTCTGTTCTATTATCCTGGAATGCTTTTTCCATCCCTAAAAAAGTGCATATTAAGATTATGTCCACAACAACAACAAATATTTTTCACAGGATCTACTTGGCTAATTAGGGTTCTTTTTTATGAAGAAGAATCAAAGTTCCTGTCATCAATTACTGAATGTGAAGTGGGGCTTTCACAATGCAACTTTAAAATATAAAAGAAATGGATTTTATTTTATTCCCTGGATGAAGAGGTAGAACTAAGTAGAGTTAAGTAGCTTTTTCCTGAAATGCAAGGGCCTACTTAATGAAAAGCAGAAGCTCATTTATATGGCAGTAATATTGCTGTCCCTTATGAACTCAAGTTATCCTGCTACATATTTCATATATTTATATATTTTTTCTTTTCTTTCAAACATATTCCTTCTGAAATTGTATTTTAAGACAATAATCTGATGTTTAAACAAAAACACTCTCCCCCAAATGCACTTGTAAATTTCATTATATGTGAAAGCAAAAACGTTTTTCTCTTAGAAAAAGACTTATATAGGAGAAAATTTCATGGAGGAAGTAGATGGAGGGGCAATGGAAGGTGAAACTTTAGTTTATACTTTGTATGACCTATAAATCTGAATCTCACCCAGATGATACAAAATCCTTATTCTCAGTAAGAAAAGGAATGAAGTGGGTGGACAACTATCTTACTGTCAAAGAAATCCTAATGGGATGGGTTCTAAGTATTTGCAAAGTATCAGCATAACTATTCAGATCAATTTGTTTTTCTTACTTGCTTTCATATAATGGGTCAAAGAATTGCATTTGTTCTCCACCACCTCTTACAATCACTCTTTTCCTTAGATTAATAGGAAAAGCAAAAGCATATCACTGATTCCTAGTAAGTCCAGATGTGGTCGGACAAGTACCAGAATTTTGAGCCAACACGGCTGCTGAAATTTCAACACATCTGGAAGGCACAAGCTTAGAGTAGACTGCTCTACAAAGAGCTCCTTTTCTAAACAAAGAGATTATTTTGAATGTTCAAAGCAGCAAAAGAAACATCAGTCAGTAAGCTATTTATTAAGTGGCAGGACAACATTAAAAATATTTTCTATATATTTGCCAGGAATTGAACCTGACTGCTACTTGACTATGGTATTAATCTAGATGAATCTCTGTACAAAAACCAAAGTCCTTCATTTTCAAAGAAGAGTGCATGGTGCAATTTTTTCATTGTAAGCTTATTACACTGTGTGGTTCTAAAAACTTACCTAAGATGGAGAAGATAATTTCAATCAAAACCTACTCACAGAATGATTCAGGCAAGACTAGACTGGATAGGGACAAAAGCAATTTTTTACCCCAATATATTTGTATTTGTCAGCAAACCAAAGGGTGGCTATAATAAATGTAAACAAATAAGGCTGGGTGAAATGATTGCTGCCACTTTCCAATCTGAGAAAGATGCTGCATATTCTATTCCTTCCATAAGTATCATTTCAATACCTTGAGATGCTTGTAAAGCATCAGAACTTTCTGAAAATACTCTAAATATTAGGTATGGAAAGCTTTGATCTCCTTTTTAGAGGATGTTTTGACTGTGACTCTCCATGATGTTAATTACATGACTGTAATAATCAACTACTTTGTAAATATTCATAACTGGAGAACTTTAATTTGGGGATGGAATTGAATACAAGCCAAACAAACAGAAACAACAACAAAAAGTCTTAAATTTTATAGATAAAGAGGCACAATCATCTTACACTCATATTCCATTTAAGAGCAAAACAACTTGGTAAGATCTAGATTGTTATTAATTCAAAATAACAGACATTTATTCCTGATATGAGCTGCATGACAAATTTCATTCAAGAAAATCCTTTATTATAACCCTTTTCTTCCACTGGTAAGGAATAACGTTAGATTATTCCTGATATTTTATACTAATAATGTATAAAATGTAGTCTGTACATTTAATACAGATTGCACATGAAAATCCATTATGAAGTCTGATCCTACATTGAATTAATTCCATTGTACAGTACTTTGCTTTGAAATAAATGGGAAAAATTAGTAACGACTAAATTGAACCCCAGTGAATTCCAAGATTGACTATGCTTCTTTATGATCCCAAAGTCATCTGTCTTCTGCACATGAGATAATATACAGCTATAACCAGGGTTGGGATTCTACCAGTTTGCACCTCTTCGCTAGAATTGGTTGTTAACATTCTAAGCAGTTCGGAGAACCAGTTGTTAGAAGAAAATATTGTTAGAAGAAAATGTAAGGAAGGCAGGAACGAAACATTCTGGTGTTGCTTACAGAAACTGCCTCTTCATTAACCCCTATTACATTCTTGGCAGGACTAGTCTTCCTGTCTCAGGAATGTCTCTGGAGTTTTTTCCCCCTCCTTTGCTGGTACTTTGCTTGTGTGGACTGACCATTCAAAGTTACAATGGCACTGAAAAAAGTGACTTATGACCATTTTTCATATTTACAACTGTTGCAGCATCCCCATAGTTTCGAGAGGCCAGGTGAGGAGATATGTGCCTCAATGTGAATGATGTTGAGTTGGCCACACCCAGTCAGTCACATGACCACCAAGCCATGTCCACCCAGTCACATGACTGCCAAGCCACACCCACCAACTAAGCCCACAGAACCGGTTGTTAAAAAATTTGAATCCCACTCCTGGCTATAACACAAATGAAACCAACCTGAAGTTAGTTTTCAGATTTGGGAATTCTTCAAATGTTTAGCTAGTGTATTTGTCCACTGAGGAACTATAACTCATTCATATTTGTTCTCTGGTCTTGCCTTTCATCTACCATGGCAAATCCTGTACAGGAATGCTGCTACTGTACTATAGTTTCTTTTTCCCCACGTCGTAGTGCAGATAAAGTGAGCAAGTATAGAATCAACAAAATTCTGTCATTTCCCCCAGTTTCTTATATAGAAAATGAGCTAGAGCACAATGTGCAATTTATTTCCTTCCTTCCCATTTTGTGTAAAGTAAAGGAGAAAATCATGTGTTGTTGTTAGACACCATCTGGGCAGAAAATAAGACTGTGGATTGGTTTCAAGATGTTTTGGAGGGTGTGAAGAATGGAAATGATGGTTAAGAAATATGCTAAAATTGGGATTGAAAATAATAAATGAGGACTATAAACACTTCAGATCAATGTAAAAATTAATCTATATAATTAATGTTATAAATGTTACACAAGAACTCATCCATTCAGTGATGATCAGCCAATACCCAGTATTATTTTTTAAAAATGTACAGGACTGATGAAATATATTAAACCAGATAATATACATTAATCATGGATTAGATCTACAGACATTCATCTTTTTAACCATCAATAGAAATTGTTTCCACTTAATATAAATGTACAGTTGAATTCCATCCTGTTCAACTAAATATTTTATAATAGCTTTTGTTTTGCTAATCATTTCTATCACTATTCAGCCATAGAATCTGCATACATAAAGATTTTTCTGAATTATAGCCAGTGTGTATGGGATTATTCCTTTTTATGCTTAAAATATGGAAAAGACTGATTCTCTGGTTCTTTCACTTTACAATTTATCAAGACAACTTGATGTTAATCAAGACAACTCTAATTAATCAACCATGAAAAAGTTTACTAACGATTTAGTGTAAGGGATTTAAGTTAGGGGGACATTTTTTCAAAGATTGTTTTGATTACATCTCCTTTTGATCAATTCCAGTTGAGTTATTAATCTTCTTACGTATGTCTAATGTCTATAATGATTCACTTTTTCCATCTCCTCACTTACAGGTAACTTGAAAACAGATGAGGTAAAACAAAAGATATTCCATGTGGACCATCAAGATTTTGGAAATATTCAAGATTGCTTCATTAATTAAGTTGAAATTTTCAACAGAGAATGTTCGTATCAAAGATAGGAGAGTGCTTATTTCTTTGACTGTATTGTCCAAAGATATATGGTGATAGACAAGGGAATAGGGCAGAATTAATTCTTGTATAGATATCAAGAAAAAAATTTCTTTTTCTTTTTAATAAAATCATGCAAAGGCTCTGTCTACAAAGCTTTTTAAATAAAGCCAAAAATATTGACTAATATTACAATAACACACTTAACAGATTACTGATACTCATTCTCTCTCTCTTTCTCCCCCCCCTCTTTTTTGGACCACATCCCAGCTTCAAAGTTGGACCAAGTTTATCTTTATTTTGCCAATCCAATAGAAACTCAAAAATACTAGTAATTAAAAGATAATATAAAGACGAAACATAGCTGATTAAGAACAACTTCATATCTGATAAACACATTAAAACATGATTCTGAAATAGCATTTATTTATTTTGGACTAAATAAATGTAAAACAAGAAAATTAATGCAGTAATGAAACTTAAATATGACATAAAATAAGTTTTGGACAAGAGGAACAGCTATTCTGTCTTCCCTTATGTAGAGCAGTATGTTTTTTCTCAACTGATCATTATAAAACTATTGACCTTAGTGACTTTAATAATTGGAGTATGCAACAAACACTAAAACCCCATAGTTCCAGAATAATAAATTCCCATGTTATGATTGTTTCTGAGCTCAGAATAAATCTTACAATATTTCTTGAACTGTTGTCTCAATATAGTAATATATTGCAGCAATAGTTTCTGACAAAAGTAGTATGGTTTAAAACAACCAGGTTTCCATTGATCTCATTGGGAAAGAACACCAATTAATTTAAGCTGTGTCAAACCCAGGAGCATAGCTCTAAAGATCCAAGTACTTCAGTCATATCAATTTTGTTTGTCTGCTGACTATTTTTCTGTTACCCTTCTGCAGTCTCCCAATAAATGGATGGAAGGTGAGGTTCAGCTGTGACAATCTTTCTACTATGAACTGGATTCAAAATGGTAATACATTAATGGAAGCTTAATTTAAGGAATGGTTCTTGAAAATTCTGCTGCTGGAAAAAATAACCATTCTGTATCTTCACAAAGCAGTCAAACTAAAGATAAAAATGGAATAAAATGATAAATGTTCCATGGCAACAGTCTTCTAAGAAATTACCAAGAAAGCAGATGAGTTTTGATGGTAGGAAATACTTAAGTATCACTACGACATAAGAAAAGAGCCACTTTGGTATAGTGGTTAAGGCAATAAACTAGAAACAGGAAGATTGTGAGTTTTAGTATTGCCTTAGACTCATGATGGCGAACCTATGGCACGCGTGCCACACGTGGTACGCAGAGCCATTTGTGCAGGCACACAAACCCCAGCCAAATTTACCTGCATTGTGCATGCATGCACCTCCCAGCTAATTTTCGGCCTATTTGAGGCCGTTTTTGCCATCCCGGAGACTTGAGGAAAGCCTCTGCCACCTGGGAAGCTGAAAAACGGGCTTTCCAGAAATACTGGAAGTGCCAGTTTTCAGTCTCCAGAGGGCCTCTGGAGCTTGGGGGAGGTCGTTTTTGCCCTCTTGGAGGCTCGAGGGAAGCTTCTACAGCCTAGGGAGGCCGAAAATTGGGCCTTCTGGAAATACCGGAAGTGCTGAACGGGCCCATTTTTCAACCTCCAAAGGCTGCAGAGGCTTCCCTCGAGCCCCTGGGAGGGCAAAAATGGCCTCCCCGGGGCTCCAAAGGACCTCTGGAGGCTAAAAACAGGCACTTCCATTATTTCTAGAAGGCCCATTTTTCAGCCTCCCGAGGCTGCAGAGACTTCCCTCAAGCCCCCAGAGGGTGAAAATGGCCTCAAATGGGCTGAAAATCAGCTGCAAAGTGCACGCATGTGCAGTGCAGGTAAGGTGGTAGTGGGGGTGTTGCACATATATGCATGGGGGGTGCATTGCATTGTGGGCACACATGTGGTGTGCTTTCAGCACACCACAACCAAAAGGTTCGCCATCACTGCCTTAGACCAAAAGCAAACTGGAAGACCTTGAGCCAGTCGTTTTATTTTATCCCTAGGAAGGGATAAAACCACTTTCAAAATGTTGCCAAGGAAACTGCTGACCTCACCCTGATAGTTCTCTGGAGTCAAGACTGAATTTAATTATTTAATTATTTACTACTACTGATTTTTAAAATAATTGGGTATCCAGTACATTTCATTCAGTGTGTACGGATTAATATTAATCTGTTGTATAATATATTAATCTGTTGTATAATAGTAAAGTTACATAATATTAATATTATATAGTGTTACTATTATATACAGAGTTCTTCCTCGTTTATACATGAGATTTTCTCTGGCAACATTTTTTTCCCTATATATCTTCAATCATATTAGTGCTTTAAAAGCATTTAAAAGCAGCATTTTCCTATTTGAGCTGGCAGCATCCAACAACGTTGCAAGGTATATTAAAAATGTTACTGCAATGCTGGCAGGATAAATATGGCTTGGCAATTGTGGAAGTGATCAGAGCAATGCTTATTGTAGACCATTTTTTAAAACAAAATCAACTATAATAACAATTACTAACAAGTAACTAAATTAACATAAATCCAAGATTTGTAGAGAAATTACAAAACAAATCTATTTTAAAATATTCCCATAAAGTATTAGTGTGCAACTTGCTGGCAAGACTTTGGCAGTAATTCCTGAATAGCTGATCAAATATGGCTTTACTGGCTAAATAACAGAACTGAGCTTAAGACTGGCGGACATACAACTTGGCATGCTAAATAGAGGTTTTTAGGAAACAAGGAAGAATCCATGAAACATGATTATTCTCTGTCAACATAAAGGTGCAGTTCTTTTTTAAAGCCTCTTTTAATTTAATAAGAGCATATCTTTCTTTCCTGCTTTAAAAGACTTTGGACTCTAGAGATCTAAATCTAAATGGATTGTTGACATTATAGACCATCCTACTTCAGGCCTTTCTGCTCTTAGCTTCCAAATCAGCCTTGTTTGCTATATTTCTCCTATTGATTCCTAAAGGCTTTATGCTATGCTGTGCTGGTAGTATCTCAGAATGGAGTTAGACCAGGGGTGTCAGATTTCATTGAGAGCCGCATCAGGGTTGTGTTAGATCTCAAAGGGCCAGGCGGGAACATGACTATGCTGGGTGTGGTCATGGTGAAAATGGCACGGGATTCATGTTGGGGGCACCTTTGTGACCAAGTGCCAAATAAGGACTTCCTGACACCCTCCCTCACTTTCATAAATCTCCTTCCTTCTCTTCTTTTTCCTTCCCTCTTTATTCTCCTTTATTCTTCCCTCCCCTCTTTCCTTATTTTTCCTTCCTTGTTCTCTTCCCATCATTCCTATAGCACTATAAATACATTTTATGCTATATACAAAAGTAAATTATCTTTATCCATGTATGTATATATTCACACACACACATATATATATGCATACGTGCTTTTTTATTGACTGGAATTTTTTCTTTTTGCTTTATAACAATTTTAATGCTTGTTTTCTTCTACCTAGAAGAAACTAGCTAAAACAGTCTGACAAATTTATCTGGATGTAAGGATTTCCAACTGCTATTTAAAAAATATTCCCCAACCACATTAAAACAATTCTTTTATTTGTCAACTCTGAAAAGAAATAGATCAAATCCCACTAAGATATTAGAAGTTTAATTCTAATACGATTTAATTCTAGTTTAATTCTAATACGATTAATCCTAATACGATGTTGAAATAAATAACCTAAATAAATACATGAAAAATAAATATAGTAAAACTATAATAAGATTATTTGGAGAAAATATTGCTCTGCATAATAGCATAGATCCCAGTAATAAAGTGCATTATTCCAAGCCACTCAGGACCATCCATGGGATATATAAGGAAGTCCAACCTGTGTCTGCCAATGAATATTCAATGCCCTACCCCCCCTTTTATAAGTATTATAATGCAGTAAGAAAGGGGAGGAATTTTGATCATATGATTGCAGATGCAATTTTTATTTTTTGATCCCTTCCTTATTAATGCCCCAGTTAAATGCTGACATGCAAGCATGTCAATTCCTGATAATTCCTCTAAGCTCTTACCTGTTTTTGGAAGAAAGTCTTTGGACACATCCCCTAATTATTGAAATAGGAGTACAAAAAGTAACACTGTGAGACACTATGTGACCATCATAGGAAGCATTCCTTTGACACCCTCTTTTTTTTTTTTTTGCTTTTTGAAGTTGTGAGAAAGTTAAGGAGCTTAAGATTCTTCAGTCTTCAGATTTGCTTCAGTTGCTCCTTCTCTCAGCTTTCATGAACAGATCAAAAAGGCAAAAAAAGTACTGGAACACAAAGAAACTGAAAACCTAGTGAAAACCAATGCAATATAAAAACTAGACAACTGGATCAAGAGAACTCTTAGTCATCTTACAGGGAATGTCAAATCACTAAAGAACAGTGGCAGATGAAAAGTAGCGTGCCACTATAGATGGCCCACAATACACAAGCCAGACATACTTCTCTGTCCAATTGTGTCATTACCAGAGGCCCTAATCTACAACATCACTAAAGAATTGACAAAGAAGCTTGGACAGTTCACAGATGAAAGCAAATATTCTTACCAATTCCCTACGATAGTACCATCAAAGAATCAAAGACCGACAATAGAAGAAAATGAAATCATGGTCTCATTCGATATCACAGCCATTTCACACTCATAGATCAGAATTAGCAAAGGAACCTATGACAGCACATATCACATCCAACCTAGCCAAATACACCAAGATTAAAATACCCAGGAGCCACATACTTTCAGTAGACAAATATATCAAAAATCAAAGCAATATCCATGAGATCATTGCTTTCAGGACTCATAGCACAAGCCAGGCAATGCAATGTCTAGAATTTATAGCACTTCCATGCATACGTCTACTCATACTCAACCAGTCATTCTTAATGATATTTTATCTACATGGAGGGAAGTAAGCGGTGGGGTAAACCACAAGGTTCCATCTTAGGTCCAGTAATCTTCAATTTCTTCATAAATGACTTAGATGATGGAATAGAAGGGGAACTCATCAAATTTGCAGATGACACTAAGCTGGTAGGAATAGCCAACATCCCAGAAGACAAGCTCAGGATTCAAAAAGATATTGACAGACTTGAACAATGAGGCCCACCCAACAAAATGAAATTTAATGTTGGGAAAAGCAAGATTTTACACCTAGGCCTTATAAAGCCTTAGTAAAGCCAGACCTCGGATACTGCACCCAGTTTTGGTCACCACGTTGCAAAAAAAAAAAAAGATATTGAGACTTTGGAAAAAATGCAAAGAAGTGCAACTAAGATTATTAAAGGCCTGAAAATTAAAACATATGAAGAACAGTTGCAGGATTTGAGTTTGGCTAGTCGAGAGAAAAGAAGGACTGTGGGGGACATGATAGCAGTATTCCAATATTTGAGAGGCTGCCACAAAGAGAAGGGGGTCAACTTATTTTCCAAGTACCAGAAGGCAGGACAAGAAAAAAATGGATGGAAAACAATCAAGGAGAGAAGCAACCTGGAATTAAGGAGAAACTTCCTAACGGTGAGGACAATTAACCAGTAGAACAACTTGCCGTCAGAAGTTGTAGGTGCTTCATCACTAGAGACTTTTAAGAAGAGGCTGGTCAGTCACTTGTCTGTAAAATAGGGTCTCCTGCTTGAGCAGCAGGTTGGAATAGAAGACCTCCAGGGTCCCTTCCAGCTCTATTCTGATTGAACAAGCATACAACCCAAAATCAGATTTAGCATGTCTAGTGAACTCTTATTCACTAAAGGGTGAACAAGGGTTTTCTCATACATGGGAATGCTCTGACCTTTACATACTGCTAAACTACAACTCTACTTCCACCCTTGGTCCTAAAGCGTGAGACAGCAATTCAATAATTGGCAGACTATTTCTCCAAATACTAGAATTTCTAATGCCTATTATTTGTATTTTTCATATATTTTTAATTCACCAAGCATGGTGGAAATAGCTGGCTTTCTATGGTCAGAAGTGACAAACCATGGCATCTCAACTTCTATTGAACTGCAGTTTTCAATATCACTGCTGTTTTTCATACTGACTGAAAAAGCTAAAACCTGCAGATCAGCAACAGCTGGAGGGCAGAGAGTCTCCATTCTGCCTGTAGATTATATGCACATTTTATCTAAATGTGTTTATCTCAATGGAGAAAAAATTGCTGGGGATGTTCTGGAATGATTGCAAGGCATACATTATATTAATTGGACAAAACACTTATTCTTGTAAAAGACTCACAAACTGCCATGAAGCAATTGCTTAGATAATGCAGCACATATGCAATACATGTACATATCATCTTGGAGTACTGGTTCATTAACAGGGTATCAGAAAATATGGTGTGAGAGAAACTATGCTGGAAAAACACGTGCATACACTCACTCACAGGAGCTGTAATTCCACCACAGGTTAAGAATAATTTCAAGTTATGATTGCCAGTATGGTTATACTAAAGAACTGGATCTTGGTTTCTTGGTTTTAGAAATTTATAGAGCCATGTGTAGTCTTTTGGGTTGAAAACATAAATCATGTACTGCTGTGAAATACGTCATCACTCATCAGTACATTTCATACTAATGCTATCATTGCACTCTCTCTGGGTAATTTGCTCAGGAACAACAGCTGCTGAGATCTGATACAGTATGCAGGCCTCTAAGCAACTTGGCTTAATGTGAGATGAGCAGGTTTGGTTTTCTTTTTAAATATTGGTCTGCTGAATACTTTAAGAATCACTAAAATAAGTCTGAACTTCAGGTTTATTATACTCATAAAAGTGATCTGACATGGAAAGGAAGACCTGAACTGCACCTACTAATATTTCTTGGGGATAACCTCTTTTTAGATTGATACAAAGAGCTATGTATAGATTTCTGTGTACATATGAGAACTATTTACTCA
This sequence comes from Notechis scutatus, assembly GCF_049901735.1. NCBI lineage: Eukaryota > Metazoa > Chordata > Lepidosauria > Squamata > Elapidae > Notechis > Notechis scutatus. Next base: position 38,096,597 of record NC_142025.1, on the reverse strand, counting down.
TGCTTAACTAGAATACCCTTGTGCCTTATTTGTTGCTTTGTGCAATGAAAGAAGGCAGAACAGCATGGATTTGGTGTGGAGAGACTATAAATGGAAACTTACTTTAAAGTATTTATACTCCATCTTCTTTCCAGAAATTCAAGTAAACATATGACAGATGGATGTTTGGAAGGAATTTCCTTCATTTTATTTTCACAAGGATCATTCTCTGAGATTAAACAGGCCAAGAGACAACAATTGGCCAAAATCATCCCAAAAATTCCACCACTGTATAGAGACTTGATATTGTTTATCATACCTAACCCAACAAATAAATTACTCAACTGGCATACCAATTTGCATACCTTGGTTCCACATGGCACTTATATGGAATCTAATCATGTTCCCTTTCATAGGATAGACCTGTCACTTTTGTCTTTTTGATAAATATCCTCCAAATAACCTAGTTTTAATGGAATCCTATTTAGCAGAGTTTTCATAATTCCATGGGAACATCTCTACAAAATAGTGAACTACTACATACAAAGTACTCTAGGCCAGTGTTTCCTAATCTTAGCAGCATTAAGATATGTGATTGTCAACTTCCAGAATTCCTTGCCAGCAAGTGTACTAAAGTTGCTGATGTTAAGAAATACAGGCATATGCCATCTGCAGAATTATTGGATTTACCTGGCATCCAGAAGTAATGCTGGTTCATGAAATGAGATTTTATTGTAATATAATACTAAGGAAGACAACAACTTCCCCTAACTATGGTACATCAAAACATTTCTTAAATAGCCCCCATGATATTTGAGTGAGGAGAGACAACTATTTGGAACTATGACATTGGCACTAAAATCTTCAACTGAACTTAGTCTTTATTTTCAAACATGATTATGTTGACCCAAGTAGAATCAGGAGATTGAATTGACTGAAGTTATGGTATATATTCAACAAAAAAGGGTTATTAAATTTTAATATCTTCCATTCACAAAAGTGCATATCTAATTTAATCCAATTCCCAGATTTCAATTAGTATCAAATATAAATTGCATTTACCTTACCACATATTAGAATATAAATGCCAAATATTTGTTGTGTCCCCTTATCCCACAATTTGGATAAAACAAAGTGAGGCAATAATTTTTTTTCAGAAGATGGAACAAAAAACACTTTTGCTTAAAATTATTCTTTAAATCTTTTTATTGTCAAATTCCCCACATGCCCAATTTACTTTTATTTTATATTAGTTAGATTTTTGCTCAATTACTTTCCAGCAGATAAGTTGGTGGCTTGACTCTATCAAATACAATTCATTTCCATCAAAAGTAGAAGGTCTAAATTTTGGCAGGCTTTTTACTGATTAATCATAACTTAACTCAAATATTAAAACACGCAACAGAAAAAAATTAAACTCTTAAAAAGTGCACACTGCTTGTGAATCTGTAGCTTGTATTATACAAAACATGTTGTTTCAGCTGAAATCTTAAATTTCTTATAGATAATAGATACACATAGCATTATTCAACAGACTTAGGATTCTACAAGCTACTGCAAAGGCTCACACTATAAATATTCAGAGGCTTCAAAGTATAAAACATGTCAGCTACATGGTAATGAGGAAAGTATTAAATGGGCATCGGCTTTTTATATGAATAATCTATAACAGGGATGTCAAACTCATGGCCCACCAGCCAGCTGTGTCATGCCCAAGTTTGGCAAAGGGGAAAAAAGTTGTGATATGTCATGTGACGATGCCATGATGTTTGAAGTTTGACACCACTCATCTAGAACTCAGTGTATTTGCTTGTTCAAATTGAGAATCAAAAAATATTCAGATGCCATCATCTGAATTACTGATACCAATTTGTGATCATTATGGAGTAAAATTATTGGATTTCACAGTAATATGAAGTTAATTTAACATAAAGCCATTGTCTCAGATACATCTGTCAATTTTATTATATTAGCAACTGCATTGTTTACCATGATATTGTAATTTTGAATTATATAGTACTGAATTGTGATTCAGTAAAAAAATACCGGGTTAGGGTTAGCATTGATCCAAAATAAAATGTTGGGCTTTCTAATATAAAACTTTTCTGCACTAGAATTAGATTTGCCATAAAATTTATTTCTGTATCAGTTATGTTGAGAAATAACCAGTGTAGATTGCAAGCATCCATATCCTAAGCATATGTAACACAAAATAGAAGCGTTGAAGAGCCTGATTGCCATGACTTAATGAAGTTCTAGAACAGAAGTTCAGTATTCCTTCCCTTAAGCATTGTATTGGTATAGTAATCTGGAATGCCACATCACACTGTTAAAATGATATGGCTTCACCTATCACATATAAACCCAAACCATCATTTAGGAGCCTCAATAACTGGGTTCTGATCAAAATCTGCTTAGATGATACCTTCTAACCTTACTAACTCTTCACTGTGTTCTAAGATGAAGTGACAATCAAAATATTGTAAGAGTACAAAACAATATGAGTTAATCGTGCAGCAGTTCAGTTGTTGGGTTGACTGCAATGTTTCTTGTCCAGAGATGCCCAAGAAATAAAAACATGATAGTGGCCAATCTTTGGGTACTCCGTTCATGTTACAACTATTTGTTATTGGTACTGCTTAATTTTAAGATTCCCTCAAATTGTCCTGAAATGAGCCACCTTGTACATTTGGATGGGAAGACAAAGTGTTGTATTGTTTAAGGTTTCAGAGTTTGTCCCAAAACAAAAAAATGTTACTTATTCTTAAATTTCAATTTGCTTTAAATAGGCTCTTGCTTTCTCTTTAGGAAATGTAAAATGCAGGTCTCATTCATCACCACATCCAAAAAACAAATTTGCTGCCTAACAGGTTTAGTAAAGAACTCCATCTCTATCATTATACTTTGGCAAAAATCAGCCTTGAGAAACTGTTGATTGCCTCAACTACTGACTAAAACAAAAGAATTAGTGTTGTCATTTAGTAACTTTTGGCAGTTGTTTAAATATACTTTCCTCTTTTTTCTTTCCAGTATATTTCCAAAGAGACTGGGCAACTGCATTACATATTTTAAAAGCTCCGTCACTCTTTATTTTATTTTGGGACTGTGTATTATGAACATTTCTTCCTAGAGTTCCTAATAATAGGTAAACAACATGGTAACCACAAGAGAAAGAAAGAATATTTATCACTGGCTGGATTCAGACTTGTCATATTTAGAATAGATCCCATGATAAATTTAAGTCACATTTGATTCATAGGGTCTACTTTAAGTATAATGAAATCTGGATCAATCCTCCCACAAACTTTTAACTGGCAGCAATAATCTAAAATATTTTTCATCCTTTTCATCTGATGAGAAATCTGCAAACTTTGCTGTCATATTTATAGCAAGCAATTCTCAATCTTGCTTTTCATGTCTTAGCTTAGGGTGTTCTGAAAAATGTTCTTTTTTATTTAGTAAATAAAATATAGTATATAGTATAATTCTTCTAGCTGGGGTGAAATGATTTTTATTTATCTTACTTATGAAAAAGCCAAAAGGCATCAGTGTCCTGTTTCTCATGGTATCCAAATCTTTGTGAGTTACTTTACTTTCTACATTTCTGCTAAGTACAAAAACACCAAACCTCCAAAAGCAATTTAAAAAGAATTTCAAAATATCCCAAGAATGAAATAAAGAAACAAGCCTTTCTTGCAAAGGAATTTTTTTTTAAATTGAAGATTTCTGCTGCAGTAATAAACATGCTTCTACTGAATTATAGAAAAGTATCCATAACAAAGAATCAGAATACAGTTGATAAATATTTAGATAACACAAGGAAAATAGATGCATCCCAAATCACATTGCTGAAGTTTAATAGACAGTGGAAAAGGCAAGACAGCTTTAAAAAACCAACATATTTGTTTTATTGATTATAAAAAGATTTTTAACTATAAACTAGTGGCTGTGTATTAAAACACTGGTGTACAACTCACCTCATCTGATTATTGAACAAATAGAAATTAAAATTAAAATTAGGGTGAGAAACACTAATAACACCAGATCTGCTAATAATACCACTATCATGGTTGGGAGTATTGAAAAGAGTTCAGGAATCATATTTAAGATAAAAGAAGAAAACTTAAAACAGATTATATTAAAACAACAACCATAATCACAAATGTTATCTCAATAGGCAGCACCAATTTAATATAAATAGAGGAAAAATTAATGTAGCCTGCTCAATAATTGATAGGATGTTAAATGTAGCTGTGAAATAAATATATGTTGGCTAATTACAAGAAATATTCTAACAACAGTAGACTTAATATTAAGATGCTGAGATATGACACTAACTTCAAAGGCAAGTACCGTGAAGGCTGTGAACTTCCCAGTGGTCTCACATGGCTCTGAAAAATTGGTTCATTTCAAAAGCCAAAACCTCTCCCCCAAAATTTGTTGGACAGATTTGTTGAGAATACAAATACAAGAAAACAAATTATTCAAGGACTAGGAATACAAAATCAAATCAATGCTTGATGAAGTCCAAACAGATGCTTGCTGCAAATATTAATAAAATTAAAATAAAGGTATACTTTTTCTGCTGTTCCCTTTCCCATACAGTTCTGTAAGTCTGACATTCAAAAGAACTTAACACATTCTCATATCCAAAGGAGAAGAAACAACATGTCTTTAATCATAAATGCTATTAGCCAAGCCATGTTAGCAATCATCAGGATTCAGAAATATTGTTTTTCCCATTCTTATAGTAATGACGTTGCACATAGCAATAGCACTTAGACTTATATACCACTTCATAGTGCTTTACAGTCCTCTCTAACCAATTTACAGAGTCAGCATATTGCCTCCAACAATCTCATTTTGGATCCTCATTTTACCAATCTCAGAAGATAGAAGCCTGAGTCAATCTTGTGCTGCTCAGAATTGAACTGGAGTGAGGAATGAGTTAGCCCTGCAGCACTGCCTTCTAACCACTGTGCCACCACGGCTCTGTTAAGAAAGGAAGGATTCTCTTGAACAATTCAAATTATCATCTGCTTTCTTTTCAAGATTGTATAGGATAGAAATACATAAAATCAATATGAAATAATGTTAACATCCAAGCTGTATTTGTTGGAAGTAAGTCCCATTGAATCAATTGAGGATATTGTATGAGTAGTTTTAAGTGTAACTTAAGCAGATTTCCTTTTCATATTACATTACACATCTCATCCTGAGCACACTTTTTTTTTTTAAAAAAAACTATTATTATCTGGCAGATGGTACAGGATAATAAAAACAAGGACAAAAACAGCTTCTATCCCAGTTTATTTTCATAGTCATAATGTACACTGAAGATGGTATTTAATTTCGTTGTATGAGGTGTAATGACAATACAGAAACTAAACTAAACTAAACTTTTTTACCATCCAGTAAAACTATAATGAAATATTTCTGAGGATTTTCCTGTGTGCGTTGTGGTGTATGAGCTCAACTGAAAGGGTGTGAGCCATTCTAAGCGGGTTAAAACCGTCTGAACTAGAAAAGCTTTCAGCGGTATGTGTGATGTATCAAATACATAATGATTTGCAGTTTTAAAGAAAAATGAACATAAGACATGAATTTATAATACTACAAACCAACCTTTAAAGGGAATTACTCAGATATCATCCAAAACACTCAAAAGCACATATAGAAAATATTTTACATTACAGAGAAAAATGTCTCTGAGCAAATGAATTTTCAGGGCCAATTGTGCAACCCAGAACATAAGGCAACCTCCAGAAGAAACTTGTCTCCAGTGCTTCTAAGATAGTTCAAAGGATTCCAAGAGATAGGGAAAGATTTATTAATCCCTCCAGTCTCGTAAAATGATGTTATTCCTTTTCCCAATGTCCCTTCCAGGCTAGGTTCTTTATATTCTCAAAATCCTCCTAAGCAGCAGAATTTTAGCTTTAGCTTTAATACAGGAAGTCTTTTCCTTGGGTTAGTAAACCAGTAATATTTTAAAAGGTTCATACCTAAATAATATTTTATTTTTCTCAGGTAAGCTGGGAAACCACAACAATTATTGACATTTAAACTTGTCACATGGCAGCCACGAATACAGCAAAAGTAACTGAGAATTCACAGTACCTTTTATAGTAATGTAATCATGATTATCAAGTTTAATCAATTTCCTTATTTCAAAAATCTAGTGTAAAAATTAATTATCTAATGAGCCAGAATCTACCTAGAGGCATACATGTGTAATACATGATGAGCATTATCACAATTAACATTTATCTTCACTTCTATATTAATTTTCACACATGTTCACAATCAGCCAGTAAATAAATAAAAAGCACAGCAAAAGAGTGCAAATTTTAACTGATTTTTCTAAAGTTAAAAGGGAATGAATACTTGTTACTACCTTAGTGTTTAATTCTGTTGGGTGAAGTCCTGTGTAGGGGGGTTCCTACTACCCTAGTAATAGTCCTATCCATTCCCAAAATTGAAAAGATAGATTTGTGGGGTCACATGGAGGCCTGGAGTGTCTCCTACTTGATGGTATGTGTAGTATATAAGGTCTGGGGAATGTGTAGTATGTGTACTGTACTAGGCCTGGGGAAATCTAGAATGAAACTAAATCTTAACCATGAAAAATTGTTGGGTACCTTCATTCCAATAACTTTCTTTCTCAGCCCAGTTACTCATAGAGGTAGAACTGTTATGAGGACATAATGAAGAGTGTGATCCCTGTATAAGTCATATTAAGTTTTTGAGAAAGATGAATTATAAATGTTATAAATAAACAAACTAAAATGTTATAAATGTAAACTATTATTAATATTGATTAACAATATTTTAGGCATTATTACAGGAAATATTGGAATGTGAATCTAGGCTTTGGGTGAAAAACAAACATTTTACTATTGTACTATGAAGGTCTTTTTTTTATCTATCAAGAAGAATATCTAACAATAGTCAGATAATGTCTTCTCCACATCATCTGGCATTCAGAAGTGTTTGAGATCACTACAGTTTGATTTCAATTATGCCATGGATATAAAAAGGGCTACATATCCTTGTTTAAAGGTCAAGTTTAAGAGATGTAAAATAATCAGACTAATATAAATCACTTCAGAATTTTTCCATCTTTAACATAGAAGATGTACAATTCAATTGAAAAACAAAGTGAAATTTCCAAGGGAAAAAATAACAATTAAAAGGTAGTTGCATAGGTTTGTACACCCTCTTATAAGTAGGGATGTGGTTGAGTTCAGAATGGTGTTAAATAGTAGTCAGTACCAAGCTGATATAAAGTTCAAGTGTAATAGGATTTTTATGAGATTTATTTAGTGGCTTCTTACAGCAAAAGCCATATCAGCAAAAAGCTTAGGAAGCATCAGAGGGAGATATCGTTGGGAGGTAGCGATCAGAAGGATATAAAAAATGTTCAAAGTATTGGATTATATCATGGAACACAGTGAAGACAGCCATCAACAAATGGAGAAAACATAGCACAACAGTGACAATTACTAATAAATGGATGTCCCTCTAAAATGGATGAAAAACAAGATGAAAATAGAGAGACTGCCAAGAGGCCTACAGCAACATAAAAAGAGCTACAGAAATTTGTGGCAAGCACACATGACAACAATTTCTATATTCTTCCCATGTCTTGGCTGTGGGGCAGGGTGGAAAACTTTCCTTACAAAGAAAAATATCCAAGCCCAGCTACAATGTAGGTTTTTTTGAAAAAAACTATGTCAAGTCCGACAAAAGCATGTGGGGAAATGTGTTATGATCTATTGAGACCAAGACTGAACATTTTGGCCATAATTTCAAAAAGTATGTTTGGTGCAAAAATAACACTGAACATCACCAAAAATATATAATATCCTTAATGAAGCACAGTGATGGAAGCATTTTATTTTGGGGCTGCTTGAAGAAGGAAAGCTCAAGTGGAGGGAATTATGAACAATTCCAAATATCAGTCAATTTGGGCACAAAACCTTCAAGTCTCTGCTAAAATGCTAAAGAGAATTTTCACCTTTCAACACAAACCAGAGCAAACCTCCAAATCAACAAAAGAATGGCTTCATAGAAGAAGTTCAACGTTTTGGAATAGTCCAGCAGAGCCTGGAACTGAATCCAATTGAAAATCTGGAGGGTGACCTAAAGAGGGCTGTTCACAGTAGATACCGTTGCAATCTGACACATGTGTGCAAGGAAGAATGGGCAAAGATTCCCAAGGCAAGGCAAGGCAAGGCAAGGCATGCCATGCTGATAGGATTGTAACCCAAAAGACTGAATGCTATTATAAATCAAATAGTTTAATGTAGAAGAATTCTTTCCATAAACAATTCTAATTTTTACTCTAATTTTTTATCTAATCTGAAAATATAATGATGAAAAATTATTTTTGCTTGCAAGGATTCAAATGACTTTTACTTGGAATAAAAATATATTTTTAAACTGGAACAGCTGGAAAGTTTTCCAGTTCAGAGGGGAAAAATTGGACATAATAACATATAGAGTTTGATTATTGCAAAGTGGGGGGGCTATTACTCTGGAGAATATACTAGATTGTTTCCAGTGAAGAAAGCTGGGAATGGTACATAAATAAATGCAGGAAAAGTGTTACAAAAATATGTAATAGCTTGCTTGTGGGTGCTCCATCACTGGAGGCTTTTAAGAAAATACTGGACAAATGTTGGTCTGAAATAGTATAGGGTTTCTTCCTTGACCAGGGGGTTGGACTAGAAAATCTCCAAGATTCCTTCCAACTCTCTTATTCTGTTACTTAAGTACAGCTTTTAACTGAAAATTTCAACTTGTCAGCCCTATGTTAACATGGTGGCATGTCATAAAGCATGCTATCAAAATAAATGTATTGGATACTAATTATCTCAATTACTAACACACACACATACAAATATGTAGCCGACTTATAACCACAACTGAATTCAAAGCTTTGGTTGCTAAGTGAGACAGTGGTTAAGTGAATTTTGCCCCATTTTATGACCTTTCTTCCCACAGTTGTTAAGTGAACCATGGCAGTTAATAACATGGTTTTTAAGTGAATTTGGCCTCCACACTGACCTTGCTTGTCAGAAGTATGCATAAGGTCATCCCATGACCCAGGGACATTGCAACTATCATAAATATGAGCTGGTTGCCAAGCATCCAAATTTTGATCAAATAGCCCTTGGAATCCTGCAACAGTTGTAAGTATGAAAAATAGTCATAAGTCCCTTTTTTCAGTGCTGATTTAACTTAAAATGGTCATTAGATGAACTATTATAAGTCAAGAGTTACACCCGCACACCCACACCCACACTAAAATCAAGTAAAAATATGTATACATTGTATAGTTTGGACTATTTAAGGCTAGATGGCTGGAAATCAATAGACTATGAGTTCCAGTCCTGTCTTAGGTATGAAAGTCTTCTAGGTGACTTTGGGCCAGTCATTCCCCTTCTCTCTCTGCCAGACCCATCTTACAGAGAAATGTATATTAGGTATATTTACCCCTTGATTAATTTACAAAAATAATCAAGGCATGATAAAAATATATAAATAAAAATAAAAATAAAGAGAGAGACTGTATAGTAAGCATCAGCGATATAATGTAATGTGATGATCAGGACATGTTAGATTCAGTAAATAATTCTGACTGCTGCGCCATCACAGCTCTTCCCTGTGCTACAATGGACACACACACACACACACACACACACACACATACACTGCTCAAAAAAATAAAGGGAACACTTAAACAACACAATGTAACTCCAAGTCAATCACACTTCTGTGAAATCAAACTGTCCACTTAGATAGCAACACTGATTGACAATCAATTTCACATGCTGTTGTGCAAATGGAATAGACAACAGGGGGAAAGCATAGACAGTTAGCAAGACATCCCCAATAAAGGAGTCATTCTGCAGGTGCTGACCACAGACCACTTCTCAGTTCCTATGCTTTCTGGCTGATGGTTTGGTCACTTTTGAATGCTTGTGGTGCTTTCACTCTAGTGGCAGCATGAGACGGAGTCTACAACCCACACAAGTGGCTCAGGTAGTGCAGCTCATCCAGGATGGCATATCAATGCAAGCTGTGGCAAGAAGGTTTGCTGTGTCTGTCAGCGTAGTGTCCAGAGCATGGAGGCGCTACCAGGAGACAGGCCAGTACATCAGGAGACGTGGAGGAGGCCGTAGGAGGGCAACAACCCAGCATCAGGACTGCTACCTCCATCCTGTGCAAGGAGGCACAGGAGGAGCACTGCCAGAGTCCTGCAAAATGATCTCCAGCAGGCCACAAATGTTCATGTGGCTCCTCAAACGGTCAGAAACAGACTCCATGAGGGTGGTATGAGGGCCCGATGTCCATAGGTGGGGGTTGTGCCCAACACCGTGCAGGACGTTTGGCATTTGCCAGAGAACACCAAGATTGGCAAATTCGCCACTGGCGCCCTGTGCTCTTCACAGATGAAAGCAGGTTCACACTGAGCACATGTGACAGACGTGACAGGGTCTGGAGATGCCATGGAGAACATTCTGCTGCCTGCAACATCCTCCAGCACGACCAGTTTGCATAATTTAAGTTAAATTATAATACAACTACAGTATCTTTTCTAAGTGTGCTAAATTAAATTATGGTAAAAGAAAGAAAGAAAAAAGTTTACAGAGTTTATAGTTTACAGATTCCTAACTGTAAATAAAATACTAGAGCAGGCTGACACTACTGCTGATTCTTACTTAGCCCAGAAAATATGCATCATAATAAAATGTTTGTTTAGTTTTCATTGATAGTGCAAGTGGATTACCTGGTCTATATTTAAAACACCTAGTCATAAGAACATACTTTTCATTTGTAAAGCAATTCTGAAAATATCTGATGGGAAAATAAGCAAGTACCAAAAAAAAAGTCTTTAACTGATTTTGTAAGAAGAAATTTTCATTTCTAACTGGTTTGGTACTAGGCTTATTGAATTGATGGAAACAGATCTGATGTCACTGCACCTCCTTTGCCGCTATTTATTTTCTTTAAAAGATAACTGGAAAGTAGAAGCATTTTATCATCTTGTCAGGATATTGCAGTTAGAAGAGAGGAAAGATATTGTTGATTGGTAATAATACAATGCTGCAATTTAAATAACCACTAAAATAGTACAATGAAAAATGATTTATTTCAATTTACTGCCTTTCATTGTCCTGCAGCTGGAAATATTTCACCATCACATTGGTATGCAAACGGGAGAAAACATTTAGCAAGCTCTGCAATCTTTCAGCTTAGTTCCGGAAATTTTTATAGTGCCCAAATTCCATTGGAAAATATTTGGTCACTTGTATGCTACCTTAGACAGAAAGTTGTCTCCTGGAATAGAAATCATGTTAAAACTGCCAGCATCCTTACTCAGACTGGCTCTAACAATATATATAATAGGTCAAATTTCTGCCAAATCATTTTAATCTTAGGCCAACAGTACTTTTTAAATGGACTTTGATTGCCAGTTGCCAGGTAAGAATTCATTACACCATAAATTATTGATATTATTTTACCTTTCACATCTGCAGTATCAAATAATTTGTATTCTGCAGTATCAAATAATTTGTATTCTGCAGGTTTGGACACAGTCACAATACTCACACTTCTGATTGACAGCTTAACAATATTTTTATTTAATATAGATGAAATCTCCTTGGCAAGATTTTGGAAGTAGTTTGCATTGCCTGCCTTCTCAGGCTGAGAGTGAGTGACTGAGTCAAAGTCATCCAGCTGACTTCGTGCTCAGGATAGAACTACAGCTCACAGTCTCATGGTTTCTATCCTGAACTGAACCACTACACCAGGAGTGTTAAACTCTATTTCCTTGAGGACCACATCAGGGTTAATCTTGGGGGGCTGGGGGGCATGGGCAGGGGGGGTATGGGCAGGGGGGCATGGCCAGCTCAACATCGCTTGCATCAGGGGGTATTGTGATAGCCCAGGTGGGGCTGAGGGATCTATTGTCTCCAGTGGAGGAAGGTGAGATCAGGATGAGTGCCAAACACTTGTCCACCAGAGGAGCCTTGCTGTCCCTCTCAGATCATGTGGATGACCCCCAGACAGCAGTGCAGCTTGCTTGGAACCCTGGGCAATGGAGGGCAAGTGCCCGGCCCTGTTCTTAAACTCCCAGGGCACTGAACCTCACAGCTCAGGCCAGCCCAGCCCAGCTCCGCATCCCTGAAGGGGCACCCAGCTGTGCTTATTTCCTCCTCAAGGTTCCTGATGGTGTGATCACTCTTCTTGGCCAGGTTGTTTGGGAGGGCAAAGTGTGTAGATCAAACAGAGATACAGCTTTGTAACCAAAGTATCCCCAGCTATAGGATGGAAGACCACCAGGAAAGGAGGAGGAAGGGGGATGGCGAAAGGGTGCTAGTGCCAAGTGCTAAGACCAGGACTTCCCTCAGTCCTTCCCTCTCTCTCATAATCTGCCTCCCTCCCTTCTTTCCCTCCTTCTCATTCTCATCTTCCTTCTTTTTTTCCTTCCCTCCTTCTCATTCCCATCTCCCTTCCTTCCTTCTCATTTCCCTTTCCTTTCCCTCTTTCCTTCCTCCTTCCTTCCCTACTTCTCATTCTCATCACCTTCCTTCCTCATTTTTTTGCAATGCTTGTTTTTTCCTCTCACTTATTACTACTTGAATGGTGTGTGCTCAAGGGACTGGGGTCTGCACATCCCTCCCCAAACTTGCCACTGATTGCATCAAGCCCTGCCTCCCCCCCCCTGCCAGCTCCAGGGAAGGCTGCAAGAATCTCCCATTCCAGCTTCTCTTATCTCTCCTAACTCTAAACCTAATCCATCAGGCCGGAGTCCAGGCACAGAGACTGTTAGGAATATAAGTCACCTAACAGGTATTTGGGTTAGAAATATATAAACCAGGATAGAGATTTTAAAACTGTATCTTTAAGAAAATGCAAAACTGTAGTTGGGTGTGGTTTCTCAAACGGCCCTAAGATGGAGCCACAAACCTGGGTTGTTTTAGTCTGAGTCTCAGAAGAGAGTGTGAGTGTATCTCTGTTTCCTTCTGTTGGAAAGTATTGCTGTTCCTCCATTTTTTCTAATTGACTGCTATTCATGGATTGAATGTAAGTTTGTTACTGAACTGTTTTTGACACTGGAATTTGTTATTGGATTATCCCTGGATTGAAAAACTGACTGATTTAACTTGTGAATGACTTTGGACTGCTTATTTTGAACTTTGCTTAACATTTCTGGAAGTAAAACCCTACATTTACTGTACAGTGTATCTGTGTGCTGTATTATTCAAACACTACTCTCAAATACGTCTCCCTGTATGAACTCATTCTCTTAATGGGGAATTACCTCAACAGAGACAATGACAGGAGAGGGGTCAAAATGGGAAGCCCCTGTCCACCACTGCCTGCCTATTGCCAGCTCTGTTTGGAGCCTCTGCCAGCTTAAAAAAAATGTGGAACAGCCATTTCCCTTTTATCCACTCTTCCCTCCATTGCCTCTATGCCTGAAGCCAAAAGGGCAGTTTCTCCAATGCCAGAAGCCATGCTCTTCCTTGTGTCCCCACAATACCAGAAGTTGCACAGCACTGCCATTTGGCTGCTGCTTCCCCCCTGCAATTGCCTATTGCCCATCACATGCTGGCTGGCAGAAGCATCATGTCTTCTGCCTGCTCTCCGATTAGCCTAAAGGTTCCATTCCAGTCTCCATTCTAGTCTCAATGAAAGGGAAGCCTCCCAGGCTGTGAGAATAGGCTGGGAAGTGCGGCGCTGATCTATTCTACAACTTGGTGTGGCTATTTAGGCTGGAACGCAGTCAGCCTTAGATCCAACCCTTGCAGCAGACCTGGAGCCAGTGAGAGGCCACCTGCTGCCTCAGCCCTGCCCCTGGGCAAGTGTATAGGAGCCAGTGAGCATGCACATTCTTGGTGAAAGAGAAATGCTCAGAACACAGTCAGCCTGCCAAGATCCCCAAGGACACAAGACTCCTCGCATGCTCACCACCTCCTGTGTGCAGACCCAGGGATGGGGCAGGGGTGGCCCCTCACTGGATCCAGGCAGTCTCATAGATCTAAAGCTAACTGCATTTTGGCCAGGATAGCCACAACCTAGTTCTGCAGGCTAGTCCTTTGCTGCTTTCAGGGTGTCTCCATGGGCCAGATCTAATCACATCATGGACCAGATCTAGCCCACGGGCCTTGAGTTTGACACTCGTGCACTACACCAAACTGGATTTCATATATTTGCTTATAATACATACAAAAAATACCACAAAAAAGCTTCCATGGGGGACATAAATGGGGTCCCCATAATCAATGTACTTAGAAAAAGATACTTGGCTAAGAAGCAAAAAACAAGAAAAATACATTCAATGGCCATGACTCAACTTTCGGACAACTCTAGCTGGATGACTTGAGTATCTTCATCAACATTCAATGTCTTTCAAAAGTTAAACTCCAATCTGTTATTTGTATTGAGGAGGACTTAGAAAAGCTGTCAAAGTGGGTCTGTCAAGTTTAGAGAATGCCTCAGCTTATTAAGGATTTTTCATTTTGAAAACCATGTCTTCAAATGATTCATATATCTATGAGAAACATTTGTTTTTTATTTCTGCTGATGAGCAATTAATCAATAGGGTAGTGGCCCAAACTTCATACAATTTTATGATACAATTACTGAAGACTGAATTCTAAGTTACATGTGAATATGTGTGTTCATATAGCATCACATTCTCTAATAAGTGTAACTATGGTTAACTGGAATCTTAACAATCAAAAAATATCTAGCATAGAAAAAGTTGTAGCTCCTATTAGATTATGACTTGATACAGGAACACTAATTCAGGAATTTAGATCAGGCATAAAGTTCAACTTTCTAAGACTTATTCATTCTCGGTTCCTGAAGCTAGTCCATCCTACAAGAATAGCCAAGCGAAGAGTTTAGGTAAGTCCACCACTTTATAATAAATTTTAATTAAAAAAAGTTCTGATAGACTGTTTTGCCTTAATATTCACTGCAAGTTTGGTCATATTCTGCTTCACAAAAGTAGCTCTTATTCTGCTTTTGCACTGGTGTTTTCCAATTTTTTTGCTACTGGAAACAGCTTTATTTTTAAATAAATGTTGATTGAAAATAATCTGGAAATAATAACTTCAACCCTTCCATCTGCTAAAAGGCATATCTTTCATAATAGCAATAACAGTTTTTCTGAATTAGACCAGTGGTCCCTTTAGTCTATTAATCCATTTCTAAGAACAGATAGCCAAATGGTCTTTTCTTCCTAATAAAACTGCAAAAATGTTCACATGCCATTTGTGACCACTCTATTTGATGTATGGGTTTCTAGTGACACCCTTCAACTAAGGTGGATAGTTTATTTTTTTCTAATGTTCAAGCCAAGAAACCTACAATGTCTTTCTACATCTTTAGGATGAAAATTAACAAAAATTATTGAAGTCAGTTTAATGTTACAAAGTTTATAAAATGTGGGACTGAGATCACATGTATGGCTAAATTTTAGGGTTTAAATTCTAATTCTGTTAAATTAAACATTGTGGCCTAGTTTACATACATAAACCAAAAAGACTCTATTGATCTTCATTTATTAATTAAAAAAAACTTGATGTTTTCTTACAGTTGTTTCATTACCCAAACTAGATAACATCACCAGTGCTAGTAAGGACTTCCTGGTGATGTTACCTAGTTTGGTTAATGAAACATCTGTAAGAAAATAACCAAGCTAAAAGAGCACCAAGGACCACTCATTTCAACCCTAAGCTACGATATCTTCTTTTAAAATGTAAAGAAGCATTGTGTACTTCAAGGGACTACCTTCCACCACAGAAGCAACGCACCTGATTTCATATTGTGGTGGTCACAGGTTCCTCTGATACTTCACTTAAAATCACCACCACAGCATCAATAAGCCTCAAGCCACTATCACCACACCCACACACTTCAAGACAGTGGTTTGAAATTAGAGGGGGGGGTCCTCCTGTATTCAGAAATCTACACAGTTGCAGGCATACCTATATTACAAAACCTACTCACAGTAGCCCACACTCTAATTATCTTCCATCGGGATTACTATAATGTAGTGCAAATGGGGCTGTCCTTGAAAAGCATTTAAAAGCTACAGCTGTTGCAAACTGCAGTTGCCCATACAAAGATAGGTGTTTTCCATTATACTTTGACCATCCCACAATTTTGGGAATTGCATAATCTATCATTTGGCTTCTGGATATGATTCAAGTAGCCAGTTGTCAGCTCCAAAAGCCTACATGGCTCCACACCTATTCATATATGAAATCAACTTCCTTGTTCACCTGTAAATTAGTCTGATCAGATTAAATACAGTCAACTCTCTTCAGTTCCTGTTTATAAGAAAATGAAATCTAGGAGAGCCTAGAAAATGTTACCCTCTGTAGATATGATCTGGCTCTTCTTTCCTTGATTTCAGGAGAATAGATAGGACCTGGCTTTTTCACCTAGTCCAGCAGGAAGGCATCTTTGAATGTTGGGTGCACTGTCAGTCACATAATTTTGTAAGATTTTTATAGTCTTTATAAAAATTGAAGTTATTTTTTCATGTTTTATATTTGTTTTATTCCTATGGGTTTATTTAGTCTTTAGTCTTTTTATTGTGTTTTTTATTGTTAGTCTTTGGAGTGAACAGCATACACAGAGTAATAAAATTTTTTAAATGAAATGTGCTCACAATATCATAGGGCAAATTATAGTCCTTGTGTTCATATGGAACAATGTCCATGTATCTGCATTAAAAATAGAGATTTACACTTTAAATCATATCTGGAAGCTAACTGATGGTCAATGCAGGATCTGCAATACTAATAGAACATATTCCTAACAAAATATGTGGTTTAAAATATGTCCATCCTGCTATACATTGACTCATGCCATTAAATAGTTTTGATTGGCAAATAAGTTCATCAATGTCCAGCTTTACCTTGTACTGTCCTTGCTAGATCCTGACAGCTTCTGAGCAGAAAGAATGGAAACCCATATAATTTCCCCTATAATTTCTTCTATAATCTAGGGTGGCATTTAAAGTTGAATATCCATATCCTGGATATTCAATTAAAGCACCCCAAGTTGTTAACTGACTTCATGGAGAAAAGCAGGGAAAGAGGATTATCCTTTGGGGAACCCACAAAGCAAGGACTGTTATGCACTATTATTGGGTGAACCAAGTCACTATGAAAAGAATGAATCAACTGTGTCCAAACCCTGTCCCAGGGTTTGATAACAGGGCTATCAAACTCATGACCCACAGGCCAGCTGCATCAGCCGCTGGCCATGTTCACAACCAGTTTAGCAAAGGGGGGGAAAAGTCATGATATGTCACATGATGCTGCCATGACAACACAAGTTTGACACCCCTGCCGTAAGGTAATCCAATAAGATGCCATGGTCAAAGGTTTCAAAGGCAGCTGAAATATCTAAAAGAGGGGTGTCAAACTCACGTCATCAGGGCATTGTCACGTGAAATATCTGGACTTTTTTCCCCTTTGGCAAACCAGGCATGGGCATGGCTAGCATATGACTCATCCAGCCCACAGGCCAGAGTTTAACAGCCCTGATCTAAAGGGACTGAAACAGAAATACTCTCTTTATCCAAGTCCTGACAGAATTTATTGGGGAGAGAGACCAATGTTGTCCCTATCTGAATTCTGATAATCACGTCATTCAGGATGCTCCAGATCAAGGTGATTGCTTTATATGTCCTCCTTCTCTTGACATCCATGTTACCACCCTATCTTTAAATCATCAGGAAAACATATAATAAGAAGGTCTAAATAATGTTGAGGCCACTGCTATGATCTGTTGGCTGATCAGGAAAGCATGCTGCAGTCCTTTGACTAGAAAAATTGGCCCTGAGACATAAGTTATGAATCCCTGACCTGAAGAACAGTATCCTTCTTCTATAATCCTGCCTGTCAAATAAGAATTTGAAAGCCTTGATCTATGTTAAGGAACAAATGTTAGGCTGATATTTTATCTTCTAAATTAATAAGCAGTGTTAATTGATTCAGATTTTTCATTATATACAATGAATTAAAATTATTACAAATATTGTTGCTGGTTGTTTATTTTTTTCCAGTGGATTATTTTAATTAACCAGAGTATAGAATTTTGGTAGGATATAAAAACAACATTAAAATATAAGCACATTTTCTTATTCTTATTCTTACTGCTAATTTCTATTTCTCCTCTGCTACTTAAGTCATAAATATTCCAACTAACTAATATTCTGGTTTATGTAACAATTCGTGTTTGAAGCACTGTGTCAAAAATACCTTACTGAAAATTAAATCATAAGAGAGCTGTCATACCTGGACAATTACAGCATGTGAGCATTTACACATCCATAATGATATAATTACACTTGATGGCAGTAATAGCACATGATGAGAGCTATTAATAGTATATAAACCACTCACAAACTTCACAAATGATGAATCTCCCATGTGGAGAAATAACATGAAGTATAACAGGCATTATTTATCTATTTCAAGGGTTTGGTTTGCAGAAAACATGGATGGAAAGTTCAAATATATGAAATAAATTCGCAATCTGTAATTCTGAGATCTGTTACATTTCTGTTTTTTAGTATTTCATGTTTTTTGTTTAACATGCTTTTCAATTGTTCCAACAAGT
The DNA here is from genome assembly GCF_049901735.1 of Notechis scutatus. Classification (NCBI taxonomy): domain Eukaryota; kingdom Metazoa; phylum Chordata; class Lepidosauria; order Squamata; family Elapidae; genus Notechis; species Notechis scutatus. The sequence continues at coordinate 38,077,955 of NC_142025.1, read as the reverse complement.
AGTGAAATTTTGAAATTATTTAAAATGAAACTGTAAAAAATAATGTACAATGAAATTGAATAAATAAAAACAAAACAATGGCAAGACCAGTTCACATCTGATTTGGCAAAGTAATCACAGGATTTTTCATAATTAATTTTTTTATTTATTTTATTTATTTGATTTGCCAATTGTTTACAAGATAATAAGTATAAGTGTATACATAGTTGTGAATACATGAAATGGGTACATATAAGAAAAATAAAAGAATAAGAGAAACAATAGGACAGGGACGGTAGGCACGATGGTGCGCTTATGCACGCCCCCTACAGACCTCTTAGGAAAGGGGTGAGGTCAATAGTAGACAGTCTAAGGTTAAAGTTTTTGGGGTTTGGGGAAGAGACTACAGAGTCGGGTAGAGTATTCCAGACATTGACCACTCTATTGCTGAAGTCGTATTTCCTGCAATCAAGTTTGGTGCGGTTTACTTTGAGTTTGTATCTATTGTGTGCTCTTGTGTTGTTATGGTTGAAGCTGAAGTATTCATTGACAGGTAGGACATTGCAATGTATGATTTTATATACCATGCTTAAGTCAGACCGAAGACGGCGTAATTCAAGGTTTTCTAGTTTTAGAATTTCAAGTCTGGTGGCATAAGGTATTCTACAACGAGTAGAAGAGTGGAGAACTCTTCTTGTGAAATATTTCTGGACTTTCTCAATTGTGCTAATATCAGATACGTAATGAGGGTTCCAGACTGATGAACTGTATTCGAGTATTGGTCTAGCAAATGTTTTGTATGCTCTGGTTAGTAGTGTGATATTACCAGAGAAAAAGCTACATAGGATTAGGTTAACAACTCTTAATGCCTTTTTGGCTATGTAGTTGCAGTGGGCTCTAGCACTTAGATCATTAGAGGTGAGTATTCCAAGGTCCTTTACAGAGCTTGGGTCATCAACAAGATCTTGACTATTCAGCTTGTATTTTATTTTCTGATTTTTTTTGCCAATATGTAAGACAGAGCATTTATTTGTTGAGATTTGAAGTTGCCATTTGTTTGACCATTCTGATACATAGTCAAGATCGTTTTGTAGGGTAGCAGTATTGTCTGTGGTATTGAACAGCTTTACATCATCAGCAAAGATAACGCAATTGCTCTTAATATGATCACAGAGGTCGTTTATGTAGAGTATGAAGAGAGTTGGTCCTAGAACACTGCCCTTGGGGACACCACTATTGACAGGTACTGGATTTGATAGGACGCTCCCGATTTTGACCATTTGTTGTCTGTTTGACAGGAATGCTTCTATCCAGTTATTCAGTTGTCCAGAGATACCATAGGATTTTATTTTTAGGAGTAGTTTGTCGTGTACCACTGAATCAAAGGCTTTACAGAAGTCTATGTAGATTGCGTCTATTGCTTTGCCCTGGTCGAGTTGTGTCGTCCATATGTTTTTGCAGTGTAAGAGTTGCAGATTACAGGATAGTTTTTTTCTGAAACCAAATTGTTTATTGGAGAGTAGGTTGTTTGTCTCTAAGTGGAGGATGATGGATTGGTTAATAATTGATTCCATGACTTTACAGGTGACGCAGCATAAGGAGATTGGCCTGTAATTTTCAACTAGGCTTGGGTCTCCCTTTTGAAGATGGGGATGACTGTGGCTTGTGACCATAGGTTAGGCAAGGAGCTGGTCCTGAAAGATTTTTCAAAGATTATGCTTAGAGGTTTGGCTATGGCAGTGGATAGCTTTCTTAAGAAGTAGGCACATATTCCATCCGGTCCAATAGATAGAGATGGTTTTAGATTGCGTAGTGATTTTTCGACATTGTCTTCTGTGAAATCGATATGTATTAGATCATTGTTGTTATCTGTGGTACGGCTAGGAAATACTGGGCATGATCCATTGCTGTTTACAAATACTGAGCCGAAGAATGTGTTAAAGATGTTGGCTTTAATGGTGTCGTCGTTGCAGTCTTTACCATCAGGTCCTATCAAGGGAGGGATGGACCTTGAGTCTTTTAGTTTGTTGTTTACAAAATTGTAAAAAGCACGGGTGGAATTGGTGCTTAGGTTTTCCTCTTGTTTAATGTGATAATTGGTGCATTCAGTCTTTATCTGGTGGCATAAATTTTTGTATCGGTTTTTGAAATTGGCAACGTGACCAGATTTGTTTTTCCGCCAGAGTGATCTCTTTTTGGATTGAAGTTTCCTTATTGATATGGGTAATCTGCTTTTTTGTTTTGTTTTGGGAGTTGTTGTTGGAACATATAGTTTGATGACTCTTTTGACTTCAAGTAAAAATATGTTGTAATGGTCTTCAACGGTATTGCATCCAGTGAATAGAGATTGCCAATCAAGGGATGAGAGATCGTTGTCTATAAGATCATAGTTGCCTTTTTTGAAGTTACAATAGGGGATTACATCATTGTGGTGATTTTTGTGTGGACGTATGTTGAGACAAAAGTCAATCATATTGTGGTCACTACTGGAAAAGGGTTCTTTAGTTTGTATTCCGTAAATTAAGTTCAAATTGTTGCAGAAGATGAGATCGAGGCAGTTGTTTAGTCTAGTGTTGTTGATTACTAGTTGTTCCAGTCACAGATTTCTAATAGCATTGTAGAAGGTTGTGTGTATGATTTCAGTTGTACAATCATTTAGGGTCCAGTCAATATGAGGTAGATTGAAATCACCAAGAAGGATAAAAGGGTATGGGCAGGATGCAGCCCATGTTAGTAATGTATTTAGCTTGTTTACATGTTCGATGTCATAATCAGGTGCTCTGTAACATAGTAAGAATCGAATTGTGATATTTGAGGATAGTTCACAGATGATGGTTTCAGGAAGGGCAAGCTCCTGGGTAACTTGGATATTTTTTAGATGTAAGGATTTTTTATAGAATATAGCAACACCACCTCCTCGACGATTTTCACGATCTGATCTGTAAACATGACAGTCTCTTACTGTGGTAATGGAGTCGGGGAGAGATGCATTGAGCCATGTTTCACAGACAAATATAATGTCGAAGTTAGCCATATTTAGGAGGAAGAGAAATTCAGGTATTTTATTCACGAGGCTTCTTGCATTGAGTAGTTTGCATTTAAGGCCGGCAGTAGTTGGAATTGAGGTAGTTGGGGGCGTGCGTGCCTAGTCTTGGGTGATGGTGGATGGGTTGAGGTAGGGTTGTGGTTGAGGGTAAAAGCTGAGTATTGGGTTGCGTGGCTTACTTTTGATACAGTCAGCATGGTAGTTTTTAGTTATAACAATTAATTTGCAAGCAACCTCATGTTGTTTTCAATTATACTGTATACAATTTGACAAACAACAAATAAAATTGTACCTCCATCTTTGGAGGAATACCCATAATTAACTAATTAATTAATTGAATTTATATAGCCTCTCCTCTCAGTAAAGTGACTCTGGACAGCTTACAATTTTAAAACTATAAAATAGTTAAGACACTTAAAAATAATTAAAACATCCTAAAATAATACATAAGCAGCCAAGATAGTTAATCAACTAAGAGTAAAGCCAAGAAATAGGGCCTTCATCACATTCACAACCAGGAACATAAACAAAGTTTTTAAGCCTTCCAAATGGTTGGGGCCATTCTAATCTCCAAAAGAAGAATATCCGACAAAACAGGCGCTATGGCAGAGAAAACCTATCTTCTAATCCCTGCCAGTTGACAGTGATTGTCTGACAGGATCTTCAGCATGCCTAGTTTGCCAAATTGAATTGGACGAGTAGAGCTCTTGGAAAAAGATGGACCCTTAGATAAACCAGTGTAATAGTTACTATGATTATATAATTTCTTTAAAGCCTTGCCACATCAAAAGCAAACATGGGAAATGGTCCTACATTCCATCTTTTCTATGAGTGCAAGTCAAAATGATGGAATGCTATGAGGCGAGCTCTTGTAGAAATATTTGGCAAACTTTCTACCTGACTTCTCTGATACACATAACTTATGGTAAATACATATAAATCAGGAAGATAATGGAATTATCCAAGAAATGTAATATATTTTGCTGCACGCAGTGAAGAATGAGATGATTCCTCTTTATTTCCATATCCAAAACTTGATTAGCTTAGCAGTTTATTTAACATTGCCACTGCAGCAAAATTCTACAATGGAGTCAATAGGCCAGGTTAGAAAATATAGGACTCAGAGCACTGTACTCCCTTTTCTTAAACTGATGTTTACCTAACTCTCAATATCTGCTGTCTGAGATAGCATTTTGCCTAATGGTTTGTCTGCAAAGCAATAATCACAATATAAGTGTCTTGTGGCAGATTGAAGTCTTAAAACATTTATGACATAACCTTGATGCAATTAATCAGATCAGTTGCTTTATGCTGTACAATGCTATTTATCGTGTAAAAAAACTATGGAACCTTTCTAAAAATGTTAGAAATTTATTGCTGTAATACTTTACAATAATGATTATACTCTCACATATATATTACAAGCATCATGGAACAGTCAGTACTTAATGTCTGTCTTGTGTTGTTTGAACTAAATTACATGTTATATTTAACATATAGAATGCAACCATTATAAAGCTCATTTTATTTTTAATTCAGTTCTACTGAATCTTTAAAAATCATCAATAGATTTCTTATGAGAGTCAATGAGAACTTGCATTTCCAAATAAATCTAAAATTGATGCAACTATCATTTTTATTTTCTTTCACTAGGCCTATACAAGCCATACAATGAAATGATTTGTTTAACCTTGTACATCTATTCCCCAAAGCTGAAAACTAGATATAGCAGCTCAAAGGATTTGTGCTATTGCATCAGTCTATCCAAGATTTCCTTGGTGCCTGAATATTCACATAAGACATTCCAGTTGCAATAGAGAGCAAACCAAATACCCGAGGATTTGAGAAGTGAATCCAATGAAGCAATCTGCTTGTTGAATGATTTGCACAGCCTAACGACAGACCTCTATTAAACTGTAGTCATGACAATACACTAGTTATTCCGATGTTTCTTTAACTACTTTAGTCTGAAAACTTTGACAATGACATTGTTGGAATAGTTATTTGTCCTGACTCATTTTCACATCAGAAGTAAGGTTATTCAGAATTCCACTTAATTCACCCACATTTCAATTCTTTAGAGATCATAATACTTGCATCTTTAATGCAACTGTTTGATTTAAAGGTTTAAATTCCCATCATTTGCTATATATTTTAAAAAGCTATTTTGAAATAATTAGTTGAAACAAATAGTAATAATACTAATATAGGCAGAACCAGTTTGGTCCAGTAGTTAGGCAACAGGGCAACAAGCCACAGTCCGTGAATTCAAATGCTACTCTACTCTCTGAGTGCTATCGCTCTCTCTCTCAGCCCAAATCAATCTTCGAAGGTTGTTATTGCTGTAGGGAAAACAGGAGAAGGATGGTATGTTGCCTTGAGTTATTTGTAAAAATTATAAATGCAGGATACAAATAAATTCTCTCTCTCTCTCTGTGTATGTATGTGTGTGTATACACACACACACACACATCTCATTCTGAGATTAAAACAAAATATCAGTTATATAGATATGGCTGTGAATCTAGAAGTCTGATTCCTTTGCAGATTTTTTTTCACTTCTTATTAACTATATTGATAAGCAATGGTTATCTGCTTTTAGGTTTTAGGACATAGTTAAGCTCATATTTACAGGTAAAATATCCTTTTTAGATTACAAATGTAAATATATATAGTTCAACATAATTGTAAAAGACTATGATATAATCCCTCTAGATGACAATTTGTAATTAAAGTGGTTTCAATGAAGTTTGAGTTATTTAAATAAAACAGCTGAAATGCTTTTAAATGCTAATTCTTGTACAAGGAAAAGGGTTAGCATCATATTGTTAGCACTATCTAAGAAAAACTGCATTCCACATTGTACACAAATTATTGCCTTGAGTTGTCAAGTACGAATGACATAAATAGTGCCAGATGTTTCTTTTATAGCAAGTACTACAGAAAATTTCATAATTTCCAGTTATATACAAGTGCTGGATAGAGTCTCACAACCAAGAGATCCCAACAATAAATGTTTTGTTTACTTTTCTATGAAGAAACAGATGTTTAAGTCTCATCTTCAATGATAATACTTGACAGTTTCCAATCTGATTTGTTTCTGTTTCCCTCAAATATATACTTTCTGATTGTAATTAAGCCCAGGGAAAATGTGTCTCTTGATTTTACCGCCTGAAGCTGCAGCTGTTGGCTGACATTATCAAAGCCTCACTATTGCAAACTCACGTGCAAATCTCATCAAGTGTAGACATTTCTAATTAATTCCAGAAGTCTTTCTTTTGTTCAGATCAGGAGACAGAAGAAAAATAATGATCAGCTTCCAAACAGTGGGTGTTGAGCTTCAGCATGGAGATTTTAAAAACTCTAACTTGGCTGCCCCAGCACAACTGCAGAACAATTTTACGGTCAATTGGCCACAGCATTTGGAACTATACATCATCATCTGTACTGGATGGTAATGAAGCTAACACAACTACAAATAGAATTGGTAATGACATTGTCACAATGAGTTGGAAAGCAATATTTCCAAAGGAAATCTTTATCACTTGTGCCATCATGTCATTGAAAAGATATATCATACTATCTGATGAGTCCAGATTTATTTGTTAGTGGATATGGTATCAACAGTATGGCTTGTGTTTATTTAAACAAGAGTAGGCGATTGTAATGGTCAGGATAGCACTTACTATGTTGAGTGAAAGGATAGCTGAGGCATCTGGTGGTCATTTAAAGAATCATCAGAGAAGATTTTCAAAAGTTTTGAACAATGGAGAATGATGGGAGTTCTCCAAATAGCCCAAAACAATTTGTGCAAATCAGTTTTTGGGGGAGGGGATCTGGAAGTCATAAAAGGAGTTGTACATGTGGCTTGCAAGATGTCTATCTTTGGTTTCCATCAATATATGATACCAATCTTTAAGGCCCCAAAGGACAACTGGATTTGCTTGGTTTTTATTTTTCTTTGAAAATGTTTCCCTTCTCATTGAAGAAGCTTCTTCAGTTCTGGACTTTTGAAAAGCACCTTTGGAATAATGAGCTGGATGATTGAGAATCTCCACAGGCATTCAACCTTTAAGGTAGTATTTCCCCCTATCGCTTTCTCTCTTCATCTTTCTATAATTGCCTTCAGCCCCTACTCCACAGATATCTCAAGGGTATGAGCAATGGGTAAGTAACTTCTTTTCTAAATTCAGAATTTCAAGTTTGAAGATTGCACTGGGTTTTACAATGCATCAAGGACTCTAAAACTCTAAAAGTTCATGAAACTATTTTTATTATTGATGGAATAATTGGCTCAGCTTAAAATTTTATGAGCAAGAAGAGAACAATATCCAGCAATTATCCGAGGGGTTGGGGAATAACTTGGGGAGAGGGGTCAAAGGGTAAAAAATTGAGGATTCAGAGGAGTAAAGTACTAAGGTAACTGATGGGAATGAAAGCAGACAAGAAGACAAAAAGCAACAGAAACAAGTATAGCTATGGAAGCAATCAATAGTAAAGTACCTACAGGTACTCCTTGACATATAACTGTAACTAGGCATAGTTTTGGTCATATGTTATGAGTGTTGTAAAGTGGGTCACCACATAACTATCTGATTTTTTTTTTTACATTTTTTCTTGCAGTCGTTAAGCAAATGCAGCAGTCATGAAGCAAATGTGACAATCATTAAGAAAACCCATTGTCTGCTATGGGGAGAAGTTACCAGAAAATGGAAGTAAGCAGTGGTGTCCAGCACAAACATCATACATTGTGTTTATCTCTTCACATGGGACTGCAAATTGATGCAAAATGGGCTGGTTGCTGAGCATCCAAAATGCAGTCATATGATTGTGGAAGGATGGTCATTGGAACTTAGAATCATATATATGATTCTATATATATAAAACACACACACACACACACATATTGGGGAGGGTCCATCATAATTTTAAATGGTTGCTAAGAAGCCATATCACAAGTCAAGGACTACCTATATTGGCAGAAAATAGCTTAGGAGACAGATATAGAAAAAGTTATGTTGCATTCTCTCAAGTTCCCTGATGCCTCCAGCCATACTTTTCTATATGTTTTATATGTCTCATATATTTTAAGCAGAATCTTACAAACAGTACTATTTTTTCACATTCTCAATTTTTTCTGAGTTCTTTGGAACAAAAGCAATATGGAAAGGGTAAATAAATACTGTATAGAATTTTTTATAGAAAGAAAAGCACATATGTATGCATAAAGATATAAAAACTGCATATGAAACCAACACATGTACTGATTAGCTGAAATATTTAATATCTAAATCAACAATTGTGCTAATTTAAGATGTGTGAACATAATTATAAATTTTGGAAGTATGAATAAACAAATTATATAGATGATATAATAATTCATTTTACAAGGAGAATAATTTGGCAGACATAAATTATATTTATTCATTTTCTGTTTAAATCATAATGTCTGTTTGAGAATAACTATGCTTTTCTAAGCTTGTAAAGTATTATAGAGCAGTGGTCGCCAACCTTTTGGACCTCAGGGACCACCAAACTCATAATTTTAGAACCCAGGGACCTCTAACTGGTTCTGTGGGTGTGGCCTAATTTGCGGGTGTAGCTTGGTGGTCATGTGACTGGCTGGGCCTGGCTTGTATGTAAATATTATAAATATTTACATAAATATTGAACTTTTTATAAAAAAAGAGCAACTTTTACCCAAAATCAGGCAAAGCAGGCAGGAAGATTGAGTTGCTCACAGAATCACAGATTCATTCAGAAATCTATCTATCTGCCATTGGCTAGCTCAGTCTGTCACATAAAATTTGCTTGCAAGCAAACTCACAAAATTAACTCACAACACTCCATGCATGTAAATATTGAATTTTTTATTAAAAAAAGAGCAACTTTTACCCAAAATCAGGCAAAGTAGGCAGATTGAGTTGCTCACAGAATCATTCAGTGATCTATCTATCTGCCATCGGCTAGCTCAGTCTCTCAAATTTGCTTGTCATGAGTCTGCACTGAATTTGTTTGCAAGCAAACCTTCAGTCCTAAGGGAGGTTCGGCTGTACTTAAAAGCAGAACCGAAGATTAAAAGGTTAGCCAGAAAGCAAGAAATCCAACCATTTGCTGCTTCCTAGCTAATCTAAATCTCCCGGCACAGCAGAACAGATGATGGTCGGAAAAAGAAAAAATAGAAATTTAGCAGGCTAGTTTACCAGATAAGGAGTGAGTGGGCGGGGAGGGTTCCCTTGCTGGTCATGTTGGGCGGTGCAGCCTTGTGTTTCTGCGCAGCCTAAATTAATTGCTTTGGGGGGGTGCTCTGGGTGTGAGATTTCTCTGCGGTCCACCAAAATTTTCTCATGGGCCACCAGTGGGCCGCGGCCCACCGGTCGGTGACCGCTGTTATATTGTCACTTTGTGAAATAAATGTGACAAAGAAAATAAATAAATGACATAAATATGGATAATTTTATAATAAACAACTTTTCTTACCTCATAGGTGGTTGATAAAAGGGCAGAATGTACTTGCAAATAACCAAGCTTCTTCAGAGCAAGAAAAAGAGAGCAACGTGCAGATTCCAAGAAAGCCACTTCAGGTCTAAAATTGCAATTTTAAAATGACCAAATTAATTGACTCTTTAATTGATTACATGGCTAATTTTATAAACATAAATAACAGAGATGAACAAAGTAGGAAAGACAGATCTGGAAACATTTTAATTGTACAGGGAGAAATCATATCATATTAAATTAAAATTAGGTCTATTTTAAGTATTTTAGAGAAGCTCCTAGCATATTATTCAAAAGCTAAGTTATCTACACATTTCTACCTTTTAGGTCACGGGTCTTTGGTCCATTGGGCATTGGGATACAAAAGTGGTAGGCAAGCACACAGAGCTCCATTTGCACATGCGTGAGATTAGGTTGTATGCATGGAACCATCCCGTCCCCTTCCCACCACAGGAAGGTTAGGGACTGCTGCTTTCGGTAACAAAAAAAAAAAACCATAATCAACAACTGTGATATTCAGGAATTATGGACAGCACTTAGTAGTATCATTATGGTGGCATAAAACACCATGTGACATAGACTCTTTATTTTCATTCTAACAAAAGAGTCAGACCTAATTTTTTTATTTTTGTTAGTGCAAGAACTTATATAAACTGTTCCATAAATATGTCAATGATTTTGCACAATGTCATTACAGGTAGTCATTGACTTACAATCATTCTTTTAATGACTGTTTGAAATTACAACAGCATTGAAAAAAATGACATGACCTTATTAACCCCATGGTCACATGGTCAAAATTCGAGTACTTTGCAACTGGCCTGTATTTATGACATTTATGTCCTGAGATCATGAAATCAGCATTTGAGAATTTCCAGTCAGCTTCTGAAAAGCAAAATTAATGGTAGAAGCCAGATTCACTTAAGAATCACATGATTCACTTAATAACCATGGCAAAAATGTTTGTAAAATGGGACAAGTTAAAGACTAATTCTATGCTATTTCTTGCAATTATGGCTTTTGCTAAATGTCATTTCTTGAATTTGTTCAGCTGGTACAATACAGCAAACAATCTTCAAATGGTATTTATGAATGTGTAGATGATATTGAAATGCTAGAAAGTGAAAGAAATTAATTTAATACTGCAAAAATAAATGTATGCATTATATACTACAGTATAAAATAAAAAAAATTAAGAATACAAAATATATGGTAATATTATTTTTGGAAATTGACAGAATTATGTTATTTGTACTCGAGATATTCTACCAACTTTTCAAAGTAATTTTGCAAATAATTGTATGAATTATGGAATTTCAGAAGGAATTAGTATTTGATTGTTTCTTGATAGCTCTCCATTGGCCCTCATTTTGCAGAGATTTGAGATTTGTATATTATGATTTTTAATCATTTTTCAGGCTCCCAACATTATTTCAACAGGCTCCCAACATTATTTTAATGTGAATTTTTGAACTTATACCTATTGCTTTGATCCGTTTTCCAATGAGTGATACATTCAGTAATGATATTTAATTTTATCAATTTGTCAATCCAGGGGTATAAATATTCTCTTAGCTTCTGATTATTGATAATGCTTGATCATTCAGATGAGCTATCAACCAAAATATCTGAAGGGCACTTTGTTGCCTATTCTATATATATATATTTGTTTTCTGAGGTTTTCGCGGGTATTTGTATGTGGATCTTTGGTTATTCAGGTTTTCTCCCGCATAAAATTGGAAGTATCTTGGCAACGTTTCGATGAAATCTCATTCGCCATCTTCAGGCTTGTGTCTTCAGCTTTGTGCTTACTATATATATATATATATATATATATATATATATATATATATATATATATATCGATCTTTGGTTATTCGGGTTTTCTCCGCGTAAGATTGGAAGTATCTAGGCAATGTTTCGATGAAGTCTCATTCATCATCTTCAGGCTTCTGTCTTCAGCTCTGTGCTTCTCAGAGTGATGTGAGCTTGCAGCTGCTTCTTCCTTTTAACTGCTAGTGGGGGTGTGACTTGATTGGGTGGGGGCTTGGCTGTGTTCTGATTGGGTGGGGTGTGTTCTCATTGGTTGGGGGGTTGGCTGTGTTCTGATTGGTTGGGGGGTTGGCCATGTTCTGATTGGCTGGAGGTGTGTTCTGTTCAGGTGGGGGCTTAGAGATAGAAAAACGCCCACACAGCATGAATAAAAGAGATGACACCTCCCGCTTACCAGCCATTTGGAAACCCACCCTCATGAACAGACCTAACATGATGAATGACACCAGACCCACACACACGAGGGCCACACAAGATGCCACCACCACACTTCCACGTAAAAAGCAGACTCACACCCACACAGAAGATGAGACACGACCACAGACCAGAAGCCGCACTGCAGCTGCATCACTACCCACTTCAAACCCCTCTGAGCCATACATGAAGCGAACTGACCCCCCACCATGAAGATGCAGCACGACCACGAACTCGAAGCCAAACAGCAAGATCACAGCTCACCAGCTCAAATCCCCAGTAACTAAGACCAACCTGAGCACAACCAAGCTCCCACCTGAACAGAACACACCTCCAGCCAATCAGAACATGGCCAACCCCCAACCAATCAGAACACAGCCAACCCCCAACCAATGAGAACACACCCCCACCCAATCAGAACACAGCCAAGCCCCACCCAATCAAGTCACACCCCCACTAGCAGCTAAAAGGAAGAAGCAGCTGCAAGCTCACATCACTCTGAGAAGCACAGAGCTGAAGACAGAAGCCTGAAGATGATGAATGAGACTTCATCGAAACGTTGCCTAGATACTTCCAATCTTACGTGGGAGAAAACCCGAATAACCAAAGATCCACATACAAATACCCGCGAGAACCTCAGAATATATATATATATATATATATACATACATACATACATACATACATACATACATACATACATACATACAGATACATACACACACACACACACACACACACACACACACACACACACTATTTAGCTTGGAGAACCTGTTTTAAAAAAAGAGAAAAAAATCTGGAACTATGATCAAGAGGGAAAACTTTATAGTAATATTAAATTTGCTGAGGTCACATGAACTTCTTTTTACTGAACCTCTTCAAATTCTTGTGGAATTCCAGAGTTCAATCAATCAAATGTTTATTGTCAATGTACAACATGTATACAATGAAATTGAAATGAACCTCCTTGGTGCTGGCCCTGCAAGTCTATCATATTAAACCAAATTGTGGTGTTTACGTTGTCAGGATTCCTGCAATTCCCCCAATTAACTCATAAAACATTTTTTATACACGTTTTATAGTTGTCATATGTTTCAGAAGTCCAAAACATATGACAATCCATGGATAAAAGCTATTTTTCAGCCAATTTGTTTGGCTGGCTATGCTTCTACATCTCCTGCCCAATGGTAGGAGAGTAAAGAAGTGCTGACCAGGGTTTGAATCATCCCTGAGGATTTTCTTCACTCTGCTGAAGCAGCAGGTCCTGGCGATTTTGTCCAATGGTGTCAGGGGACAGCCGTTATTTTTTTGTGTAGGCTTATCACCCTCTGTAATGCCTTTTCGTCCACAGCTGTCAAGCCAGCATACCATACCATAATACAATATGTAAGTATGCTTTCTATCATAGACCAGTAAAAGGAAGTAATCAGTCGTTGTTCCACCTCATATTTCCACAAGACCCTAAAGAAATGAAGTCTCTGTTGAGCCTTCCTGACCACCTGAATTGTGTTATTTTTCCAGGTGACATCTTGGCTAAGGTGGGAAAGAGAAGACCCTCTCCACACAGTCCTCCTTGATGTTGAGTGGGGCAGGTTTCTCTCTCTGCTTCTGGAAGTCTAATACTATCTTTGTCTTGCTGGTGTTTAGATGCAAGTTGTTTTCTGAGTACCATGTGGATAATGTCTGGACTTCTTCCCTGTATGCTAATTCGTCTCTCCTATAATAAGACCCAGTACAGTGGTATCATCTGCAAACTTTATTATCATGTTAGATGGATTAGAAGATATGCAGTTGTATGTGTACAATGAGTACAGGTATGGACTGAGCACGCAGCCCTGAGAACCAGTGCTGAGCTTCAGGGAGGAGAATGTGATAGACCCAGCTCTCACTGTTTGTGGCTAGTCCATCAAAAAGTTTTTAATCCAATCACAGGTGCGAGAAGGGAAATTCAAGTCAGTCAACTTTTTGATGAGAATGTCCAACAAAATAGTGTTAAAAGCAAGTTGTAATCTATGAAAAGCATTCTGATGTAGTTTGTAATTCCCCAGATAAAGATGGAAAAACCTCATCTGTAGTACAGCATTGTCTCATAGTTCTAGACTTATTGTCTTAAGGTCCTAGACTCTTTAAGAAAACTATTATTCCATAAGCTAGACAGTTTGTGTTTAACTTTTTAATTAAAATTTCCTAGTGGCAATGAGCATCACTAAGCACTCAGCACTATTTGTTTTGCTATTATATGAAAAAATCCTCTATTGTTTCCCTCCTCTATCGACGCCTAGACAAAAAAAAAATCAGAATCTTAAGGATGCATTATTTTCCCTTTCACTATTATTCAGAAGAGATATATAAAATGTTTCTCCTGTTTAAATCACCAAATATCATTTTGACATTTGTCCTCTGTGTGATTTTAATACCAGAAGAAACTATTTTGGCAGAGAAAATGCTTTTACTGTCTAACAAACAGATATAGAAATTAAGATTCAATTGCCTACCTTTGGTCCATAAGGAAACCAATGGAGGTCAATGTCAGACCAATGTAGCCAACTCTCATGAGAAGAGTTACCTGTGATAACGTCTGTTAAAACAACAAGCAGACAAATTACTCATTTAGGTTAGGTCTCTGGAGAGATATTGTGTTCTAAACTTCCCAGTGAGGTAGTCTGAACTTTCAGTCTCAATTATATGAGTTTGTTACTGTCTGCTTTTTGAATAGTTTGATACTTTAAACTTTACAACTGCAAATCCACTGAAAATCCTTTATCCCTCCTTCATGACTTTGGGTTTCAAAGCTGAAGGTTACAAAACTTGGATATTTTCCTCTAAATAATTCTTTGCACAATATTACTTTTGAAAATAATTCTTTCATTGTTATTATGGTTTATTCTCTTGATGTTTGAACCTTTAATGACCTGAAACAAAGTGGTAGACCTGTTTTCTAAATAAATATCATATCACATATCTGCCTCCTTTCTCCAGCCTTTCTTTTAGTAGCATTAGATCTTTAAATTTTCCAATCTGCATTCTCTGGAGAATATTAGCAACTGAAAAAAAGTATCCTGTTAAAAGGAGGGGTGGAAATATAGAAAGAGAATAAGTTAGACAGCTTAATCTTATATGTATTTTTCTGCTTCATAGCTATTAAAAGTATTGAGTAATGTTACTATTTGGAATCTGGACTCTTCATATTTGAATCAAGTGGAACATTAAGTGTATTCAGTTCAATTCAGATACCTTGGTTATAATACACAAATGGGAAATATGTGGTTGAAAGGATTGAAATTTATATTACGTTATAGATTTATTTTTTATAAAATGCTGTACTGTTGGGATATTATACCAGAAAAATAATCTAGAATGTATAAAGGTGCTTCAGATCTTTATTGGAAATGTGAACAATAGGAAGGATATTTTATCATGTTTACTAATTTGGGACTCAAATGTATACTCTGAGATTTTACAGATAATCCTGAACTTACTGTCATTTTATGATCATTTGGAGTTAAAATGGCTTCAAATGGATGCTTTATCATCATTGTAAAATGTGATCACATAACCGTATTTCAGGCATTTTGCAAATTTTTCTCCTTCATGACAGATTGCAGCATTACATAGTCATGTGATTGTGAATTGTGATATTTTTTTGCTAACTTCCAGCAAAAAAAAGGTTTATTTGGAACAATAAGGCATTCATTTAAAGACTCAAGTGATTTGTTTAATGACCACATAGACCAAATGTCACATAGTTACTTCAGCTTATGACCACAATGATTTATGACTGGAGTTTTGGTCTCAATTGTGTACATAAGTTAAAAACTTCCTATAAAAATTAATATTCAACTGAACTTCAGAACAATTGGATAAGTGATTTGAAAAAAAAATCCATGCATAGTCTTTTTATATATGATAACCACAGTGAGATTATTGTTTGTACAGACAAACAGATTTGCCAATATTTACCAGGTGGAATGGTTGGTGAAATTAACAGAACTTGCTAAAATGGCTAAATTAATTTGTTTGATTAGAATAAAATATAATATTTGTTCATTCATAAATGACAAAAACCCCTTACAGACTTTTTGTTTAAACTTTTAAAAAATACACTTGTGATTTATGGCTTTGATGGTTAGATAGGATAGCTTATAGACAGAAAAGAGTCTTGAAGTCAGTGTTGGGCTATTGAATTATTTCTGAAAAAACATGGCAGCTGAGACAGTGGCAATCAACAAGGATACTGGTAATTGGAGCCTCAAACAGCAGCCCAAATTCTTTTTCTATGGGTGTGGAGAACTCATTAAGCCATCTGACCCAGGCCATTTTTGAGTGGGTTTGCTTCACTAAAGATTCAAAAGGCACTTATCATCCCTAAAGTTTTAACTTCTATTAAACTACAAAAACAGAATCATTGCTTTAAATACAACTTAATCATTTTATAAGCCAACACAAATTTCTCATTTGTGCCAACATTTTAATCATAGAGCCACTTTCATACTTTTGATAAAAGTGATGCCAAAAGGATAGTTCATTGCAACAATTATTCTTAGCATAAATATCTACTGATTCAGACTAATTTTCTCTTACAGAAAAAGAGAATTTTTAATTGGGAAGCTGTTTACAATACAGGGAACACAATGATTTTTAATACTGCTCAATAAAATTGCAGAAGAAAATGAATTATTAGCAGTCTGGCAAATTAATACAACATCCCACTTAGAAAGGCAAACATAATGTACCTCACTGCTCAAAGTACAAGCTAATCTTGTATTCTGATATACCATGAACATTTTTGAATGTTCTATATGCTTTGATACCTCAATACTTAGCCAAACCACTGTGGTTTTATCAAGAACTATGAAACTGAATATAATAGTTGTTACTGCCTACTGAAAAAAAAACAAGAAGGGAAAATTATCCCTATACACCAATGTATATTTACTGACCTAGGAAAATTATGTGACCTCACACATTTTCTAATATCAATTAGATTATGCCATTCCCCTAGGCCCGTGATGGGGAAACTAGGGCACCCGTGCCTCAAGTTGCACGCAGAGCCATTTCTGCCAGTACGTGAACCGCCACCTGGAACAGATCCACTGTGCATGTGCACGTGCCTCCCACCAGCCAGCTGATTGTCGGGTATCTGCTGCATATGCACGGGGGGCAAGGTGCATGCGGGAGACCCATATGCATGCACAGAAGCACATGGTGTGCATAGGGGGGCATGTGTGTATGTGTAGGGGGGCAGAGGGGGTCACGCACACATTACATTATGGGTGGCATGCAACAAAGAAAAGGCTAGCCATCACTGACCTAGAACCTGAATCTGCTGGCTACAACTATTGTACTGTAATGTTACCAGCTCAATAATAAGTGCTGAAACAATAAAAGATAATATGTATAGGTCAGGATTGAAATGAGGCGTCATTTGTACTCTTCAAACTTGGTTGGTTTTTTGCAGACATTTCATTACTCAAACTAGTGCTACCACTCATCATCACTAGCACTGATAATACCTAGTTTTGATAATAAAACATCTACAAGAAAACTACAAAGTTCAGAGCATCAGTGACCCTCAGTGCTGAAACATTTTTTCTATCTATACTGGTATCCGCAAAGGACCACATTCTGACCACTACTTTCATTCCTATATAGACCTTGTGACCAGAACCTCTTATCCTAATTGCTATATTCCTGATGATGTTATGATCAGCAGCAAAACATGAAACAGCCTCTAATTTGCACTATATGACAGGAGTGGATATGCATCTTCAACTGAAACTGAAGCTCAACATTAAGAAAACCAAATATCTTGAGTACAATTTCCAGGCCAATAGTATAGTCAAGATAGATAGATCCAATTTCAATAGTGTTAGCTAGTGTAAACATCTGAGTTCATATATGACTGTAACATACTACTGGATGACTAAAGAGAAATTAAGTATGTTACTGATGTTCTATGCAATCAGACAATTTCTCTATATCTGAAATTTAAAATTTATCAAATAGTTATCAAATGGTAATATAAGTTATGAAATGGTAATATAACTGGTAATGTAAATTAGGGAATGTTGACCAGCAACAAAGAAGCCAAGAGCAGACTCTCA